>NC_134486.1:44344346-44698096 GCF_040206685.1 Ascaphus truei | reverse complement strand
ATGAGTGCTGGTCCCTCAAACTATCCATTTTTAAACCTTTAATAAAATTGCACAAATTCTGAAAACGGATTCCACAAAATTGTCAGTACTAGCCCTCTTAATAGTAGAGCTATTTTATAATAGGGAACTTTGTTATAATCACATGCTCACCTTATTAAGGTCTAGTATTAAGCGGTTAACATGCAACATCTGGTCACAATATACATATGGAACCCCTCCATTGGTCAGTAGGCGTTGTCCTCATTCTTTGTCCAGGCTCACAAATCCTCGTTACCGTGGTTGCTGCAGAGATCCCAACCAATGCTGACAGGTGGATACTTCCTGAAGCAGAATGTGGACATGGCAGCTTCACCATGTGGTACGGCCGTTTGCACGAGTTTCCATAAAACGCGGTTCAGCTGCACTAAACGTTTTTTGCGAGTATGGCGTTTGCTACTCTATACCATGAAACCACACCCTAGACCAATATTTCCCAAACTCCTCCTCGTGACCACACCAGGTTTCTGAGACAACCACCCACCATTCTATTGGTATGCAAAAAAAATAAAAAGTGCATTCACCTGGATGCAAGTGCATTGGTTATTCCCAAAACCTGTCGGGCCGTGGGTCACAGGTTTGGAAAACATGGCCATAGACTATGACCCTTTCCAGAAAGCTGGCTAGTAGATCTGAAACTAACTCTCCCTGAACTCCGCACCCATATCAGTGTTTCAGAGCAGAGCTCATTGAGCCTACAAAGTTCTTCAGAAGTATTCAGTGGCGTACACTTCCCATTCCCAACCACACATTCTGTGGTTTTGCCCTCCTGTAAGTAAATCGGCAATATAACAAGCATTATTCTTACTCTATGGAGACCAGTGTGGCAGTGTTGGCACTGAAAAGGAGAGCACTATATTGCAGGGGAACTTTAAAAACAAAGCCACAATCACGGCACGTCCTTGAAGAAGTTATACTTTACATGCATCAGAAATGCTCAAGCCGACTTAAACTCTGTAAACTAAAATAAATCACATCGCCAAAACAAATACAGATTCATTTGCCTTTAATTAAGAAATAAAATTTAAAAAAAAAGGATATGTACAAATATACAGATGAGAACTATAATACAATGGCAATCAACAAAAGGTATACAATTTACTAAAAATGCTTTATTTTATACAATGTTTTTGTAGTTTTTGTTAATATCAAGACATTATAGACCGTGAGTTTACGGCAACACCACGTCTCACAAAATGTTTTTTTTCCCTCCTGAAATGTAAAAATGTAATTTAAGTGATTCAACCTTCAGTATCTCTGCAGCTAACTTGAATGGGGAGCTGCGGTTACACGTACCTGGCGGGATATACATGTTCCTTCCAGATTTCAAATAACTGAATGCTGTTAGGACAGGGGTTCTCACCCCCCTCAACAGGTCAGTTTGTAATGGTATCCCTGCTTCTGCACAGGTGAGCAGACACCTCACAAATGGGGAATTACTTCAGTGTTCTGCCAAGTCCATTCTTATACAAACTGAGAATGGGCAGCACATATATGCTAACAGCACTGTGGGATTTTGACTCTGAATACGTTTCATTAAAATAATCTCATGAAAGAAACAGAAGATGAAAATTCTCTTAAAATAGTTGCATTAGCTGTTGCATTGTTTTAACAGATAATACACACACTACATAAATCCCTTCCAAAGAAGCTAGACTTTCCTACAATGAAGGCGATAAGTTGAACAGAACCAGATTCTGCAGCAAGCCAAACTGCAGTGGTTTCGACATCTTACCATTAATTGCAAACAGTATGCCAGAAACCACAGCTGTAGTTGCAGATAAATACTTATGCAAAGCTATAATTGATTCATAAACATCAACTGGCACCAAAATCAAAACCGCAATCAGGTTCAGGGATGGCTTTAAAAAAAAAAAAAAAAAAAAATGTTTTTAAAGTGCACTGCAGGAGAATAAAAGCTATTTTAATACTGCTAAAAGTGAAGATCCTGCATCATTGTGCATGTATTTTGAATTGCATGAAATATATTGCAACCAAGGATATTCCCCATTGCTACCAACATACAGTTGGATACTCACTGAATTATCGGGATTGAGTTGTTAGTATACATTGTACTGGCTGCATTCACACAACACAATGACAGAATTTGATGGGGAGGGGAAATGATTATTTTATGCCGTGGTGAGCAAAACAATGAGATATTGATCATCCCAGAAAGATTACTTTATTACCAGAGTCAAAGAATTAAATTGTTGTGTCATACATTAAGGCTTATTTTCCTTTTTGAACGCAGGGGATATCGTCTTCCTTGGGGCGAAAGAGAGCTCTGTCTTTTCCTTTTCACAGGTGTCCTTTTTGTGGGAGTGTTGTTTTCTGGGGCCGGGGTACCTGTGGGGTTCGGAAGCCTTTTTGCCAGGTCTTCCAATTGTACACGACTAGTGAAGATTTCTTTGTGTGTCCGGGAGAGTGCCAAAGTGGGTTGAATGCTTAATACTTGGGAAAACCCTTCAGCCTTCTCAATCTGAGCCGGCAGTGCCTGGAAGACATCAGAAATCAGGTGAATTATGTTCTAAGTTACACGACCGGTACAAAATGCTTTGCAACGATGTTAACGGCACTTCTAACCAATAGGTTCTAATGGAACTAAAAATGTCAATTATTACAGTATCGAAAGATTTTTTTATTTTCAAACATTTTTATTAGGCATTGATACATCACATAACTAACACTTCAGAATGATAATAGCCTAATACCGTAATAATTGTTTTTTACATTTTGTTGACAGAAAGAAGGGGGCGGGGGGAGAGGGCGCTGAATAACCACACGGAGGTGTGGTGGACCTCCAGGGTCGCACAGTGATCCCGAGAACTAGACGGTATCGAAATATTTAACAACTCCAGAAGCAGTTTGCAAGTATTAACACAATATTGTGAGTTCAATCCCCACTGAAGTATAGAAGCCATTTTAGACCATGTTTGATACAAATGTTTACCAATCTGATCGGTGACAATGCAATGTGGCAATAGCCCTGACAAATAAGTTTCAGGATTCATTAAACATTAGATCTATTTTCTTTCCCTGTGTGGGGATTTTGTGGAGTTTTTTTTCTATGCAATTTATATACCGGGGCAAGAAGTGAAGCCATACACTTCAAGTTTTAAGCAATATTTTGTTTGTGCCACGATCTTCAATAGCCACCTATTCAATAGCCGTCCTTCTCCTCTATTACAAACATACCTACTAATCAATCAGCTGCTGGCTTTAGGATGCAGGAAGTACAGATGCTGTAGGAGACCCCGGCACCCACAGAATAAGGGATCGGTTCACAAGAACGTAACTACCAACTTTCCATATTTTCTAGTCCAGTTTAGACTCATAAATGAGATTTATTTTCACATCCTCAATTTTGGGGGAATAGCATGATTACTGTATCCTAGAAACGTCACTGTGGATATCAATTTTTCTTATCTTAGAGGTCGTAAAAAACGGATTAAAAACCTACATACAAAACATGTGGAAATCTTTTTGTGGTTTCAGTTCAGTTATTCCCACATACTGTAGAATACGTGTTGTCTACTCCTAGATTGTGTACCTTTTTCGCACAGTACCACTGGGGCATCATTTGTAGTGACTGGGGGCAGTTTAAAAAGGAAAACTAAAAGGGGACTGGCTGTGTAAGGGACAGACTGAAAACATTTAGACTGACTGAAGCAGGGGAGCCTGGTTCGAATCACCATGCGACCTTGGGCAAGTTATTTTGCTGCCCGAGACACAGGGAGATAAAGTAACATTTAAGCTCTACAGGGCAGGGACTGCGTCTGCAAATTTCTATATACAGCGCTGCATACACTGTCAGTGCTTTATAAGAAAACAGACACATTTTAATCACTTAAATCGTGGGCAAGTTTTCTAGAACTTGACAACTGAAATATTTTAGCAATGTCTCCCTGCCCTGTAGAGCTCACTATCTGAGGCACACAGAGATAAAGTGATTGGCCTGGGATGCAGGGGTACGGTAGTCGGTTACGGTGTTGAGGCAGGCAAAGGGTAGTCAGGTCCGGTTCCGAGGTCGAGGCAGGCGGCAGGCAAGGGGAAGTCAGATTCAGTTCCAAGGTCAAGACAAGCAGCAGGCAAAACAAAGGCAAGGGAGAGCTCAGACAGGAGAGTGTAACCAGGCCAACTGCCTGTTATTTAAAGGCCAGAGAGAGGCTTACTTCCTGTCAGGGGAGTAAGAGCAGGATTTGCCAGGAAGCAAGATGTCCGTGGTAGCTTCGAACAAGATGACATCACTTGCTGTCAGCAGTCATTCAGGATGTTTCAGACAGATCCCTTATATTTGAGAGGCAATGTCTTACCGTCCGACTGCTCATTTAGCCTGAATGTTCCAGTGTGTTACAGTGAACTCCTCAGGTGTTCTTAGAAAACTCTGTATTGCCCATCACTATTCAGTGACACTAGTCACATGGGCTCATTTGCATCTGCCATTTTCTGAATAACTATGTCTCACCCCCTTCCCAATAACTTCTCTATTCTGGGGCACAGATAGATAACTACTACAAGAAGAAATGCAGAAAATGTATCATTATTATAGTATCGCACCTTCATTGTGTCACTAATCCGTTTCGATATTGTTGCGGTCACGGCAGTTAAGTCCAACATACGGGATTCTAGGAAGCAATACAAAAGCGTCAAAGAGGGAACTTACATCTACATAAAAATAAATATAATAAATCAGCCGTTACTTTATAGACCACAAGCCGATCTTTACATTATTAGTGCTCTGGAGACCAGCCACAGTCACCCAAATCGAAACCTTTTATCACGGTAGTAACATGTGAGTCACTGTTTCAGAAAACACACCAAACCAAGCAAAGCTCTGGGAACCTTACAGAAAACCCCCAAAAGCTTGTGCAGCCCACAGCAACACCAAGCAGGTTTTGTTCATACTTTCCCACCTTTAATGTCGAATCTTTCCACATAAAGGGAAATGAAAGAAGGAAATGAGATATTGGGTAATCAAACACTTTTGGTTTCTGGTTAGTGCCATGTTTACAGAGCAGTGATGTGCTCATTTCCCATACACTGCAAACAGAGACATGCAAAAAAAATAAAAAATAATAACTAAAAAAAAAACCAGGCAGGCTTTCTTGGCTTATTTCAAGGTAAATTGACTAGTTTTAAAAGTTCATCTATTTCATATTTTGGCTGATTTGTACATCTGAACTAATACTCATTTGTTTTAAATAACAAAAGTCAGCCAATGGAATGTTATAAATCCAACATCAAAATCTTGCTTAATTACAAGGGGCATGTTGAATATTACACATTCAGGTCCTACTTACAGCATAACATACCTTAAAAAAAAAGGGGTTCCCCTAGGTGGGAAGTAGGGGGTCTCCGGAGCTGAACTGTGTTAGTTTCAGCTCCCGGAACCACTTGCCCCCTGACATACTAGCATCAGAAGGTGCCCCGGGGCGTTTCCTGCAGGTTTAAAGGTCATATGGGCCAATAAGAAGCTGCAAGGGATGACGTTCCTGCTTCCTATTGGACCTTTAAACTGCCATAGTGAATGCCAAGCCCGAGCTTCTAACGGCACCCCCTGCCAAGGCAAGTATCTCGGGAAGCAGACGGTCGTCCCGGACGTTAAACCAACGCAGTTCAGCACCAGAGATCCACTGCTTCTAATCGATTTAAAAAATAAAAAGAAGAAGAATGTGTGGATTCTTTAAAGCAGCAATTGATTAAAAATCTTATGAGGTTTTTTTTTATATTAGAAATAAGTTGTGTAGTATTAGATAATACATTTTTCAAACTTTTTTTCCAGCGTATGTCCTGTTAAATGAGTTTAATAAGCTTCCTTGGGTTACTACAGCAACCATGTAGGAAGCTACACCACTTCCTCTTGCAATAGACGGCCATATTGTGTGCCCTGGGAAGCAGGGACTTCGCCGATCGATCACGGAAGAATAGCGCGATCGGCAACTTAGGTAATTGCAATGCCGTAAAGGCAAGGAACGGCTGCATTTATTCAAACAAAAACAGGCAAAAGGAAATGCCCCTTTAAGCATCTAAAAAGGTGAACATTTTTGTATTTTGGTCATTTTTACCATACTCTGCAATAGACAGCAGGGTTCTCATGACTTAATAATCCATAGGGAAAGGAGTAATTATTAATGTACTGTTCTACAATACATAGCACAAGATAAATCAATGTATCAATGTTTATTACATTACACATCAAGTTGAAATCAGATTTAACAACATCATCTTACGGCATTGATCAAATGTTAGTGTCATTTTCATTTTTCGGATTTGATTCTCTCTCTTAATAAAAAGTTTCCCATTATCATAGTTTGTGTACAAGAAGGACCCCTACAGGAAAACCACACACAAAAAAAAAAAGAGTTCTCTGGGGAAAGAAAATGCTGTTACTTCTCTGTCTAGTTTGTTGTGCGCTATACTACAGTGGGCAGTCTCCAGCCGACACAGGATACACAGTGATGATAACTGCAGTGACCGTCAGCTCACCCTGTCAGTGTCACGTAACATTTCCCCATAGTAAGAGTAGGAAACCCCTTGCCTTCTGTCACACAATGCCATGCTGAAAACCTGTGTAATACGACCGGCACAGGCGTTAAAATGGACAAGCAGCAAAAAGTGACAGCGTGCTCATTTGCATATCCTGACGCAGAATCCTGGGCCGCAGGGGAAGTATTGTTTGCTAAGAGATAACGGGGAAAGGCAGGCCTGTGGACCTGTCCGAGACATGATTGTGCTCACAAATGGTATTTCTATTTGCCGTCACTGAAATGGGAATTACCTCTCATCTGGTTACAACACATGAAATGAGTTGCACACAGTTCTGCACGCGTTACCTGGTCCTCGACATACAGCATTGAACCACAGAGATAAAACAGAGATAAGGTATTAGGCCATGTCGCTGTACATGTTCAAATAGGAACCGTCCATGTATGACCATAACATACTGCGTACCTGGCAGCGTTTACTCACCATGTGCAGAATCAAGTTTGATCTCCTGTGGGGTTACAACAGGTTTGTACTGTGACTATATTAAAAAAAAAAACACACAACAATTAAACAAGTGCAAATGCTGGGGTTCATAACCATTATAAAATCTATATACACCGCGAATTCTAGAAATCTGATCCTGATGTTCTCTAATGTAGCCAATGGTGTACGATTTTCACACGTTTAACCAGTTTGTTGCCGGAAGGGCGTATAATGCATAGCCGCTCCATCGGGCAGGATAATTATTCATCATCAAAAGCTGCCTCGTCATATGAACCGAAAATGCAATCAAACTATTTTTTTCAAATGCACCAACGTAGACACATGGAGACGTTATTCTTTTTCTTTCAAGCAAGATGTTTATTAACCATTGGAACAAAAGAATATTTAAAAACATAGGAACCAAATAGTTTAAGCTAAAACAGCAACAACAGAACCGTAAAAATATACCACAAGGACAAAAATAAAAAGTCTATTGTCAAAAAGAGACAGGGATAATGGGTCAATGTGTGATAGTGGAAGCTGCAGGTAGTTCGCGGTAATGAGTGCAGGCGACTTACCATGATAAACCTGTGTCCTTCCTGCCGTTTCTTCCGCTAAGGGCTCTCACCACCGGCTCAAAGGCAATTCAGCGCTGTCACCACTGGTTTCCTCATTATAGAGCCGTGCAATCACGTGTCTTCTTGTGCTGTACCCAGCGTTCTTGCTGTTGTAGAAGAAGATTCCATGATCGCACTATCCACCAGCCATGGCCTTCAAGGTGTGTATCTGTCCCCTTTCTCCGCATTCCTTGTACTTGGCTCCTCAAGGAACCCGACGAAGCATTACTTGCAAAACGCGTAGTTCCCTGCCGGAGCTCATTGTGTGAGGGACCCAGCCAGCCGCCGGACATCCGTAAAGATCCTCCCTCCCGGTCCCGCTGTCGGACGCGCTAGCGGGAGTTCAACTGGAAGGAAAGGGTCCACCGGAGAGACCCACGGCTGACATCGGGCTGTTTTTTTTCGTTTTGTGTGAGTGCTCCAAAATTTTTATATTTATTTGTTGTAATAAATCTTTTACTGCTACTAATCCAGGCTTTGCCCATTTCTTGATATATGGGCACCTGGGAGAGGAGCCATCCACACTCTGCCTCCATTGGGAGTTATTGAAAGGAAGACGAGACTGATTCCTATTAGATTGACAACATCATTCACTGAGGGAAGGGTCTCACACAAGGCCGTGAGAGTTTTTCTTTTTAAATATCCCTCATTGCTAGAGCATTTATGCAACATCCCACTTCCTCAATTCTTCTCTGAGGGAAGGGTTTCACATAAGGCCGTGTGAGTCACTGAAACAGATATTTATTGTTTCTACTATTTTATTATTATAACACCACCATTTGTTCTCCACCCCTTCCCCTCTATTACCCTCCCCCCCCCCCCCTATTGAACATTAAGAACAACTATGTCTATTTTATACATGCATTAATTTTGTGTATTTCACTATCTTTTATCTTCTGAGTTCAACACCTTGCGCTGACCGCTACATCACTCTTTTTAATAGAGAAGAAAGATTTTTCACGGTTTGCATTTCTGAGTCGTGCGGGGCAGTGGAGTGTGAAAGAGGTCCAGACGGAAAAAGTGCTCCATTGTAGGGACGTCCTCTCAGGGAGCCGGAGCAAGGACCAGGAGAATGGGACCACGGAGGCCATAGCACCTAGACAGCGCAGAGGAAGAATCTCTCTAAATACACTGACAAGCACGTCGATGAAACCACAGAAAGACAGCGGTGAGAGCAGGAAGGAGGAAACCTGTGGTGTGAGCCCAGCCGGGAGGACTCTGAAGTTTACAATAGTAACAATTATATGCGCTCATTACAGTTAACTACGTTCAATTTCCACCGTCACACACTGCAGCCTGAAGTACCCATTATTCCTGCCTCATTGTTACAGTAACCTTACTTTTTTCCCTTCTTGTGGTATTTTTAGAGATATACAGATATGTACATACAGGGATAGAGGGATAGAGAGAGTGGTGTGTGTGTGTGTGTGCGTATCATCATTTTTAGGAGCACAAAGTTTAATATTTTGGTCCACCACTGTATGAATGTGTGAATGTGAATACACGCACACACTTCAGAAACATACCAGTATTTCTCTCTCCGCCTTCAGCATTTTCACGACATGGCTAAGAATGTTTCTTGGATACCGTTTCCGTTTCGTTGTGACATCTACTATCAACTTATCAAATTGATCTTCCAGGATTTTGATATCTGGGTCTGCATAGGAAGAACAGATATGGATGTGATCCAGTGAACATGTTTGGGGGAGAGATGATCATGAAGTATACAAAATGTGTATTGTAATGTGACACTATGGTAGTACAAATCTCTAAAGCAGACATAAACTTGTCTCTAAGACCTTATGATCAACGCTGAACTTGGACTTTTGGCTTCCTGATCCCAGGTAAATACACATGGATGATGCATTCTTATGATTATTGTGTCAAAGTCTTTATACCAACAGGCCAAAAATACAAAGGTGCGCCATCTTAATGTAGTCACATCAATTATTCTTACCCATTCCAATAAACAGGTATTAATTTACATGTGTCTGTGCCTGATGTAGCTTCCTAACCACATGATCGATTATCAATGAGTGCTCTGTAACAATTCAACCGTATTTTACGGGTACTTGTAATTTGTCATTGAGCTGCATTCTATCAACCAGAGAAATTAAGATTTAATTGGCTTTTGGTGTATGTTTGTGAGCTGATTCCTATCAATTGAGAGAGAAATGATAATCTAATTCACTATTTTGTAAGTCTGAGTTGATTAGACAAACCCCTCCCTTAAAGCTGCAGTTCAGTCAATATCCTGCATATGTGTTTTTTTTTTAATAAATCAGTTCTGTAGTAAGAAAAAATACTTTTAGCATTTTCTGTTTTTAAAAAAACAACTTTGAAAGACCAATTTTCTTGTATTCTATTTTAACAGCCATTTGCTAAGGCACTGCCCCTTCATGTCCTGTCACAAGCTCTGGCACACCCCTTTGTCAGCCCTGCCCTCCCTCTAGCACATGTCAGTGCAGGAGTGCTCATGAATATTCATGAGCTTCCACTGAGTGACAGAGGCAGAATATAAACATATGCCAGCTCTAATTATGGCACCAAATTTCGCCTATCAATACATGAACGAATTGACCTGCAGCTATACAGTTCTTTAGGTAATTAGAGATTGCACACATGAAACTATTGAAGTAAAAAAATAAATTAAATGTTTGACACCTATGAGCTGGGTCACTTGCCTATGCAAGCTTCAAAGATAACATGCTGGGCCCACGCCTGTAAGTCTCTCTGGAAGTTGCATATCAAAAGACCCAGCGTCAGGTGGGTGGGAATTGGCCAGATGGATGCTAAATAGGAAATCCTGTTGACCACTTGTGCTAGCTCACATCCTGAGTTCCCCCTTCCATCCTGAGAGGGGTCAGGTAAAGAGGGGAGTGCACCTATGCTAAGTAGCCAAGGTGGCATTGTCGCACATGTGTGAACAGGAAGTCCCTAGAGTGCTCACTCTCCAAACTGTGGGCAAGTAGGGGATTGGGGAATGAGAAAATTCCCACGAGGGGGATTGGATGGGTATGTTGGAGACAGGCTTTCAACCCCTATATACATCCCACCCAGGCTATCCCCATTGTCTTTCGTTTTTCATTCTACCATGTGAGCGGATTTCCAACACGCTTCTAATAGCGGAGAAGAGCAGCAGCACATTGCTGGAACGCAAAGAGTCTTATTACATCGGAACCTAGGACAAAACTCTGCGTTAGGACACTGTGATTGCTGGGGGTTATCTGATTAACCCCAACGGACCAGAAAAGACTTTGCACATTCACAGAAGGATTGGGCTGGCAATTTATGCCCTTGCAAAAGGACTACATTTTAAAAGACAATCTTCTGGTGCTTTGCACCTTTCTGGACATTATCCCCTGTTCCTATACCAGTAAGTATAATTATTAAGTGTATTCTGCAGTTGTCATGTGTTTGCCCATCAAGGGAATAAATCTCAGTTTATTTTGCTCAACTTGTTCTGCTCAATTGGGATCCACAAAATATAAATTTGTTAATAAGTGCGCCCATCGTGACAAGCAAGACAAAGGAAAGAAAAATAGCCATGCCTATAAATATTGCCCCCCGCTAGCTTTGTATTCTCACTCTGCGATGTGGCAGCACCCAGGAACACGGCTGGGAACACGGCTGGGAACACGGCTGGGAACACGGCTGGGAACACGGCTGGGACGCAGTTCTGTTCTGCACGTGATAGAAGTACAGTACAGCAGACCTGCTCTAACACATTGGTATGCTGTATTAAAAACGGGCCTCTGTGTATAACTCTGACCATGTCCTACAAGCCCTCCTACTCTTGATTTAGCAAATTGTTCCCAAAATTATTCTATATAAAAATATACAAAAGCTTGTATTAAACCAAAAGGGGAATACTGGCTCATGACAAAAAAGCCCAAGCAGAAAAATGTTTCGTGTGCGTGTACATCAGAGGGAGGGAGCGCGCTCTAACGGGAAACTATGTATTCAAAATAATGCAAATAGCTTATATTGCAAGATACATCAAATAACTGCAAAAAGTTAAAACACTAGACTAATTATTTTAGTGAACAGCGGCTTTATTTTAGAATCCGTCCCTTCCCTGTTATATAGTATATTTATAGTGGTATTGGGAATCACTATCTGGGGGGTTCTGTTCTGCACCCTCAGTACATTATTTTATTGTTCTCGTTCGTGGCGTGCGCCACGGATTTGAGTTGTATTCCCTGTGTCTGTGTCCCAGAAAAGTGCTCGTAGCTAATAATTGGTGAGACAAAGGAAGATGGAAATACGTGCCAGCCTGAGTTTCCGAAGCCTCGTGCCACGACTGTCCATTGATACTGATGTTCTCTTCCAGGGCGGTTCCAAAATTCTGAAAGCAAATGATATGATGTTTTGATCAAAATATACACCATTTATTTCAGGGTGCAAGAACTAAACATAACAGCACGGCATGTTTTATAGGGAACACCTTACACACTCACATCCCGTTTGCCAATGCTCAACGCCCCAAGTAAACTGTTAGCTTTGCTCTGTTTGTTTGCAAAGTAATTATCACGTCGTCATTAGGTAAACAGGTAATCATCAGTAGCAGCCATGCTTGAATCCAGAGTTCCCGAGAAAAGCGATACTGGTTTCTTTTGAAAAATGAATATGTAAGACAGCAATTTAAGGATGATTCCATCTTCCTAGGGCCGCAATTATACACTGCGCGATGGCGTGCAACAACCACAAGTTGCTGAATGCCTATGAGACCGCCCATAGTGCGCGGGCACGCACGCACAATGGAGCGCGTTTTGAAAAGACAAAAATGTTTGTCTTTTCAAGCAACGGCCGCATCACGTGGGCGGTTCAGCCAATCACGGCGAACCAGCTTGGTGAAGCGTCCGCCACACCTCCCCAATCGCTTCAAATCACTGAACATGCATCGCTCGGGCGAGAGGCGTCTGCGATGCAAAGGATGCGCGCCAGCGCGGTGTATAATCGCAGCCTATGGAAGAAAGTCGCACGACTACATAGTTTACCTTCTTTGACCCGATACGTTGAACTGACGCATTAAATTAATGATGTAGCCATCCGAATCAAAAAGGGAGAGTCTGGATCAGGAGTGGCCAATTCCAGTTTTTAGGGGATACCAACAGGTCAGGTTTTCAGGATATTCCTGCTTCAGCACAGGTGGCTCAGTCAAAGACTGCACCAACTATGCTGAAGCAGGGATATCCTGAAAACCTGACCTGTTGGTAGCCGTTGAGGACTGGAGTTGGCCGCCCCTAGTTTGGACGATGTTTACAAACAGCTCTACAAGATAGATTAGGTAATGATTGTTAATACCCTACAAAGCATCTTGGCGACTATGGATACTTGTCTTTTTTTAATTCATATAATCCACCTATCGAACATGCCCCCCACCATTATTTCCCTTTGGTCATAGAAAGGGACTGCCCCTTTAAAGTAATGTGCAGAACATCAACAACGTAATAACCAACAGCAGTGTACTTCACGGGGCACAAAAGTACCAGGTGCTTGGTGGCCGATGATTAATGCCCGTCAGTAACTTGGCCACTCATTTCCCCCACATGCCCAAGGTCTAACAGCTTTGCACATAAATACATATTGCTCACATCTAGTTTAAGTGCAAAACCCCATGGGCAACACCTGATGAATATAGGAAAACGTAACTACGTCTCTGCTACAGGGCACGCAGTAAAATTACACACCACTTCAAGTCCTGGTTTGGGGCCAAAATGTTGGTATCAAAATGAAAGGAAATAGGCACAGAAATAGTCAACTATATGTTGCATGAAAAAAATGGACCAATGTTTTCAACTTTAACCGAGAACGGTCTCATAAGACCGAAACATTGGTCCATGATATCCACAGCCCCGAAATCTAAACAGGCGCAGCCGTGCAGCTGGACCAAACCCCATTCCCAGAAACACTAACGATCAGCAGCCAATTATACCTTTTGTTTCAAATGTGCCCTGGTCCTTCTAGATTGTAAGCTCTCACGAGCACGGCGCGCAGTCTGTGTTCATTTGTTCTTATTTTGTATGTCGTTCTGGTTATGCAACTACTGCTGCCCCATTACACTGCACCACTGAATATGTTGGTGCTTTAATAATATTATTTATAGTGTTACGCAATAAGACTTAACAGAACAGGTTGGCAAAAATAGCCCTTCATTCACTTGAATGGGCTATAAGGCGTCTTTCCAGCACAGGAGTAACACTGCGTAGTAATTACAGGCAGTCCTCGTTTTACAACGCTTCGCTTTACAACGAATGGCTTATCCAACGCTATGCAATGCATACCTATATTCATTTTTACAACGCCAAAATGGCTAATCCAACGCTCTTACGACGCTTTGCAACGTTGTGTATGTGTGTATATATATACACATTCACATAAACAACGTTGCAAAGCGTCGTAAGAGCGTGTATATATATATAATATTATACTCTATAATATTATATTATACTATAATATATTAGTTATTATGTTATATTATATATATAATACAGTATATACACTATATAATTTATGAGTGTGCTGCATATCTTATTGCCTGCATAAAATATTTGGTGTATTTTAGTGTTAAAAATGCCTTCAGGAACGGAACCTTCATTTAAACAGTGTTCCTATGGGAAAACGTGTTTCGCTTTACAACGTTTCGCTTTACAAACGCCATTTTGAGTAACGCATTGTGTTGGATAACCGAGGACTGCCTGTATAGCCCATTCACTTACATTGGGAGGTTAGCATGGAAGGTGTTTTATGGAATAGCTTAAAATGACGCTCTTCCTCAATCCTCCTCCTGAGGACACAGGAGAAGCTATTAAATCCAAACACAACACAGCACACACTGGTAGCATTAGATTGTAAGATATTTGGGGCAGTTACACCTTTCACCGCTCCATGTTTTCTTTCATGTGTTGTATCATACTGATAAAGAACACTTCTGATCACATTCACGCCTAGGGTCCTCCCCAATATCAAACAGCATACAGCACTTCCACTGAAGCCAGGGATTCTGGGTAATGGGCAGTCACAGTGCCTCACTTTTTGCGTCTCTCCTTTAACTTGGAGCCCTTAAAAGCTGTGTAAAAAAACAGACATACTCAAAGGAATCCATGTTAATGTGGATGACAAGCAAGTGACAGTGCTTATTACCCAGAATTCCTGGCTGCAGTGAAAGCCCCGTACGCTGTGTGATTATGGGGTAAGGCACGTTTGGGGACCTGAGACATGAATGTTTTTATCATTAGGTGGAAGATCTGTCACTTTTACGCGCCATAACTGATGTGTACCACTTAGGGAAGATGAAGGGAATTGTATGTACATCTTTATTCATATAGTGCCCATCAGCACTTTTACAAGACAATACTGTACAGGGAATAAGTGTAACAAAATCAGACACTAGGAAAGAAAATCCCTGACCCATAGAGCTTACAATCTAAGGCCCGGACCATTGTGCCTTCGCTCGCGCTGAGGCTGTGAAGTCACCCGCGGGTGCTTTCCCTGTCCATGGTGGATGGGCCATATGGGAGATGGGGGGGGGGGGGGGGGGGAGAAGATGCGGCGACCAATGAGGGCGAACCAGCTCCGTGACGCCCCTCGGCAAGCCCCCCATAGCCAGGTAAGCACCCGCTCACTGACCAGCCTCCGCACGGTCGAAGTTACCATGGCTGACACATATAAATAAAACAATGCAGCAGCATATTCCCGGCGGTGAGCCTGGCTGCCCCCCCTCGCCTCTCTCTCACCCACACGCTGTTCCTCAGCTCCTGCTCCCTCCTGTCCTGGCTCAGCTGTTGCTGGCTTTCCAGCAGCATTGTGTTGAATTCCGCGCACATCCCCATCACCTCCTGCACCAGCCGCTTGGAGAAGCAGCGCACCCTGCAGTCCCGGTCTGCCGGTCCCGAGCTCCCGGTACCGCTCTCACTGGACGCCCCGGCCTCTCCCGCATCAGGAGGCCGGCAGCTCTGTATCGTCTCCGGGTATGATCGCCCCGAGCTCCCGGCGGCCTCTTGTATCGCGGACTCCTCCTCGCAGCCCTTCGCGGTCCCTGGGCTGCCGGCGGCCTCTTCTATCGCGTACTCCTCCTCGCAGCCCTTCGCGGTCCCTGGGCTGCCGGCGGCCTCTTGTATTGCGGTCCCTGGGCTCCCCGAACTTTGCTGCGTAGAGCCGCCACCGGCGGCCGGCTCCTCCCGGGCGCTCATCGGCGGCCGGCCGCATCCCGGACTTGCCGCCATTTTCCAGATTCGAAATACCCCCCCGGAAGTGTTCTTTCCAACCCCCACCGAGGGGGAACTCCTGCAGCCGCACATTGGTTCCGCTGCGGCGCACTGCGATTCCCGGCTCCGCTTGCCTCTGCCCTAGAGAATACACGTCTTGCAAGAGTGCCAATGCTGCGCCAGTGACCACATATAATAAGAAATAACACGGTCATAGCAAGAGTTTAATTCAGCTCAGTTCTGTCGCCACACTAGATACCGGGAGTCGCCATCTTGCTACTCCAGGAACAGTTACTGTACAGCCATAAATCCATAACATACTCCCCACACCTAAAACTCACCCAAGTAAAACACACTGGACATTATTTGGTTGTTATTTGTCACTGCTACACATATCTGGGTCTCCTGAAATGTAGCAAGCTGGCGGCCAGTGCATGACGATGCGGCCCCTCTGCGCATTCCGCAGCCTCATTATGACGTGTATCTGTCTGAGGACAGAGAGCCGGCTCTGTGCACAGACATCTGCACCTGAGACAGCAAGCAGCCGCCTGTATGTACGGGCTCAGGAGCCTGGTGGACTGTCACTGCCACCTCTCTGCCCCAGAGTTTAATGATGTAAGAGCAGGCACAGCTCTGACATATGGGGGTGTGTGCAGGCAGTATATGGAGAGAGGAGGAGTAGGAGGTGTGATACCTTTTGTATATGAAGTATTACATGAAGCAATACAGGCAGTCCTCGGTTATCCAACGGAATCCGTTCTGGAAGTAGCGTTGTATAGTGAAACCGTTGTAAAGTGAGTCCCATGTTAATCAGTGGCAGTGAGCGTTGGATAACGCATTCCGGCGTCGAAAAACGGCCCATAGGGTTGCATTGTAAAGCGTTGGATATGCCAGCGGTGCGCAAAGTGGGGGGGCCGGGAGATTGTGCTGGGGGTGGGCGCGGGCAGTTGCAGAATTAAATTAAATGCCGGGGGATCGCGTGAGGCCCCTGCAACTGTTTACTTACCGGGATTCAGCCGTCTGTGTTGCACCATGTGACCTGACGTCACACGCCCACGCAGTGGGCGAAAGAAGGTAGGCAGGGGGGCGCGAGAGCCGGGGGCAGAGTGACGGGGGCGCAGCACAAAAAGTTTGCGCTCCACTGGGATATGCCATTTGTTGTAAAGTGAAACGTTGGATAACGAGGACTACCTGTATTGCTATCGCTGATAATAGGAAGATATTATTGGCCCCAGCAGTTGATACATCCTATTATATACCACACCTGCTGCGTGATCATCTTGCAACACGTGCGCCATTAAAATGTGCCCTGTCTGAATTGGCATAAACCTCTCTGGCTAACAGATCTTAACCCATGTAAGAAACTTGAATAACATGTTAATCTACCTTTTGGAAGCGATAGAGATTTTGTTTTATTACTAATGTATTTCAAGGTACATTTTGGTGTCTTGGTCTGCACATCCTGGCCACACTGATCAATGTGGTATGTGAGGGACATTAGTGAGATTTCTGACTTAACCCCAAAGGGTTAATCTCCTATTGAGTTGAACTGGGGATGATGGATTTGTCAGGCAATGTGTGTGAGGCTCATCAATCTATGTCTACATACGATATCACAGAACTATGGGTTTAAAAGAACATATGTGAACATGTTTGTAATTTGTTGGTGACTGTCTTTGTGAGCTGTTATATACACACACATTATCTAGTGTTTTCCATGGATGGTTTAATTGATTTTCAGGTGCTAAGAAATCTTAGATGGTTTATGGAATATAGTTAAAAGAATTGCAATGTGCCGTGTAATTGATTAAATAGGACAACCTAATAAAGAAAAATTATTTTGCATACAGACAACGTTTTGTATTTAAGATTTAATTCTGTTAGACTTTAACAGTAACAATGTATGCTTAGTTATAGAACACTTCCAATATAGTTTGTTAATGTGTTTGAATTGAGTTTTGGATTTTTTTTTTTTTGTATAGGATATTGACAGCGTTTTGTCAGAAGCAAAGAAGGTATGTAGTTATTAGTTGCTGTTTGACACATTTTTAAATGGCCCTGCTTTGGGGTATGTAATACTTGCATCTTTGGCTCCAAATAAGAAATGTTTCTCTTGTATGTGTGTGTGTAGAATGAAGGCTCTCCCTGTCAATTGTCATGGATATATGTGAGTAAAGATACATTTGAGAACCACTGTTCTTCACACCCAAAATAAATACAAATTATTACAAGCTATCTTTGTCTTAAAGAACATAAATTGTATAAATGTATTAGATTAAAGTGTAAATTAATTAGACTGTAAGCTCCTCGGAGCAGGGATTCCTCTTCCTTAATGTTACTTTTATGTCTGAAGCACTTATTCCCATGATCTGTTATTTATATTATCTGTTATTTATTTAATTACCACGTGTATTACTACTGTGAAGCGCTATGTACATTAATGACGCTATATAAAGACATACAATACAATTACATTCTGCCCATGAAAATGGACGAGTTGTGCTGCATAGGTTAATGTGGTGATCAGAATATTCACTTTTACATACAGTATGTAACGCATGCATGTGAATAATTGTTATCCTATGCTTTTTATGTTACTGGTTTCAGGTGGGTCTTCTGGCTCTTGTTGCAGTTGCCGAATATTCAGGAGAATTTGAAAAAATAATACAATTTTGTAAAGGGTATGTTGAAATGTAGTCATCATTCTTATTTGAATTGCCATGTGACCGGAAGCACGCATACCATATACATATCACTTGTCTGACGTTTCCTGCCCTGTGATGCACGCTGTTTAGGGTAAGTCTATAGTGGAGGAACTCATGGCGTCTGTCGGACAAGCGATCTGTTGCCTGTGATCCATAGCGATGTGGAGGCGTGGCCGTGACATCACGCGAGCGGTTCGCCCTTATTGGCTGAACCGCGCATGTGACCCCGCTGCCACGCGACAAAAACAAAATTGGATGAAATAGAGACGCCTTCTCTTGTTCGCGATGCGCGTGCAGTCGCGATCACCATAGACAAGGCCTTAGGCCGAGCTCACTGTGCCTACGTCACGACGCAGCGATGTTGCTCATCCCCAGCAGACTGAATGACGTGACTTGTAGGCGGGTCCCAGACATGGGTAGGGTGTTCCTTGTGCTTACATTTCACTCATTGGCTGGCGAAATACACGTGACGCGGCTGCCGCACGAAATTACAACTTGAGTTGTCTCCCTCAAGTGCAGCAGCGTCAACGCTGAACTTCGCCACCAGGAGTCGTTTATAGTCTGAAAACTCTGATGCAATAGCATTAAAGAGTGCCGAACGTGCGCACGCACAGTGAGCGGGGCCTTATAGTGGCTCTGGTAACCATGGCACTGACTTGGAAGCAGGTTCAAATCCCCATGTGACCTTGGACAAACCAATTCATCTCCCATCAAAATTAGATTGTACAGTGCTGCGTGACCTTGACCTGCGTTATATAAGAAAATCAATATTATTATATAAATATATTAAATAGGCAATAGGTTGCCTAAATTCTCATGTATTTTCTAGTCCAATAAATGTTGGGTTCCTGAGGCTACAGCCTACTCCGAAGGCCTCGTCGATAGCGACCGCGCGCACGAACAAGAGGCGGCTCCTCTATGAGGCCGTCAATAGCGCGATGAATCACAGCAGCATTTCCGGAAGACAAGGTTTTTGTGTTTTGGCGCAACGGCCGCGTCACGTGGGCGGTTTAGCCAATGAGGGCGAACCAGTCTCGTCACGGCCACGCCATGCCCTCTGTCGCGAACGATCTGAAGTCTACACCATGCGCTCTGTCACGTGTGCGCCTGCACTATGGACTTGGCCTAAGAAATGTGCTCCTGGTCCCCTCTAGGCAACAGGGGCTAATGGGTCTCCTAATAGGCAGCACAATTGAAGTGAGAGACATCCAACGCGTGATATTTATCAGAGATCCGCTTTCCCTTGCTAACAGTAACACACATGCAGGAAGTGTCTGACCAAGGGAGGCTAGCGATCTAGATTAGTGTATCTTGACCCCAAGTGAAAGTGGGGATGTTGCAGAAGCTGTTATTGACGATCTGCGCTCAGCTGACAGCGACTCTGGCATTTTGTTGTTGAAATGCATGAAACATCAGTCCACACGGATCACCTTTTTCTTTACTTTTATGTTTCCTTGCTGTTAGAGATTTCTTCTCGCCCTTTCAAATGCTGTTTTTATTTTTTACATCTGAAGCTCCGTACAGGAGATATAAGCGTTTGAAATATTGTGTCCGGTAGGTTAAAATGAAGCTCTCTCCAGAGTCCAGTCTGACCGTGTTACCATGGTAACCTCAAAAGTCAGAGATTAAAAATATATATATTTAAAAAGAACAAGACATGCTCCGGGGGGACAAGAAACTAACATTTCTATGAGTTAAACTCTTTGCTGCTTTAAGTGAAGAAGAAAGAAAAAAAAACCCGCTGCTTTCCAAGCCAGGAAAAAAAGCTTAGAAAAATCACTGTTTATTTCACCTTGACTTTTGACTTCAGTTTTCTCAGTTGCTGACCCAGTGAAACATTACTATTTGTAGGCACGAGGGGTTTGTCTTCCCATGCCTAGGAGTTCATCCAGTACAAGGGATTGCACCAGAACAGCAGCGCAGTGCTACCGTAAAGGTAACAAGAGTTGCTATTATGATAAAGTAAGAGTGACCATAATGCTATATATGTGCTCCTATCAGTTCTGCACATCTTTACTCAAAGCTGGTTTCATAGCGGGAAATAGATTCCCACGCGTGTTCGGTTTAGTAGACGAAGCTGTAGAGCAGGGGTGGCCAACTCCAGTCTTCAAGGGCCACCAACAGTTTTTCAGAATATCCATGCTTCAGCACAGGTGTTTTAAGTCAGGGGTGCGCAAACGTTTGGCCCTGCGCCCCCCTGCCTGCTCAGCCCCAGTACTCGTGCCCCCCCCTACCTGCTATCCGGCGTCATGTCACATGAAGCCGTGGTGACATTTGATGTTGTGTTGCCATGGCGACACGTCGCTCGGAGCCGTCGGAGAGAAGGTGAGTTACAGAGGCCTGACGCACTCCCCGGCATTTAAAATCTTTGGGGAAGAGCGCAGGACCTCTGTAACTGCAGTGTCTCTCTCCCCCCTCCCCCCCCCCCCCAGTTGTCGCACCCCTGGTTTAAGTCATGATGAATGAGCCACCTGTGCTGAAGCAGGGATATCCTGAAAACCTGACCTGTTGGCGGCCCTTGAGGACTGGGGTTGGCCTCCCCTGCGTAGATGTTAGGATTACTCCATATTGTTATTCTGTAACGTGAGTTTTCAGGAGGTGGATCCCAAACATGTTATCTATAATAATGCTGCAAAATCTTCTGTAATCCACTTCTACATTATTGAATTTGACTTGTGTATGTGAAAGGGTTTAATACAATGCAGCCATCCAGCTGACTTACCGCCCCACAAGACACTAAAAATGAGCAATAACTCCCCAAAAACTGTCACAGTGCACCTCAATTACGCTGCCACCACCAAGAATAATTTCCGGCCTTAACCTCAGGAGTCCCAGGTCCCCTCTTTACTGGAAAAATATGGAATTAACACAAAAATCGAATGTAGTAAAATGTGTCTGAAATTGCAGTTAATCTCTTTAAAAAGGTACTGGGTTCTATTAGAGTCCAAAGACAAGTACTTATTAAATGTTAGATTTAACATAACATAAAAAGTGTACTGTGCTTGTTACAAAGACATGCAAAATCTAAATGGAGACCGTTTCCCAAAGTAAACGGGGATAGAAGCAGAAGACCAATACATTACTGATGAATGATTTTGGTCCCTCCAAGAGGTCGTGGAGTTGGAAATATGAGAATTCTGATTTGGTTCTCAAAATCATTCTTTTAAACATCAAACTTTGCCTTTTTGTGACTGGGGCTCATCTCTCACTGATCAATCTTTCGTGACATTTATGGCTGATGTTACCGGGAGAGAGAGAATGATGTTAATATAATACCTTCTAACTCTCCCTGTAACCAGTAGATTAATGCTTCAATCATCATTGCATTCAGATAATTTTAACGCACACATAGACGTCTGTTTTGAGCGCTACTTCTAATTTTGAGAGGGAAGCAAATGATCTGACATTGACAACCAAACGGTGCGCTCGCAATACTCCCCCTCCCCCCACCCCTCCTCGTTATCGGACATAAGCTTTCCGAGTCCCCCGGCCCCGGAGTAGCCCCACCTCTATCCTCCCCCCCGGCGGAGCTGTGGGGACACAAAGTAAGATGGGAGGATATCAGAAAATGTGTTGGGGAGAAGAGAAGCTTGCAACCGCAGTATGTGGAAGACCATTGGGGAGGCCTTCATCCAGCAGTGGATCGACAAGGGCTGAAGATGATGATATATACACACAGGGCTCGACAAATGCACTCGCCCACTCGGTTCTAGTGAAATTCCGTTTTTAAGATAAAATTCTTTTTGTAAACAGGATTTAGAAGATGCTCTGCCTCTGATAGAGTTGTATAAAGATGAGTTGGTGGCCATTGGTGAGGTATGAATCAGTCACTCAATACTTTCTTGGATCTTATGGACAACGTGTATAGTTGGTGCTGGTCACTGAGTAATCCTCTACTTCCAACAATTTCCGATTAGCACAGGTCGTACTGGATGAGAAGCATAATGCAGTAATACACTGCACATTAACTAGTTCAGGGGTGGGCAACTCCAGTCCGCAAGGGCCCCCAACAGGTCAGGTTTTCAGGATATCTCTGCTTCAGCACAGGTGGTGCAGTCTACCACTGAGCCACTGATTGAGCCACGTGTGCTGAAGCAGGGATATCCTGAAAACCTGACCTTTTTGGGGGCCCTTGAAGACTGGAGTTGCCCACCCCTAAATGATATCCTACTTGCTGGGAACAGTGATAATGCAAACTAAAGGGAAATGAATGGCTGAGGAAAAAATATATATAGCCGTATTTACTAAGCAGTCTGGAAATCAGCTTACAGCCCATTCAAGTCAATGGGAGCCTGGGAAGTGCCTCACAGCAGAAGGCAGCTTAGTAAATATGACGCATCATGCAGAAGCAAATAGGGTAGAAATAACCATCTGAGTGACAAGAGTGGGCCGCACATTAGACAGAAGTGACATAGGACAGGGCAGACTGACTTAGAACCTGATAATACACCACATGTTACACAGAGATGACTGACTAGAAACCATGATAATAAACAGACCATAGAACAGAAGTGACTGGGAACGTGATGACACAGCCTAACTACCGCGGCACATAATCTGTATTTCTCATGGCAATCGTGGTAATACACAGCCATATTAGATTAGTCTGATAAACATCACCCAAGGACAGGACTGGCACGGAAGTAGAACACCTTAGACCCCTATCCAATATGCTGTGAAGGTGTCTGTCCCTCGCTCTGGAACACTTCAGCACCATTCATTTGAGGATAAAGGTGAGATCTCAGCATATTAAGTGTAGGGGCCAAAGTGAGGTTTATGCTCAAAATTGTTGTCTTTATTCAGAGCAACTGAAAATCCAGCCATGCTTCATTGACATAAAAAATACACTACACTACGTCATGTGAAAGTAAACTCCTTAGGCAATAGGAGGTATTCTCATGAATACCAAGTAATAATACCAGCGCATCTATTCCTGATCGTTCCCTGCAGGTCGGTCTGGACTTCAGCCCACGAATCGCGAGCACAGATGATCAGAAAGAAGACCAGAGGCAGGTGTTCATCAGACAGATCGAGCTGGCCAAATGCCTCGATCTGCCACTGTAAGGCCTTTTGTATAACACTTATTATCTTCTCAGCCACATTACCTTTGGGTAATCAGTATATGGAACCGACACTGTGGTCCTGTGAAATGAATGAGCACCACGTTTGTTTATTTAAGTCACACACATTGCATGCCTGTCTCGTTTAACCCTTTGTGTGCTGTAGAGGCCTGCAGCAAATGGTTCTGCTATAGGTTGCAAGCACCTCTGAGACTGGCTGGATTAACGGACAAAAATATGCAGTGTTTGGTGTAGAATTAATTATTCCTACACACAGAAATTGAGGGTGCACAGTGCACTTCTTCTGTTACTTGACCCACATCCTAAAATGTTTTTGGCAGGATTTCACCCCAAGAGTAGTTGCGTTGTTGATTTGAAGTATACTTGTACAGCACGTTAGAGTTGATATTCACTGCATGTATACAAATCATGATTATTATACTTCGTTAATAGGGTATCCCGTGAGGATATCATCTGCATTAGTGAACCTACGAGTAGTCTAATAAAGGCACAATAATGTAATATGGTCCAGCTTTTCCGTTGTGAATGTTTTGCCACGTTGAGTAAGACGATGTAAAGAGGTGGGAGGTTAGGTCTGCATGTCCCTCAACACCGGGCCATGCTTTTAACCCCTGCAACACTGAATTGCCGTACACTTGTTAAACTTGTTTTTACGACACAACTAATTGTATTATATTGGGTGACTGCCTGCAAGTGAGACAACACTTACAGCATTGAGCACAGACTTACCCTAGTGTTCCAGTTTGCTCTTTTCTTCCCCAGGAATGTCCATTCTCGCTCAGCTGGGAGGCCAACTATTGAACTTTTAAAAGAGCAAGGTATGGATTTGTATTTGTCTCGATAGTTTGTGAGTTGACTCGTGATTTTGTTGCTTGAACTTCATCTCGTCTGCCCTCCTTTGACTCTGTTATATTGTTTACTGGTTAAATACAATAATTATACATGTTGTATGAAGTCAGGAAAAGCACGAGTCACTTCACGTAATCGTTTTCTTTTCCTCGTGCATCTTTTGGTACAAAATGACAATCTTTGGTAGAATTTAGAGTGCACTCTAGTGTATGCAGTACTGTCAAATAAAACGTACCTACACAAGTCCATTGTCCCAAAGAGCCTATAGCAAGCATGTCAAACTGAAATGCTAACAAGGGCCACATTAAACAAGGTTTAAGTTCAGGTGGGCCGCAAAAAAAAAAAACTTACATTTTCATAGAAACGTAGGTTTATTTCGAGAAGTACTGTGTGTGTGTGTGTGTGTGTGTGTGTGTGTGTGTGTGTGTGTACACCTCAATAATCGAACAAAAAAAAAACCCAGATGTGAATGATTCTGAACCCATTAACCATTGTCAGGACGCCCCCTCTTCACAATTTCTAAAGCAGCAATCCCGCCTGGGATCTTACCTGATCCGCAGTCCCTCAAGGTACTATACCGGAGGGGAGGTGTTCCCTACCTGTCTTCCCATGTCCCCCGTGTGAAACTTGAGTCAGATCCGGAAGAAAGCAGAATAGGTTATTTCGGTGTAGGTATAGGGCAGTTAAGATAAAAACGAGAGACAGAGAGGCAGAGAGAGAGGCGGAGAGAGAGAGAGAGGCGGAGAGAGAGAGAGAGGCGGAGAGAGAGAGAGAGGCAGAGAGAGAGAGGCAGAGAGAGGGGCAGAGAGGCAGAGAGAGAGGGGCAGAGAGGCAGAGAGAGAGGGGCAGAGAGAGAGGGGCAGAGAGGCAGAGAGAGAGGGGCAGAGAGAGAGGGGCAGAGAGGCAGAGAGGCAGAGAGAGAGAGGCAGAGAGAGAGGGGCAGAGAGGCAGAGAGAGAGGGGCAGAGAGAGAGAGAGGCAGAGAGGCAGAGAGAGAGGCAGAGAGAGAGAGAGGCGGAGAGAGAGAGACAGAGAGGCAGAGAGAGAGAGGCAGAGAGAGAGAGAGAGAGGGGCAGAAAGGCAGAGAGAGAGGGGCAGAGAGAGAGGGGCAGAGAGGCAGAGAGAGAGGGGCAGAGAGAGAGGGGCCGAGAGGCAGAGAGAGAGGGGCAGAGAGAGAGGGGCAGAGAGGCAGAGAGAGAGGGGCAGAGAGGCAGAGAGAGAGGGGCAGAGAGAGAGGGGCAGAGAGGCAGAGAGAGAGGGGCAGAGAGAGAGGGGCAGAGAGGCAGAGAGAGAGAGGCAGAGAGAGGGGGGCAGAGAGGCAGAGAGAGAGGGGCAGAGAGAGAGAGAGGCAGAGAGGCAGAGAGAGAAGCAGAGAGAGAGAGAGGCGGAGAGAGAGAGACAGAGAGGCAGAGAGAGAGGGGCAGAGAGGCAGAGAGAGAGGGGCAGAGAGAGAGGGGCAGAGAGAGAGGGGCAGAGAGGCAGAGAGAGAGGGGCAGAGAGAGAGGGGCCGAGAGGCAGAGAGAGAGGGGCAGAGAGGCAGAGAGAGAGAGGCGCAGAGAGGCAGAGAGAGAGGGGCAGAGAGGCAGAGAGAGAGGGGCAGAGAGGCAGAGAGAGAGGGGCAGAGAGGCAGAGAGACAGAGAGACAGAGAGAGAGAGGCAGAGAGAGAGGCAGAGAGGCAGAGAGAGAGAGGCAGAGAGAGAGAGGCAGAGAGAGAGAGGCGGAGAGAGAGGCAGAGAGAGAGAGGCAGAGAGAGAGAGAGAGGCAGAGAGAGAGAGACAGAGAGACAGATAGAGAGAGAGACAGAGAGAGACAGAGAGGCAGAGAGAGAGAGACAGAGAGGCAGAGAGAGAGAGAGAGAGAGAGAGAGGCAGAGAGAGAGAGGCAGAGAGGCAGAGAGAGAGAGACAGAGAGAGAGAGAGAGGCAGAGAGAGAGAGACAGAGAGGCAGAGAGAGAGGCAGAGAGAGAGAGAGGCAGAGAGAGAGAGGCAGAGAGGCAGAGAGAGAGGCGGAGAGAGAGAGGCGGAGAGAGAGGGACAGAGGCACAGGGACAGAGGCACAGGGGCACAGGCACAGAGGGACAGGGGCACAGGCACAGAGGGACAGGGGCACAGGCACAGAGGGACAGGGGCACAGGGGCACAGGGACAGGGGCACAGGGACAGAGGGACAGAGGCACAGGCACAGAGGCTCTCCCTGACACTCTCCCTCTCCCTGACACACTCTCTCTCCCTGACACTCCCTCTCCCTGACACTCTCCCTCTCCCTGACACTCTCCCTCTCCCTGACACTCTCCCTCTCCCTGACACTCTCCCTCTCCCTGACACTCTCTCTCTCCCTCTCCCTGACACTCTCCCTCTCCCTGACACTCTCCCTCTCCCTGACACTCTCTCTCCCTCTCCCTGACACACTCTCTCTCCCTCTCCCTGACACTCTCCCTCTCCCTGACACTCTCCCTCTCCCTGACACTCTCTCTCTCCCTCTCCCTGACACTCTCTCTCTCTCTCACTCTCCCTGACTCTCTCCCTGCACTCTCTCTCTCCCTCTCCCTGTCCCTGACACTCTCTCTCTCTCTCTCTCCCTCTCCCTGACACTCTCTCTCTCCCTGACACTCTCCCTCTCCCTGACACTCTCTCTCCCTGTGCCTGACACTCTCTCTCTCAGACACACACACACTCAGACACACATACACACACACTCAGACACACACACACCACCTTGCTGCCACCACTGCTCCGGGACACAACCCCTTCCTCTCCTCCCCCCCCCCCCCCCCCCCGGCGGCCGCGCAACCCCCCTCCATCTCCCTTCTCCCTCCACCCACCCTCTCATCCCTTCTCCCCCCACCACCAGCCCGTTTTTCATACCCACTCCCCTGCACCAGCACCAGCGCATTTTTCACACCCACCCCCCTGCACCAGCACCAGCCCCAGTCCCAGCCCGTTTTTCACACCCACCCCCCTGCACCAGCACCAGCCCGTTTTTCACACCCACCCCCCTGCACCAGCACCAGCCCGTTTTTCACACCCACCCCCCTGCACCAGCACCAGCGCATTTTTCACACCCACCCCCCTGCATCAGCACCAGCCCCAGTCCCAGTCCCAGCCCGTTTTTCACACCCACCCCCCTGCACCAGCACCAGCCCGTTTTTCACACCCACCCCCCTGCACCAGCACCAGCCCCAGCCCGTTTTTCACACCCACCCCCCTGCACCAGCACCAGCCCGTTTTTCACACCCACCCCCCTGCACCAGCACCAGCCCGTTTTTCACACCCACCCCCCTGCACCAGCACCAGCGCATTTTTCACACCCACCCCCCTGCACCAGCCCCAGTCCCAGCCCGTTTTTCACACCCACCCCCCTGCACCAGCACCAGCCCGTTTTTCACACCCACCCCCCTGCACCAGCACCAGCCCCAGCCCGTTTTTCACACCCACCCCCCTGCACCAGCACCAGCCCCAGCCCGTTTTTCACACCCACCCCACTGCACCAGCACCAGCCCCAGCCCGTTTTTCACACCCACCCCCCTGCACCAGCCCCAGCCCGTTTTTCACACCCACCCCCCTGCACCAGCACCAGCCCGTTTTTCACACCCACCCCCCTGCACCAGCACCAGCCCGTTTTTCACACCCACCCGTCTGCACCAGCACCAGTCCCAGCCCGTTTTTCACACCCACCCCCCTGCACCAGCCCCAGTCCGTCTTTCACACCCACCCCCCTGCACCAGCCCCAGTCCCAGCCCGTTTTTCACACCCACCCCCCTGCACCAGCACCAGCCCCAGTCCCAGCCTGTCTTTCACACCCACCCCCCTGCACCAGCCCCAGCCCCAGCCCGTCTTTCACACCCACCTCCCTACACCAGCACCAGCCCCAGCCCGTTTTTCACACCCACACCCCTGCACCAGCACCAGCCCCAGTCCCAGCCTGTCTTTCACACCCACCCCCCTGCACCAGCCCCAGCCCCAGCCCGTCTTTCACACCCACCTCCCTACACCAGCACCAGCCCCAGCCCGTTTTTCACACCCACCCCCCTGCACCAGCCCCAGCCCCAGCCCGTCTTTCACACCCACCTCCCTACACCAGCACCAGCCCCAGCCCGTTTTTCACACCCACCCCCCTGCACCAGCACCAGCCCCAGCCCGTTTTTCACACCCACCCCCCTGCACCAGCACCAGCCCCAGCCCGTTTTTCACACCCACCCCACTGCACCAGCACCAGCCCCAGCCCGTTTTTCACACCCACCCCCCTGCACCAGCCCCAGCCCGTTTTTCACACCCACCCCCCTGCACCAGCACCAGCCCGTTTTTCACACCCACCCCCCTGCACCAGCACCAGCCCGTTTTTCACACCCACCCGTCTGCACCAGCACCAGCCCGTTTTTCACACCCACCCCCCTGCACCAGCCCCAGTCCGTCTTTCACACCCACCCCCCTGCACCAGCCCCAGTCCCAGTCCCAGCCTGTCTTTCACACCCACCCCCCTGCACCAGCACCAGCCCCAGTCCCAGCCTGTCTTTCACACCCACCCCCCTGCACCAGCCCCAGCCCCAGCCCGTCTTTCACACCCACCTCCCTACACCAGCACCAGCCCCAGCCCGTTTTTCACACCCACCCCCCTGCACCAGCACCAGCCCCAGTCCCAGCCTGTCTTTCACACCCACCCCCCTGCACCAGCCCCAGCCCCAGCCCGTCTTTCACACCCACCTCCCTACACCAGCACCAGCCCCAGCCCGTTTTTCACACCCACCCCCCTGCACCAGCCCCAGCCCCAGCCCGTCTTTCACACCCACCTCCCTACACCAGCACCAGCCCCAGCCCGTTTTTCACACCCACCCCCCTGCACCAGCACCAGCCCCAGCCCGTTTTTCACACCCACCCCCCTGCACCAGCACCAGCCCCAGCCCGTTTTTCACACCCACCCCACTGCACCAGCACCAGCCCCAGCCCGTTTTTCACACCCACCCCCCTGCACCAGCCCCAGCCCGTTTTTCACACCCACCCCCCTGCACCAGCACCAGCCCGTTTTTCACACCCACCCCCCTGCACCAGCACCAGCCCGTTTTTCACACCCACCCGTCTGCACCAGCACCAGCCCGTTTTTCACACCCACCCCCCTGCACCAGCCCCAGTCCGTCTTTCACACCCACCCCCCTGCACCAGCCCCAGTCCCAGCCCGTTTTTCACACCCACCCCCCTGCACCAGCACCAGCCCCAGTCCCAGCCTGTCTTTCACACCCACCCCCCTGCACCAGCCCCAGCCCCAGCCCGTCTTTCACACCCACCTCCCTACACCAGCACCAGTCCCAGCCCGTTTTTCACACCCTCCCCCCTGCACCAGCACCAGCCCCAGTCCCAGCCTGTCTTTCACACCCACCCCCCTGCACCAGCCCCAGCCCCAGCCCGTCTTTCACACCCACCTCCCTACACCAGCACCAGCCCCAGCCCGTTTTTCACACCCACCCCCCTGCACCAGCCCCAGCCCCAGCCCGTCTTTCACACCCACCTCCCTACACCAGCACCAGCCCCAGCCCGTTTTTCACACCCACCCCCCTGCACCAGCACCAGCCCCAGCCCGTTTTTCACACCCACCCCCCTGCACCAGCACCAGCCCCAGCCCGTTTTTCACACCCACCCCACTGCACCAGCACCAGCCCCAGCCCGTTTTTCACACCCACCCCCCTGCACCAGCCCCAGCCCGTTTTTCACACCCACCCCCCTGCACCAGCACCAGCCCGTTTTTCACACCCACCCCCCTGCACCAGCACCAGCCCGTTTTTCACACCCACCCGTCTGCACCAGCACCAGCCCGTTTTTCACACCCACCCCCCTGCACCAGCCCCAGTCCGTCTTTCACACCCACCCCCCTGCACCAGCCCCAGTCCCAGTCCCAGCCTGTCTTTCACACCCACCCCCCTTCACCAGCACCAGCCCCAGTCCCAGCCTGTCTTTCACACCCACCCCCCTGCACCAGCCCCAGCCCCAGCCCGTCTTTCACACCCACCTCCCTACACCAGCACCAGCCCCAGCCCGTTTTTCACACCCACCCCCCTGCACCAGCACCAGCCCCAGTCCCAGCCTGTCTTTCACACCCACCCCCCTGCACCAGCCCCAGCCCCAGCCCGTCTTTCACACCCACCTCCCTACACCAGCACCAGCCCCAGCCCGTTTTTCACACCCACCCCCCTGCACCAGCCCCAGCCCCAGCCCGTCTTTCACACCCACCTCCCTACACCAGCACCAGCCCCAGCCCGTTTTTCACACCCACCCCCCTGCACCAGCACCAGCCCCAGCCCGTTTTTCACACCCACCCCCCTGCACCAGCACCAGCCCCAGCCCGTTTTTCACACCCACCCCACTGCACCAGCACCAGCCCCAGCCCGTTTTTCACACCCACCCCCCTGCACCAGCCCCAGCCCGTTTTTCACACCCACCCCCCTGCACCAGCACCAGCCCGTTTTTCACACCCACCCCCCTGCACCAGCACCAGCCCGTTTTTCACACCCACCCGTCTGCACCAGCACCAGCCCGTTTTTCACACCCACCCCCCTGCACCAGCCCCAGTCCGTCTTTCACACCCACCCCCCTGCACCAGCCCCAGTCCCAGCCCGTTTTTCACACCCACCCCCCTGCACCAGCACCAGCCCCAGTCCCAGCCTGTCTTTCACACCCACCCCCCTGCACCAGCCCCAGCCCCAGCCCGTCTTTCACACCCACCTCCCTACACCAGCACCAGCCCCAGCCCGTTTTTCACACCCACCCCCCTGCACCAGCCCCAGCCCGTTTTTCACACCCACCCCCCTGCACCAGCCCCAGCCCGTTTTTCACACCCACCCCCCTGCACCAGCGCCTGTGACTCCGGTAACATGAATGCTTGTACTGCTTGGCAGCATCACCTCAGGACAGATCGGTCAGTGAGCAGCAGCAGAGACACACACACACAGACACACAGACACACAGACACACAGACACACAGACACACAGACACACAGACACACAGACACACAGACACACAGACACACAGACACACAGACACACAGACACACAGACACACACAGACACACACAGACACACAGACACACAGACACACAGACACACAGACACACAGACACACAGACACACACCTTGGTGCTGCAGTCTGGTTGCTCTGAACTTGGAAGTGAATAATGGCGGACCGGCTGCAGCTCTCGGAAGAGTTTCTCCTCCTCAGCACGCATCAGCGCGCATGCGGAGGGACAAACTATAGCCCGGTCGTTGTGAGGGGCCGCAAAAATATCCGTAGCGGGCCGCATGTTTGACATGCCTGGCCTAGAGTATAGGGTTGCCAGACATCCCGCATGTATACAGGATTGTGCCTTATTTAATTGACTTGTCCCGGTACGGTCTGTTGGGATGCATAACTGTCGCGTATTTTAGTGCTTTGCCACGAAATACCTGAACGTAAAATGACTGTAATTAAATTTGCCTTAAAAACATAATAGATTTTGAGTGTAATAGTTTTTCTCCCACCATTGCCTGGTAGTTCAGAGCGTGTATGCCCGTCCTGCCAAGCGCAGCGATGATAAAAACCAAAGAGTATAGCGAATTTAATTAAACGAATAATTATGCCAAAACGCTGGTGTACGCTGGTCGACGATTATTCTAAACGGTGGGATTTTATTAAGAAAGGGAAGCTGAATGCAAGCTATGCAGATGCATTTTTAGCATCACGCACGGCGGTAAGTCAGACATTTTTACTACACACCGCTACACGCGAGCATACATTAAGTGTATCATCCTCTGTGTAAAAACCACAGCACTATGTTCGGGCCATTACGGTAGATTTTATAATATTTTGCATAGCAACTTTGACGGTCTGTCATTAACTCATGAAGACGTCACACTGTCATACTGGATTTCGGCTTTCCGTGTTAGAAAAACATAAATCTTGCAACCCTACTATAGTATCATTGTTTGTACCCGAGTTACAGGGAGATAAAGGGATCTTCTCACGGTGAACGCATCTTCTGGGAATGGACTGATGGGGAGTTATTCATTAAACTACGATAGTGCCGATCAACCACTACCACACAAACTCGCGTTTGACTACAATGGGATGTTCCATGCAATGGTGCCCCGATCGGCACAATTGTAGTATTGCAGTTGAATGAATAACCCCCATAGTGTTTCAGTTGATCTGTGCAGAACATTACGTGCAGTGTCAGAATAGTACGAGTAGACTGATTTGGTTGGTATTGCAGGCGCGGAGAAGGTCCTGCTTCATGCATTTGATGGCAGGCCTTCGGTTGCGATGGAAGGCGTTAAGGCTGGTTACTACTTCTCCATCCCACCCTCTATCATCCGAAGTGTACAGGTAAAATGGGTTAGCAAGATGCTTCTTAAATGTTACACAGGGGACTGCAACTCCACCAGTCTGGATTGGGGGTTTTTTTTTGTCATATATTTTAATAAAGGAAACTTGTGTACTATGGGCCACATACATTTTATTTATTTATAAAATGTTTTACCAGGCAGTAATACATTGAGTTACCTCTAGTTTTCAAGTATGTCCTGGGAACAGAGTTATATACTAAGCAGTGTTAACATTCAAGGCACATAGTCAATTCATTTGAATAACTTGTAATGTGCTCTATGGCAGGGGTGCGCAAACTAGGGGGCACTAGATTTTCCGGGGAGGGGGGGGGGGCGCGGCGGTTATACTCCTGGACCGCACTTCTAAACAAATACTAAACCTAATGGATACTCGCGTGAGAAGGACCTTCCGGTTATATCCTGGACCGCACTTCTAAACAAATACTAAACCTAATGGATACTCGCGTGAGAAGGACCTTCCGGTTATATCCACAAACCATGAGTCATACGCGATCCGCTGACATAGGTGTAAAATAATATTACATGCTTCAGAAAACGACGAAAACGTCCTTTGTGGACTGAAATAAACTGTGGATTGCAGAGAGTAACATGTATTGTATTTTTTATAATTTATCGTCCTTGAATGATTTCTTGTTTCCTTTAAGATGCAGAATCTTGTGAAAAAGCTGCCCCTGGAAAACCTGTGTTTGGAAACGGGCTCTCCTGCACTAGGACCGGTAAAGCAGGTACACTTACAGGACGCTCTGTTCTCATCTTGTTTTCATATGTTATTGTTATCATTTCCTTGTAAAGCACCAACATATTCCACTGCGCGGTACAATGGGGTTACAGAGTAATGTATATCAGAGGTGCGCAAACTGGGGGGAGATTTTTCGGGGGGGGGGGGGAGGCGGTTGCAGAGGCCCCACACTCTTCCTCAAGACATTTAAATAAAATGCCGGGGGATCGCGTGAGGCCTCTGCAACGTCCTTTACCGTGATTCAGAGGCTTGGTGTGGCGCCGCTGCGTCATTTCACGGCTGTCACCATGGCAACGCGAGGGGTCACGTGGCATGACCCCGCAGCGGCATTTGACGCCGGCAAAAAAGTTAAGGGGGGTTTCGAGCACTGGGGGAAGCAGGCAAGGGGGGGGCGCAGCTCCAAATGTTTGCGCACCCCTGATGTATATTACAAAAAACAGTTACATACAAGTGAGGGTAAACATGCACAAACAGATACAGAGAGGCAATGAGGGCCCTGCTCGTGAGAGCTTACAGTCTAGAGGGAATGAATGTCACTATATTTATGGAAGAATTGCCCACCTTTCCAGTGTTTTATGGCCAAACGTGATCGAAAGATAAATATAGTGTAAAATCAATAATGTGGCAGCCGATTTAACATATCATCTGTTCCCGGGAACCTGCAGTGGGGTTTTAAAAATATTCGTTTGTGGACTTGGAATATATATGGGGGCTTATTCTCAAGGGTTTAAATCAACCGGGTGAATGCAGTGTCAAATCCAGCTAAAGCTTTCATCAAGATAATGTCCCATTCTACAACAGCAAGCATACAGTAGGTCACTTAACTCATCAAATGGCAGACTGATGAGGTTTTTGTTAATGAAATCTATTAAGTATTTTTACCATAATTATGATTTATGTTAGACATGTTATTGAAACCCTCTCTTCTCAATGTCTTTTCTAGGTCAGAAATGAACCAAAAAACATTCTGGTTTCTGCTGAATATATAGCCACGTTGAAAGCGATCTCACTGGGCGAGGTTATTGAGGTCACAACAAAGAACTCCTTTACACTGTTTCCCAGGTTACTTCAAGTTCCTCCCAAATAAAGAACGTTTTTAAAAAAAAAATTAATGTGTGGAATTATTAAAAGCGCGTGAGTTTGAGATCGTGGTCAAGAAGCAGAGGGACAGGCTGATGGTTAACACGTGTGTGTTAAAAAATAAAATAATAGAGCGGGGATCAAGCCAAAAAATACAGTATATAAAAAGGGATGGAAATAAAGATCCATTCCATACTAGAGGAGGCCATGAATTGAATAATGGTGAGTTCCACATTAGTAAATAAATGAGTCAGAGCAAAGAAGACCTTCAACTGGACTGTACACGATCTTCAGGGTGGGAAATTGGAAACCGGTGGAGAAGGGCCGCAGTCATTATTTTTGTGTCCTTTTTTTTTTTTTTCATGTTCCAGAAATATTAGCTGGTTGGGCCGGTGCATTTTTACTTCATTGCATGGTTATCTTGGAGGGATCGTAATGCATCTTTAAGAATGCAATTCCACTTACACCATGGATGTTCAAATGTATTTTCTTTGAACATTTATCGGTCTCATATCGTCATGTTCTGTTTTGAGGTATTATTGATGGAAATAAGTTTCCTAAAATCTTAAAGCAACAGTCCTGCCCAAATTCAACATTGTAATTTTACAACAGGGAGGGGGGAGCAGGGGGAGGGTGAGGTACACGTTACTAGGAGGAACGGCCGGATTCTTTGTTGAACTTTGGGACAGTGAACAGTCTTTTGGTGTCAGATCTCAGGTGATGCGGGCTGCATGTGGTAGGGGTGAGGACAGTGGCGAAATTAAAAATATCCATAGGCACTTACCTGGTGCCGCCCTCCGAGCGGCATTTGACGCCGTCCTGTTTCAATGGCAACAAGACTCCGTGACGTCACGTTGCCAGCCACGCATGCACAATCAGCACATGCCGATCGCGCAAGCCCCGATGTATGCTGCCCCCAAATTTTCCAGGCCCAGGCCTAATGGAAGATCTGCCACTGGGTGAGGAGCTTGTTCAGATAGGTGGGTAGCTTGCCCAGAAAGTATTTAAAGGCAAGACAGAAAAAATGAACTTTGCGCCTAAATTCAAGTGTGGCCAGTCTAGTTCTTTGAGAATTTCACAGTGATGTGTGTTGTAGTTATATTGGAGGACAAAGTGGCATATTGAGTTATAGAGGGTTTCCAGTTTACTAAGGTGAGTTTGGGGTGCTGTACCATATATTTCACCATAGTCTATAATTGGCATTAGCATCTGCTGTGCGATGTGATTTCTGACCAGCAGGCTTAGGGAGGATTTGTTGCTATAAAGTACACCTAGTTTGGCATAGGTTTTGGATGACAGGGTATCAATGTGCAACCCAAACGTTTGTTTTCAAAAAATGAGATTGTGTCCAAGATCAGAGACCCATATAAGATTGTGTCATCTGCATACATGTGCATTGAAGCTCCCTTGCAAGCTGTAGGTAGATCATTGCTGAAGACTGAAAAGAGTAAGGGCCCCAGAACAGAGCCTTGCGGGACACTGCAGGTGATATTCAAGGGGTTGAAGTTAGGGTCGAGATAGACGCATGTTGGGATCTACCTAATAGGTAGAAATTAAACCATGTTCGCCTATTCCAGAGCCCTAATGTTTATTTAGCAAGATAACATGATCAAGAGTATCAAAAGCCTTTGTAAAATCTAGGAATATTGAACCAGTGAGTTGTCCAAGTTCTATTCCACACTGGATCTCATTGCAAACTTTTAGGAGGGCAGTTACCATGGTGTGTTTTGGGCGAAAGCTGAGTTGGCTAAGGAAATTTGTCTTGGTATTGTAATCGCTTCATTGGGAGTGGACAAATGTGGTGGCCCCCCGTACTCTTACTCTGCATAAGGGAGCATGGGTATCACAGAATTTTAAGAACTCTGTTTGGAAATAATGAACCTCAGAATCGGGGTCAGGTATCAAGTCGGTTCTGTAGCAAGAGCCATTGGTAAGATCAGCCAGAAACTGTTGTGGGTTAAATTTTCTAAATATATACCGCCTCACACAAAAGTCCACTTCCGCGTACGCAGGGCAGTGCATGTACCCTATGCTGATGCGGAAGTGGACTTTTGAGTGAGGGGGTCTACTTTTCAATTATCCGGTGGTACTCTCTCTTGGAACAACCAAACAGAGCAATCTCACTTACTTCATCCTGGCCTGACTGGTTGCAGAAACTCATCTACGGACAGCCGAGGTGTTAGTTTCTATCGATCGTGAAGATCCATCCTCATCCATTCCGTGAGCTGGACGTCTTGTGCTGAGTTGTTACTCTAACATGCACATTAATTTGCTCCTTTTGTGAGTGGAAGTCTTGTTGACTTTTTATTTAAACTTTTTTACAGTCCTGCTATGGAGCGTGCACTTCTTTTTAGCTTTCTCTTTTCAGGTCTCTCTCTGTGATGTGTTTCATCACCAACTGAAGCTGCAATTAAGTCTCCCTTGACCAAAAGATCATGTTTCGCATTTCCTTATTTAGATGTACAATATATTGATCTACACTTCCTACTATTGGGACTGGTTTGCATGATTTAATATATTATTTAAAGTGTATATTATGGTTTATATTCACAATTTGGTTATATTACCTTTGTATTTTATATGTTTATATTTAATTATTTCCATCGCATTATTATTTCCACCTTATATTTTCACCTATATAAGCTAACCCTACTGTTTTTTTTTTAACTTGTATATTTTATTTGTTTTCAAGTAACAATACAAATACAGTACGTATTATCACCTCTATGCCGACGACACACAAATATACTTTTCAACACCTGACCTTACACCTGCTGTACAAACCAAAGTTTCTGAATGTCTCTGCTATATCATCCTGGATGGCCCTCCGACGCCTTAAACTCAACATGGCTAAAACAGAGCTCCTCATACTTCCTCCCAAACCTGGCCCTACTACCTCCTTCCACATTACTGTTGGAACTACAATCATTCACCCAGTAGCCCAAGCACGCTGCCTAGGGGTCACATTCGACTCCTCTCTCACATTCGCCCTTCACATTCAAAACATTTCTAAAACTTGTCGCTTTTTCCTCCGCAATATAACTAAGATACGCCCTTTCCTCTGTTGTTCGACTGCTAAAACTCTGACTCAGGCCCTCATTCTCTCCCGTCTTGATTACTGTAACCTCCTGCTGTCCGGCCTTCCTGCCTCTCACCTGTCTCCCCTACAATCTATCCTAAACGCTGCTGCCAGAATCACTCTACTCTTTCCTAGATCTGTCTCAGCATCTCCCCTCATGAAATCCCTCTCCTGGCTTCCGATCAAATCCCGCATCTCACACTCCATTCTTCTCCTCACTTTTAAAGCTTTACATTCTTCTGCCCCTCCTTACATCTCATCCCTAATTTCTCGGTATGCACCATCCAGACTCTTGCGTTCTGCTCAAGGATGTCTTCTTTCTACCCCCTTTGTATCTAAAGCCCTCTCCCGCCTTAAACCTTTTTCACTGACTGCCCCACACCTCTGGAATGCCCTTCCCCTCAGTACCCGACTAGCACCCTCTCTATCCACCTTTAAGACCCACCTTAAGACACACCTGCTTAAAGAAGCATATGAATAGCACTGTGGATATTCTAAACACGATACATAATGCTTGGCCCCCTGCAGACGCACTTACCAGAACTCCCTCCTACTGTCTCTGTACGTTCTCCCTACCTACCAATTAGACTGTAAGCTCCTCGGGGCAGGGACTCCTCTTCCGAAATGTTACTTTTATGTCTAAAGCACTTATTCCCATGATCTGTTATTTATATTATCTGTTATTTATTTGATTACCACATGTATTACTACTGTGAAGCGCTATGTACACTAATGGCGCTATATAAATAAAGACATACAATACAATACGTCAAACAATCAATAGTAACCCTACTCTTTTTAACACATTCTCTCTCTCTCTCTCTCTCTCTCTCATTCTCTCTCTCATTCTCTCTCTCTCATTCTCTCTCTCTCTCATTCTCTCTCTCTCTCTCTCTCTCTCATTCTCTCTCTCTCTCTCTCTCTCATTCTCTCTCTCATTCTCTCGTTCTCTCTCGTTCTCTCTCTCATTCTCTCTCTCATTCTCTCTCGTCATTAAATGAATGTTAAACAAACGCGAGGTTCCTATTCTATGTGAGAAATATACCCGGGGAATTCCCCTGCACAGTACAGGCGCGTGCACATGAAGGCCCTAATATTCTTTGTGCCCCTCTAACATACCAGTTTACATTGCCCCGCCCACATTGTCTGTTCTCGGATTGGCTGCTGCTCAAAGTGCTTTGCAGAGCGCATATGGAGCCAGACAAGTGCTCCTTAGCCCCGCCCACTGCAGGCAAGCTCCGCCCACTCCATGTGCAGTGACTGTTGAAGCTCCACCCGCAGCAGGCGTCATTGCCAGGAAGCCCCGCCCTCTCTGGTAGCTTGCTGGGACTACACATGGCTCTGGCATATGTGGACTGTCACTGTCACATGACAGCTGAGGAATTCATGCAGGTAATAACATTGTAGCTGCTGCCTGGCACTGTACAGTAGCTCTCCTGGTTTACATTGTTAAAGAGGATGTCCCTCCTGGCCCAAGTGAACTAATAGCACTGACATGTTACATATAGGTGATTATAGGCCATTGCTGGGCAGCAGGCAGCCTGGGAGGCTTCACCTGCTGTTCTTAACCGCTGCTCACCACAGCAGCCTGCTCTCCCTCTCACCCCAGTGCAGAGGGAGGGGAGATGTTGCTGCCTAAGGCTGCGTCCATAGAGGGGGGAGCAGTGCTGAACTGCGCTGACGCTGAGGCTCGCCTGCTGAAGCTGTGCGATTTCATTAACATGCAAGCGAGCCAGCGGGCGCGATCGGGAGGCGGGGCAGTGACGTCGCTGGGCCAATAGCCCGTGACGCACCGACGTCAACGTGACGTAGACGCTGCTTCGCGCTGATTGGATGTTTTCAACCGACAGCGCGCTGTAAAACAGCTTTGGCTGTCAGCTGAAAAATCCAGCTCGTCAGCACGCCTGCGGACGCTCGCGTGAGCCCCCTCTCAAGACATCCTCACTGAGGATGCCGGGGCTCAGCGCAGAGTGTCCGCACGGCTCAGCGCTGCTTGTCCTTCTATGGACGCAGCCTAATGAGGACAGTGCTAATCACTGGTCCCCAGTGTAAGGCCCAGATCAGAGAGGATGCTACGCGACGTCCGTGCGCACATTCGGCACTCTTTGAGGCTAGTGGATGGCAGTTGTCACACTAGAAACTGCTTGTGGCGGCAAACTACAGAGTTGACATTTTGCCGCCACAACCCAAATTGAAATTCGGGGCTGCAGTCGCCTCACATGAGCTGGTTCAGCCAATAAAGGTGAACCGGCTCCGTGACGTGTTAGTCACCCACCACGCCCCCAAACGCCGCGACCCAGCTCCTGTAGTTTGAGCACAAATCGCTGGACTGCAGGAGCGCGCGGCGGAGGCGCGGACATAGCAGCCAGTCTGAGCTCGGCCTAAGGAATGGGACAGTATAAGTCAATGTGCCAGCATGAAGAAGCTGACAGGAGAGGAGAAGCTCGTACCCACGGCTGCAACGTCCCTTCTGCCTTTACACTAATATATATAATCAAAAAAACAGATCCTGCGCTCCTACCAATTTGAAAACTAGTGACATGTTTACATTTAGAACCTAAGTGTGTGACAAAGGAGTCATTTGGTTGCATGTTTTGATCAAAACAGGATTTAAGCCCGCCAACCTCATCAAGGTAGACTCTATGGGGCCTATGCAGAGAGCAGCGCTAGAATAAATTGGAGAGTTTAAGAAAAAGTAGCTTTAATGGAGAGTTTTATTCTCCATATGCAGAAATGGGCGAAATCCGCTATTTTTAGCATTACTGCATGTGGAGAATTGTAAATGAGGAGATGCGCGCAGCTGAAAGGGGAAAAAAAAAAAACGCGCATTTTTTTTTCTCCCTATAGCCGGCGAGCTCCTGCTTCTTGCCAACTTTAGTTGGCGGAGAAAATTGAAGAAAATCGCGCCAAAAACAGCCGCTAGATGGCGTGCGCGCCTTTCTGAATTTGGATATTTTTCAGACTGGCGAGATGTAGTTTCTCGCCAGCCGCGCGGCGAGATTTTCAAATAGAAAAAAAAAATGCCGCTTTTTTCCTACCTCGCTGTTTTTAGCGCGATTTTCGCCAGAAAATGGCGAGATTGTTAATAGCACTGCTCTCTGCATGAGGCCCTATGTAGCAGCTCCCTACACTAAATATATGCAATGTCTTATTATTACCTATAAACCTTGTGAAATATGTGCAAGTGACCTGAAGGGGTTAAATAAATGAAGCATATGCTTTTGTGATTTAGTGCAATTAAAAGTGCTAGTATCAGAGTTCCCGTATTATAAGAGGTGAACTGTATGTATGTATGTGTATATATATATTGACTCGTTGCCTACCAATGTTAGGCCACGATTATAATGGGTGCTGCAGGGCGCACGTGATGTCACTCACGCGGGAAACCTGCACTGTATGCAGGAGGCGACAGGGAGGCGTGGCGCGTGTCGTCACACGAGCGGTTCGTCATTATTGGTTGAACCTTTTCCCGTGACGCTGACGTCACGCGGCCTTTGCATGGAGAGACAAATGCATGTGTGTCTCCAGGATTCTGCCGGTCGCGCGCACCATGTTCCCCTTCACGGAATTCAGGTATTTGTTTTGGCGGCGCGTCCACTATAATCGCGGCCTTGTCGGCTAAATGCATGTCAATTCCAGGCAGTATTGAAATCCCTGTTGTCTGGTTAAATCAGAGAGCAGGAATTACTTGCTGGTGCGGGCGGGAGATCTGTAAGCGGTCATGAGAAGCGGTGGGAGGGAAATTATATGATCCGGGGGTACCGGGTGGGAGGGGAGATCTGGAAGGGGGGGGGGGGCCTTTTGGTAATTCGTAGACTTATTTTAATCATGAAAAATATAAAAATGTAGCTTACAATAGAAATAATCTATTTCAGACTGGGCATTACCTGGCCATGAATGCCCGGGTAGGTATAAAGCCCCCTGGGAATTAATGGTAAGGTAATGCCCTGTCTTGAGGGGATTACTACTTAATCATTTTTATTGTTTTGTTTTTTGGTCAATTAAGTATGTTAAATGTTGATATTTTTGTAATAACCAAATGCTTTGTTGTGTTTTTGTGATCTTTACCTAATCTCTTTTATGAAAAACCTGTTTGTAAACTCTTGTATATACTGCCAAATTGTTAATACATACACTCCTTTTTTTTCTTTTTTCTTTCTTTAATTGTTTGGTGTAAACTAATTACACTTCTATCGATGCCCAAGGAGATTAAGGGGAAGAGTAGTAAGTTCCAGCAAAAGTTTGCAATGAGAGAGATCTGGATATAAAAAAAAACAGAACTTGATCCATTTTGACAGGAAACAAATAAGAAAACAAATATTTGGTGTGATTAAACCTTTGGCTCTCACAATTACATTGACCAGTTGTTTAAAATAAACTGAAACAGCACCTGCCATTAGACATGGGGTGCTCAACTCCAGTCCTCAAGCCTCCACTCCCTTCCCCCCCGCCAACAGGACAGGTTTTCAGGCTACCCCAGCTTCAGCAAGACAGTCACCTGTGCTGAAGCAGGGATATCTTGAAAACCTGACCCGTTGGGAGGGCTTGAGGACTGAAGTTAAGAACCCCCGGCCTTAGATAACTGAAATTGATATTATTTCTGCATTGATGAAACAAAAGTACAGATTCTGTGCTAACAAGAAAAATCATGGGGGGGAGGGAGCCCCGGTTTTAACATTGACAGCACTGGGGGGGTCTATGGATCAGCTTCAGGGGACCCCTGGATTCAGGAGTGGAAAAAAATAATAATGATAATAAACATTGTGAGCCTCGCACAAGCTTTTGTTGTAAGAATTAAGATTTATTTTAAACGATTCCTATTTCATTAAAAACCTATTCAACTGCTTAGTAATATTGTGTGATAATAAATGGTGCTTCTACCCCGCTGAATAACTTGAACTCAGTGGTTGAAGTGGATTACAAAATGTAGTTGTACCCTGCCAGATCTAGAAATTAAAAACGATCCACTGTTATTGGGGCGAGAGCTCATTGGAGTGTGTTTTAGAAATACCGAAACACTATTTATTTTGGTAGAACAGAAAGGGGGAGATGCTTTAAATAAGATACAAATCCAGTGTAGCGAGAGGAACTGCGAGGCCACCAGGTCCCGAGCCTTTGCAGGCCGGGAGAAAGCACATTGTGCATTAGGCTGGGGCCATGGCGCCCTCACCCGTGCGGAGGCTTGCGCGGCGATGAAGCGGGTGCGTTTCTCGGCCATGGTACGTGCGCCGTCGGGGGGCGTGTCTATGGCCGTGCCAGTGACGTCATGGAGCTGGTTCGCCCTCATTGGGCAAACCGCTCACGTGACTGGCCTGTCGCGCGAAGAAATCGGTTTGAGCTGATTTCTTGCGCAAACGCGCGCCCCCTCCGCTTCCGCACGCTCGCCCGCACTCCGCATGGACGTGAACACTGCCTTAAGGCAGTCTGTTCGCTCAGCACGTCCGCAGGGTCTGCTGTACCATGGCCCCAGCCTTAGGCAGTGTTTAAGCTTCAGAATAACGGGAAAAGAAAAAGGTGAAAAACACAACCCACTATTAGGGGCCCATGGACGTTTTCAGTGCTTGAATACCCAGGTTTTGCTACAGAGGAAGAAGGGCTTGTAGTTGTAATAAGTAGTGAGAGACATTTTTCAATCTTCCCAAAAGTGGTGTAACAGGAACTGGCTGCACTAATGTGGATCAGTGGGAGTGACGGAAAGCGAGTTATTCAAAAGTGTAGGACACTAGGGGCCTGGGTATCAAAGCAATGTTAGTGCATTTTCATCCTGCACCTATGGATCAAATTATTTTGCTCCAATTTTGCCCCGTCTACCAGAACTTGTGGAGTGTCAGTAGGAGGGGCTATACGGGGCACAGATTATAATGAGATGTATCACATTCTGCGTCACTTTTCACCTTTTAAATTGCGCAAAACATTAAGCAGATCAGAAGTGGCGTAAATCTATCATTGTGCATCAGATGTAAGAAACTGTTCTTCCATATGCCTCAGCTCTGCTCCTTTAAGCGGAACAGTGCGTCTATACACACTTTTCTCTGCGTTGATATTGTACATAGACCCCTAAGCAGCATTTCCATGCTGGATTGGGGAATTTGCATGCACACTGGGTTTGTGATGTATTTATTCCATTGTGTACAAGGCCAGAATTGTTGGATCATGTGCTGGCTCCAGCATTAGCAGGAAATGGCCTGGTTTGTATGAATCCCCATGCATTTGACCTGCTTAAATACTGATCATTCAAGTTCCTTTCCTTCCTGAGGAAGGGTTGAGTATGACTCAAAACATTGCACTTCCACTCAGTAGAAATAAGGAGCAGGAATAAATACAAAGACGCAACTTTTTTTTTTTTACGGCTAATGCACAATGACCTTTGCTACTGTTTATATTTCTTGGAATGTTTCATTTCTACAGATAATGTGGGGCTGCAATGTACAGTATATACAGTTTTTTGTTCTAATGTTAGTTATCATAAACATTCTATTTGAATTTTCTCTCATATGGGATCTGGAGATTTTGTTTGTTTGTTTGAAAGCAAAGGCTGGGTTTCCAGTTGTAGTCGTTGGTTTTTTTTTTAATTATGCCAGAATAATACATGTTATAAATTGGGAAGAATGATCAATAAACAGTCCAAAAAATATCAAGACACTAAATAAATGTTCAAAGGTATATTAAATCCAATACAGCATTGCGGTGAGACGTTGTGCGAGACGCAAATGATCACAATAGTATACAACGTGCATATAGAAATATCAAGGCTTGATAAAGTTCTGTTTTTGGCCCGAAGTGTCGAGTCTCATTCACCAGGGTGACTGCGTGTTATTCTTTTATTTGTGGTAAGGTTTTTTTGTTGTTTTTTTACCTTTTATATTATATAATAATTTTATAACATTTCTCCCAATGGGACGCAAAGCACTTCACCGTTACACAAAAGGAAAAAGAAGAAAAGATTCAAGGTTATAAACAAGACCAGACACAAGGAAAGATGGAATGGGACTGTGGCTATTTAATGCCGGACAGGTTGTGATTCCTTAATTAAATGCCTGGGTAAATTGGTATTCGATTTTTCTATATACACGTTGTGTGTATACTATTCTGATCATTTGAGTCTTGTACTATGAACTTACTTCGTTCGGGTGACCCTATTTTCCCCGGGCCAAATTTCACGCATGCACGAGTGGCTGGCAACTTGCCTGTCATGCATTGGCAATGGGCGCTTGTAGGCTGTGCATGCGCAGTTGGCGCTTGCCAGAAGTTCGTGCGCATGCGTGATTGGCGCTTGCCAGACGCTCGTGCGCATGCGTGATCGAGCGCTTTTCAAATGCTCGTGCGCATGCGTGATCGGCACTTGCCAGACGCTCGTGCGCATGCGTGATCGAGCGCTTTTCAAATGCTCGTGCGCATGCGTGATCGGCACTTGCCTTAAAAACGGTCTCCATTGCATACCTCTGCACACATCTCTTACACTGTCACTACCACTTTTCAGTTCGCTTACCTTCACTGTCACACTGCGCGTGCGTGATCAGCTCTTGCTAGATGCTCGTGCACATGCGTGATCAGCACTTGCCAGACAATCATTGCCATGCGTGATCAGCACTTGCCAGACGTTTGTGCGCATACTTGATCGGCATTTGCCAGCTGCGCATGTGCACGAGTGTCGAAAAAAAATCGGGACATTTTTTTGAAAGTAAGTTGGGAACCGGGGCAAATGAAAAAAAAAAACAGGACGTGTGGTCACCCAAATCTTACTGCAATGCTGTATTGGATATAATATACTTTTTTTTTTTACTGGGTATTTTTTGGACTGTTTTTTGCTCTTCCTGATTTCTAGGATCTTTGGTGGGAATTAGAGATACCACCTTGAGCAATAGTTAATTTTTCTTATATTTAATTTTCTTTTTAGATTTGTTCCTCTACATTACTTGTAGGGAACTATGTGATGTTACATCTTATTTCTTAGAATAATACATGTTCAAATACTTTTATTTTCAGGACACAGAGGACATTATTGAAAAATCAAGACAAGTAGGTAACTTTCATTTTCTAGAAAAAAACATTTGAAATGTTAAGTTTTTTTTTTTTTTTTTTTCATTGCAAATACTTACGAAAATAATTTCTTGTGCTCGTTCCGCAGGAAGGAATCCGAGCTCTCATTTCTGTTACCGAACATGAGAGAGAATTTGAAAGTCTTATTCATCTTTCAGAGAGGTCTGCTATATCTTTAGATACTTTACACAATTCAGCATTAAACATGCCAATCATGGTAATGTAATGGTAGACTGAAATCTGATATACATATATATATATATGATCTTTTTTTTTTTTTTTTTTTAAAGGTACCCAGACTTTATTATGCCGTGTTTTGGGGTACATCCGATTCAGAGCAATGCAGACGGGCAGTACAGTGTGACAGTGAAGGTAAGAGAACTGAAAAGTGGTAGTGTAAGAGATGTGTGCAGAGGTATGCAATGGGGACCATTTTTAAGGTGAAATTAAAGTAAGGCTTTATTACCTGTTCCTTTAGACAATACAGCAATCAAAAATATACATAAAACAATAAACATCTATCCCTGTGTAAGGGCTAACTCACTCCCCAGTCCCTCTCTGCAAGGCTGGGGAGGGGGAGAGAAAGCCCCTTACCCACTTATCACCCCAAAGTCTCAGTGGTATCTTAACGCAAATGGCCCTTCAGGTCAGTGGTGTCCAAGTAGGTGTCTGCTTGAGGGTGTCTGGGTGTCTTGATCTCAGCACACCTTTGTGCTCAAGCAAGTCTGTGTGCAGGCTCCTCTGCTTTCCTTTGTCACCCCAAATGTGAGCTAAGGAATCATTCTCCTGTGTATCACATGACACTCTTTCACAGAGCTCTCATTAGGCAGGTGGAGTCTGGTCAATTGCCTGGCTGCACTTAACCAGCTCCCTGCTGGCTTTAGAGGCAGTTTCCTCAACAGGGATAAGTCCCTGTTACAGGTAGCCAGGTACTAATTAAAGGGACAGCTCTCTCCAGAACAAAAAGTGAGCAGTACACAAATGAGGACTCCGCCACACCCTGCTGCACCACTGAATATTAATCCTGCTTCAATCTCCACGAGAAGACAGCATTGAACTCTGCCACCAAGCATGGGCTGTTTCACCACCTCTCCCACCATGAGAGGGCGCCACCATGCATGCACCTTCGTGCAATATTACAAAGATACACCCTTTCCTCTGTTGCTCGACTGCTAAAACTCTGACAGGCCCCAATTCTCTCCCGTCTCGATTACTGTAACCTCCTGCTGTCCGGCCTTCCTGCCTCTCACCTGTTCCCCCTGCAATCTATCCTAAACGCTGCTGCCAGAATCACTACTCTTTCCTAAATTTGTCTCAGCATCTCCCCTGCTGAAATCCCTCTCCTGGCTTCCTATCAATTCCCGCATCTCACACTCATTTCTCCTCTTCACTTTTAAAGCTTTACACTCTTCTGCCCCTCCTTACATCTCAGTCCTAATTTCTCGCTATGCACCATCCAGACTGTTGCGTTCCGCTTACGGATGTCTTCTCTCCACCCCCTTTGTATCTAAAGCCCTCTCCCGCCTTAAACCTTTCTCACTAACTGCCCCACACCTCTGGAATTCCCTTCCCCTCAACACCCGACTAGCACCCTCTCTATCCACCTTTAAGACCCACCTTAAAACGCACCTGCTTAACGAAGCATATGAGTAGCTCCGCGGCTAATACTATACACCTGATACATAAATTGTGGCCCCCTGCAGACGCACTTACCAGAACGCCCTCCTACTGTCTCTGTACGTTCTTCCTACCTACCAATTAGATTGTAAGCTCTTCGGAGCAGGGACTCCTCTTCCTAAATGTTAATTTTTAAGTCTGAAGCACTTATTCCCATGATCTGTTATTTGTATTATTTGTTATGTACATGTTTGTCACATGTATTACTGCTGTGATGCGCTATGTCCATTAATGCTAATGGCGCTATTTAAATAAAGAGATACATACCATGCCCTGCTGCTCATTGTCGAGTTTTGGCATGAGTGGACACCTCCACACCGTACGACACAGTATCGGTAATAGGACCAAACTCTCCCAATCCTACAAGTGGAAATGGGGGGGAGCCTCTTTTCTCCCACAGTCAAATCAATCTTCAGTGCTTTCCTCTGACATGATCTTTCCGCAACCAGGGACCCCATTGAATATCTTCAATTGGGCTCATCCACCACCTCAATATACAATGTGACTGCCCATAGGCAGGGGAGTGGCCAACTCCAGTCCTCAAGGGCCACCATCAGGCCAAATTTTCAGGATATCCCTGCTTCAGCATGGGGCTCACTCAGAATGGCAGCCACCTGTGCTGAAGCAGAGATATCCAGAACTCCTGACCTGTTTGTTGCCCTTTAAGACTGGTGTTGGCCAAACCTGACAGGCTGTTGTGCTTTGATACAGCAGCTATAACATACCTTCGCTCTGCTTGCATGTTTACCTTCCTGAACACTCTCTTAAACTCTCAAGTGGGGAGGAAGTACTGCTCAGTATGCAAACTCCTACTCCGCATGAAGCTAGAGCTGACAAACCCACCAAACTATACATGCACCTTCTGATCCTAGACTCCTACTTCTCCATTTGCAGAGCGGTGGAAATCCCCCCAAATCTCCCACTCACACTTGGCTGCATCTACACCTGGAGCAGCCAACTTATCACAATTGTACGCCAGTCATTCTAGTCCCTCAGGCTTGTGACACCCTCTCTTCTTGCACTTTAATACTGATGAATCCTCTGCCCCTGTTCACTCACAGAATTGTTCCCCTGTAGATTTGCCCCTTTAAAGCTGCAGTTCAGGCTCCCGTTTTTTTTAAATTTATTTTTTAACTTCAATAGTTTGATGTGGGCAATCTCTACTTACCTAAAAAACTGCATAGCTGCCGGTCAATTCGTTCTCCGTCTATTGATCGGCAAAGTTTGGCGACATCTTTAAATATGGGGAATGTAAATCGTTGCTATAGGAACGAGCATGCTTGTTAAAATAGAATACAAGAAAATTGGTCTTTCAAAGTTGTTTTTTTTTAAGAAAAAATACTTTTAGCATTTTCTGTTTTAAAAAAAACAACTTTGAAAGACCAATTTTCTTGTATTCTATTTTAACAAGCATGCTTGTTCCTATAGCAACGATTTACATTCCCCATATTTAAAGATGTCGCCAAACTTTGCCGATCAATAGACGGAGAACGAATTGACCGGCAGCTATGCAGTTCTTTAGGTAATTAGAGATTGCCCACATGAAACTATTGAAGTAAAAAAATAAATTAAAAAAAAAAAAAAAAAAAGACTGAACTGCAGCTTTTAAGTGTGAGCAACACACAAATAGTACAGTATATACATAGTTTATTTGAGGGGGTAAGTAGGAATTTAGACCAGGAAAATGCAGTTGATGTGGTCTACTTAGATTTTGCAAAGGCTTTTGATACTGTTCCACACGAGGTTATTGTACAAAATAAAGCAAATTGGACTCAGTAAAAATATATGCACCTCATTTGAAAACTGGTTAAAGGACAGACATAAATGGAACTTTTTCAGGTTGGGCTAAAGTCGTGAGTGGAGTACCTCAGGGATTAGTACTCGGATCCCTGCTTTTTAACTTGTTTATTAATGACCTTGAGGTTGGGATCGAGAGCAAAGTCTCCATCTTTGTTGATGACACTAAATTGTGTAAGGTAGTAGAATCAGAGCAGCATGTAATTTCTCGCCAGAAGGACTTGGAGAGACTGGAAACGTGGGCAGGCAAATGGCAGGTGATGTTTAATACAGATAAATGTAAGGTTATTCATTTGGGATGCAAGAATAAAAAGGTGACTTACAAATTAAATGGGGATAAATTAGGGGAATCATTGATGGAGAAGGATTTAGGAGTGCTAATTATAACAGCAACAACAACATGTTGTGTAGCGCTTTAAAGAGACATTTTGCTGGCACAGGTCCCCCCCGTGGAGTTTACAATCTATGTTTTTGGTGCCTGAGGCACAGGGAGATAAAGTGACTTGCCCAAGGTCACAAGGAGCTGACACCGGGAATTGAACCAGGTCCCTGCTTAACTCAGAGCCAGTCAGTGTCTTTACTCACTGAGCCACTCCTTCTCCCAGCAGGCTTAGCAATAGTGTCATGCAAAAGCTGCAAAGGCAAACAAGATCTTATCTTGCATTAAAAGGGCAGTGGATGGAAGAGAAGTTAACATAATTATGCCCGTTTATAAAGCATTAGTAAGAACACATCTTGAATATGGAGTACAATTTTGGGCTCCACTCCTTAGAAAAGACATTATGGAACTAGAGAGAGTGCAGAGAAGAGCCACCAAATTAATAAAGGGGATGGACGATCTAACTTATGAGGAGAGGCTAGCTAAATTAGATTTATTTACACTAGAAAAGAGGCGTCTAAGATGGGATATGATAACTATATACAAATATATTCGTGGACAGTATAAGGAGCTTTCACAATAATTATTCATCCCAAGAGCAGTACAAAGGACACGGGGTCATCACTTAAGGTTGGAGGAAAGGAGATTTCACCAGCAACAAAACGAAAGGTTTCTTTACAGTAAGGGCAGTTAAAATGTGGAATTCGTTACCCATGGAGATGGTAATGGCAGATAATCTGATTGCCAATTCTTGGAGTCAGGGAGGAATGTATTTTTCCTGTAATATATATATGGTCTCTCTCTCTCATATACTGTAATAAGGTTAGTTTAGCATGATCTATCCATCATAAATCCATGCTGACTATTACTAATAATTTTGTTTCCATTAGGTATTCATGGTCTAGGTAGGTTTTTTTTATTTTTACTTTTGCGTTTATATCATATAACATAATAGAGTATGGTAGGTTAAACTGCCCCTTTAATATAGCAATTTGGATGCTCATAGGGTGCACAATTTAAAATGCATAACGGCAAAAATAGTTTTAGTAAATTTCTTGCGCAAAGACCAGAACGTTAATTTCCCTGAATGGCCAAGATACAAAATCTGATGCCTGTTAACAGCATAGAACTTATGATTTCAGTACTTTCATTGAATGGCCTTATCTTTTTCTTGTATATCTGATTTATCCTGGACTATCAGCGCCTGGGCAATATTGTATAGATAAATAAATGAGTCCTGTTCTTACACACACTTTTTTTTTTTTATATAGGACTTGGAACCTGCTGTCTCACTGTTTGACAAGTACAAAGATGAGCTGGTTGCTATAGGAGAGGTAAAGAATACTGTATGTAGTGTATGTGTGTATGTATATATAATTACTGAGTGCCTTTGCACCTCCTTGTTCTGTTTTAAACAATCCTTTTGTGTATTTGTGTGCAGATTGGTTTAGACTTCACTCCCTGGCTCGCCCCCACTTCCGAACAACGTGACGAGCAGCGAAAGGTTTTTCAGCTGCAGCTGGATATTGCAAAAAGATTGGACTTGCCTGTGTCAGTGTAAATGTGGAGAGCAAGCAGCTCATCTCTAAGGGTGGACATGCAGTGGCTAGAAAAAGTTTGCGAACCCCGTTTGCGAACACCTTAGGATTTTCACATATTTCAAACATAAAATGTTATTAGATCTTAATCTCCGTCTTAATAATAGATAAAGATAACCTGATCAAACAAATGATACAAAAACATGATACCTTTTCAACATTTATCCACAAATGATTCCACATTCAATATCCATGTGTGAAAAAGTATGTGAACCTTTAGGTTCAGTACCTGGTGGCGCCCCTTTCAGCAGCAATAACTTAATCTAAGCGTTTCCTGTAACTGCTGGTCAGTTTGTCACATCGGTTTTGAGAAATTTTGCCCCGTTCCTCCTTACAGAACTGCTTCTACTCAGTGACATGTGAGGGCTTCCTTGCATGGACAGCTCGCTTCGGGTCCTGCCACAACATTTCGATGGGGTTTAGGTCTGGACTTTAACTAGGCCATTCTAAAAAGGGGAATTTCTTCTTCTGCAGCCATTCTTTTGTATATCTGCTTGTATGTTTAGGATCATTCTCTTGCTGTATGACACACTTTTGCTTCGGCTCATGGACGGATGACCTGACATTCTCCTCTAGAATTGTCTGACACAATGCAGAATTCATGGTTGTGTCAATGATGGTAAGCCGTCCAGGTCCTGAGGCAGCAAAGCAGCCCCAAACCATCACACTCCCACCACCGTGCTTGACGGTTGGGATTGGGTCCTTCTTTTTGAATGCAGTGTTTGGTTTTCGCCAAACATAACGTTTCTCATGGAGGTCAAAAAGTTCTACCTTTGACTTGTCTGTCCATAGAACATTGTTCCAGAAGTCTTGTCGATCATCTATGTGCTCTTTGGCGAACTTCAGACAGGTATTAATGTTCTTTTTAGAGAGCAGTAGTTTTCTCCTGGCTATCCTTCCATGATCATCATTCTTGTTCAGTATTTTTCTGATAGTTGAGTCATGAACACTCACATTAGCCAAGGCGAGAGTGGCCTGCAGATCCTTGGATATTACTCTGGTTGTGACTTCCTGGATGACTTGCCAGTTCTTGGAGAGATTTTTGTAGGATGACCGCGCCTAGGTAGAGTGACTGTGGTCTTGAACATTATCCATTTGTAGACTGTCTGACAGTGGATTGGTGGAGCCCCAAATCATTAGAAATTGTTTTGTAACCCTTTCTAGACTGATGAGCATCAATAACTGCTTTTCTGAGGTCCTCAGAGATATCTTTTGATCGTTGCATGACTTGTTTCCACACACCTGTATGATAAAGACCAAACTCACAAAGTTTCCTGATATTTATATAGGATGGGGCCTCCCAAACTCACACCTGAAGATCTACCTAATTATTTAAATATCTGATTCAAATTATCCCCTTTAATTTCGCTGATCAAACCAGGGTTTCACTTACTTTTGCAAATACACTGACTCTTAATTACTCATTGTTTGTCTTATTCATACATCACTTTATTTCAAAAGACATGGAATTGGTTAATATATTGGATATTTTAAGAAAAGACTGGTTTTGATTCAAGAAGGTTATCGTGGAAAGAACAATGGAATTTCTGTCATTATCATTGGGATTCACAAGCTTTTTCTCGGCACTATAAGGTTACAGCACAAAGCGGAAGTCTCATTAAAAAAAACAGCCAAACTTGCACAACGTGTGCTGAACTAAACTTCCCGAGGCTGCAAAAAGGAAAGCAGACAGCTGCTCTGTGAGGAGCATAATGTTTTGTGTATGTTTGCAGACTATATAATTGAGAAGTATTTTTATTTAAAATAATATGGACATTTTTACTTGCACAATTTGCCTGTCTGGTCTGCCCATATTTCTTACATGCTGTAAAGCTTTAGGCCCCTATTTGATGCCTGTCTCTTCCCAATATTAGGGTATCCTGTTTGAATTGCTTCACTGTATGAACCTCAACTACCTCTACTGGGCGACTGATGTATCCATGCATCCACTTTGCCTTTCAGTGAATAAGTATTTCTGATTTTACTAGCCTTACATTTCAGTTGGTAAATTCCCTTTCTATCCAAAATTCTCCGGTGAACCATTTCAGGGACATATTCAATCATGTCTGGTCAATCGTGTTTATTGAATAAGCCCCTAGTTCTTTGAACGACCTATTTCTTTTACCACCCTCTGTGGTTATGGTGAACTACGGATGTAGCTGAAGATTTCTTGCATCTTCATTCAAACAAATGGAGCCGCGGTAACAACATTGAGCAAGTTTAGAATAAAATCATGGGATTTCAGGAACGTTTGCAGCGAGCGAATTTAATAACAAGGTGCTACATGATTTGTAACTGAACGCAATATGTTCTAGAACTTACCAAGGATTTGTATAGTGGAATCACTGATTACTACTTGATTTGTACTAGTAATTACCTTTCACTTCCAGCTCAGTCAGAGAGAAGGCGTTCATTGCAGGCTGTAAATATAATGATCCTTCATAGATCGTACACAAACAGACACTTTGTCCCTCTGTTGGCTCTCCCTGCTCGTCACTTACATTATTGGGCAACATTTGAAACGGCAAACGATGCAGCTGCTTGAAATATCATTTTTTTTTTGTTAGGTGCAGTGTCTCCATCCTTATTATTTTTCCAACTTAAAATTTAAATACTTCTTCTTATTATTTTTATCTAATAATATAAATATAAGTTGTGAGCACACTCACATGTCTCAGACAGGACTGTAACCCAGCTTTTCTTCATTATCACTTGGCATACAGTGCTCCAACTGCAACTAGGGATTCTGGGTACTGACATGCAGATGAGCACACAGTGTCACCTTTTGCTTCATGTCCATTTTAATATAAGCCCTATAAACGTATACCTGTCGTACTACACAGCTTTTCAGCACAGCCTGGGTTAAAAAAGTGCATAGCCAGTAAACCTATTGACACAGCTGTTTGACCTGTGCTCATTTGCATGTCAGTAACCAGAATTAGGGTGTCTAGATGTCCCAGTTTAGCCGGGACAGTCAAGTTTTTAAAGTTTTTTTTTTTTTTTTGCTGGGAGAAGAGGAGTAGATGCAGCGCGATGTCTCCTCCGGCCATTAGGTGGTGCTGCACTGCTCACAAAGCTTGTCCTCTCCCTGGCTGCAGTGTGCTGGAAATAAGGTGTGTAATTGTGTTATATAGGAGGTATTTTCAAGTCACGAGATAAGGTTAGCGTTGTAGTCGGATTACAGCTGTGTTGGGTGTTTGAGTAAGGGCCAGCGAGCAGGGTTGCCACCGCTCCGGGTTTAACCCACAGACTACGGGTTTTCACCACGTATCTCCTGGCTACGGGTTTATCTTGTTAATCTCCGGGTAGCGGCGGCTCCCGGCATCCTCCTGCAACTCCCGTCAACATAGCTGGGCCGAGTCAAATGGCGCCGCGTTGCCATGACAACGGGACGCTACGTGGCGTTGCGTGACTCCCTTTGCCATGACAACGGATGCTACAAGACCTCTCGGCGTCACGTCGCCATGACAACGCGGCATCGTGTGATGCCTCGGCGCCATAAGGTGTCCCATTGTCATGGCAACTTCACGCCGCATAACGTCGTAGCGTCCCCTTGTCATGGCAGCCATGTTACGGGAGTTGTAGGGGGAGATGCCGGGAGACGCCGCCGGTAAGAGATAAAAAAATGTTACATTTATCTCTGTGTTATCCTTCAGTAGAAGGTGGCATCCCTGCCAGCGAGTGACATTTAGTTGTTACCAACAAATATTGGGAAGCTGATCCAATAATAAACACGAGTTCCTTTGTATGTACTTAAAGAGGTATGATGTCGTGTTAGCCATAAGTACACATGGTAATACCTTATTCAGTCATAATGCTATGAGTAAGGATGGCTGACTAGGGGAATATTTTCTGGATAATACTGGCAGGTTTAGCTAGGAAAAAGAGGCCAGAATACCACCAGAAGCCAGGTTAACATCGGGAGAAGAAAGTTATACCAGCAATGTCAGACAGAACGGATTTCACCAAGATAAATGAATAACGTGCAATCTCTTTGAAAAGAATATCACTTAATTGATGTAACTGCCATTTATCTGCCATTTCTGAATGTAATTAGTATCATATCAATATCTTTGGATAATAAACGTTTCTTTTGTCTGCTAAAAGCTGGAATGCAGAAGTTTGTTCTATGCCACTGTTGAAAATACAAAGACATTTTACATTTTACACTGGGTAAGTGTGTGTGTGGGTAAGTAAGTGTGTGTGGGTAAGTGTGTGTGTGTGTGTATGTGTGTGGGGATGCAATTAGACAAATACTATTATAATATTTATTTTGAAGTAATGTAATTTGTTTTAGTAATAATTTTTTATTGTGTCTTGGTTTTTACTTTTGGAAGTCTGGTCACCCTACCCACAATGCCTGGCTGCAGTGGAAGCGCCGTTTCTTACGCGATAATGAGGAAAGGCTGCACTCTACACTGTATGGTGGAGGGTTTCTGTCACTTATTTTTTTTTTTTACCCATCATAACTTTTTCAATGTGAAGCTGGAATTGTTATCTTAAAAAGAGCCAACGCCTGCAGCAGAGTGCTCACCCGGCAACTCCGGTCCACACTTTCTCCAATCCATGCCAACGACGGCGTCTCCTATCAGAAATAATGTCTTATCTTCATTTTAATCTTCTCAGATAAGGTTCTTTCAGGTTTACTAATGTCACTATTGAGAGGCGTTGAGCAGCCATGTAACCCCTCCCTGCCCGGCTCCTAGGGAGATTACATTTGTGTGTGTTATATATGGCTACCCCGCATGGGTTACCTTCAGTCGGGCTGGATCCAGGCTGCTGGGCGATGAGGTAGGAAGGTTGTAGAATAATGGGTGCCAGGAACTTTTGTAGTGTCACAGTCATTTACTCGTGCCCCCATGGTCAGGGACAGATCATACACATGTTAACAACGTTGTACTGGATTTTATAATAGACATACATGAATACAGTTGTTCCATCAGTGCCCACTCTTAACTCTCAAATGAAGGTACTTTGACTTAGTTGCTCTGAGTAAGTGTGGGAACCGGCTCCCTTGTTGCTTCGGAACCATCATTTGTATTAATCTGGCTACTCTGGGCCACTACAGGAATCCTGGAAGGTGTTATCTTACTTGACCCAATATCTTTCGCCTGTTTTGGAACTGCCACTTCCATATAGACTGCTTAGGAATATTAGTGCTGATCCGCAGGCCCCCGGGAGTCCTCTTTCCTGAGGCCCTCTATGGTGTGCCATTTTCATTTTCATTTCTTATTCAGGACTCCATTCCTTCTTTCAGGGATCCTAAGTTAACTATCCCCATCTACAACATAATAAATACAAGGGCATGGTCTGTACTATTGCTTTATAAACATTACTTATCTACTCTCTCCGAGGCTCTTCTCCTCTTGTCCTCCTGGAACCTAACCTTCTAGAATAGTCCCTCCTTAAATACCCTTCCGTGACGCCAAGATCCCCATAGCAACTCAGGGTGGGGCCCAGCATACAACAGCCATGTTAGTAACCCTTTAGGAGGGGGGTTACACTCATTTAGGTTTTATGTTTATTTTTTAGGAATACAAAAACAGTTTAAAAAATCAGCGACCATTGAAATAAACCAGAGAGGTATAGACAGTCTGTACAGCAAGAAATCATTCAAAATAAAAACATGCAGGAGAACTGTCCCTTTATACGTTACAAACGTGTGTGTTTTTGGGTCCATAGAAATGTTCATTCCCGTTCAGCTGGGAGGCAGACGATCTCTTTTCTTAAGGAACAAGGTAAGATCTTCACAAGGTTAATTAAGCTTAAACTTTGCAGGGCAATATAAATTCTTACGGGTGGAGGAAGTATGTTTATTAAAGTCTCACAGTTGGAAAACTGGTGCTTTACCAGTGCAAAAAAATAACTGACCAGAGTTAATTAAAGGATAATAATCCTGTGTGTTGTTCTTCTCCTGTATTATCCTATGAAACCTCCCCGGAAATTAAAAAAAATGGAATATATTTTGAACATGAAGGATGCCATGAAGGGCACTGATAGAGGTTTCCCTGCCCAGCTTAGTATAAATGTACGTACTGGTGGGGTGCTCTCTGGGAACTATTTAATCAGTTAATATGTAGAGTCTCACAGTATAACAGGGGTTATATTAATGTATCGAGGCAAACGTGGTGCAATCTTGCTCCGTGAATAGCTCCTGATACTATGTGTGTTTCAGGTGCCCAGAAGGTGTTACTGCATAACTTTGCGGGCAGGCCCTCGGCTGCCCTGGAAGGAGTACAAGCCGGATACTACTTCTCCTTTCCCCCTGCGGTCACCAGAAATTATCAAGTAAGATAGTGAAGAACACAGACAAGTTGCAAATTTGACCCCTTTAGGTGTTTACCTCTGTGTCAGTGACTGGGTTTAAAACAATTGTCCCTTTAAACCAGGGCTTGCCAACTCCAGTCCCCAAGGACCACCAACAAGTCAGGTTTCCAGGATCTCTCTGCTTCATCACAGTTGGCTCAATCAGTGGTTGGGTCATTCCGACTGAGCCACTAATTGAGCCACCTTTGCTGAATCAGGGATATCCTGAAAACCTTACCTGTTGGTGGCCCTTGAGAACAGAAGTTGGCCAGCCCTGGTTTAAAGGGACAATTTTATGTAATATAAATATGTAGCACTGTTTCCTGCCCCCCAGAGGGAGATACACAGCCTCTGCTTCCTGTGTGTGGTGCGGATACCTGTTAGGACCAGGAGAGATGAGTTGGATCTGCGGTGGTATGGAGATCAGGACAGGCTTAGGTTCTTTCTGTAGTTCTTCTCATTGGTGTTAGCGCCTCCAGCCGTAGTTGGCTCCAGGTTGTCCAGAAGTCAGCCCCACTATTGCATACTTCTCACTCCTGTCCAAGGACTGATACTTAGACAGGAGTGATAACAAGGGTCTTTATTGTATGGCAGGCATCCACTGCAGATCTCGTTGCAGAGTCTCAGAGGTCCCTGACCTCTGGATGGTGATGGCCCCTGGTCTTACAGGACCTCTGTGGCTGAATCTGATGTTCCCTCAGTCCAAAGACTGAGGGTGAGCACGCTCATCCCGCCATTGGAGAGACTCATAGCTCTCTGCTTCCTCTCTCCTCCAGAGCAGGAACAGGACTGATACTAAATATGGCATTCCCCTAGTTAGGGCAGAAGGGGCGGGCTCATGGTCTATACCTATCCCTGATAGGCTTATACAGGCCATCAGTCACCACCTTACTCCTGTCCATCATAGAGGAGCATGGGTAGGGGTCACAAGCCCACAGATTAACCCCTTACAGCCTGCAGCTAGCAGGATTTGCATAACAGGGTGGGGAAAGATAGGCAGAAAAGACATACCCTGTTACACATAGTTATGGGTTGATTTGTGTGTGTGTGTGTGTGTGTGTGTGTGTGTGTGTGTGTGTTACATAGGCAATGATTTGAAAGTCCTTCTGGGAGTTAAGAAACTAACACTGCAAACTTCGCACGCATTGATAAACAACATTGCCTGTGTACTAACCTGACATTTCTCAATCTGCAAGCGCAACAATTATTGTTCACACAGAAATGACCGTGCGAGGTGTACAGATGTAATTGGTGTGCTGTAGAAAAATTGTATCTGTGCGCCTCAAAAAAGTAGAGTGCGTAAAAATTAGCGAAGATGAACCTGGCGTAAATCCTAAAAAGTCTGTTTGTTAGCGCAGAATTAAGTTATCAACCAAAAATGTATTTGAAGTCGGACGGATGTTTTGTTATTAAAAACAGTATGGCTACTATAAATAATACTACACTAATCATTTTTATTTACAAATACTGTACAAGTTATAAATGAAAAAAAAGACATCATTCTGTTTTTATTATAATTTATATTAATCCGGTATCGAACACGACAATGTGCGTCAAACTTCATTTCAAACAACGAACTATGCGTTGCATGTAGGAAGCGTCATACGTACGACGCACATTTTTATGAAGGTTTCTACTACTTTTTAGCCCTAAAAGTTTGACGCGCAAAAATTATTCCAATATGATCCTGTACATAGGGCGCTATGAGTTTCTGTGAGGCATGTGCAAAATGTGATGAAATCAGGGAAATCGATTTTGTGCACAAACATTGTGAAAATGCCTTCTTTACCAAAGATTGAGACATTTTGTGAAATCTTCGGTAAAAATGGATAGTTTACCTTCTTTGACCCGATACGTTGAACTGACGCATTAAATTAATGATGTAGCCATCCGAATCAAAAAGGGAGAGTCTGGATCAGGAGTGGCCAATTCCAGTTTTTAGGGGATACCAACAGGTCAGGTTTTCAGGATATTCCTGCTTCAGCACAGGTGGCTCAGTCAAAGACTGCACCAACTATGCTGAAGCAGGGATATCCTGAAAACCTGACCTGTTGGTAGCCGTTGAGGACTGGAGTTGGCCGCCCCTAGTGTGGACGATGTTTACAAACAGCTCTACAAGATAGATTAGGTAATGATTGTTAATACCCTACAAAGCATCTTGGCGACTATGGATACTTGTCTTTTTTTAATTCATATAATCCACCTATCAAACATGCCCCCCACCATTATTTCCCTTTGGTCATAGAAAGCGAATGCCCCTTTAAAGTAATGTGCAGAACATCAACAACGTAATAACCAACAACAGTGTACTTCACGGGGCACAAAAGTACCAGGTGCTTGGTGGCCGATGATTAATGCCCGTCAGTAACTTGGCCACTCATTTCCCCCACAAGCCCAAGGTCTTAGCAGCTTTGCACATTAATACATATTGCTCACATCTTGTTTAAGTGCAAAACCCCATGGGCAACACCTGATGAATATAGGAAAACGTAATTACGTCTCTGCTACAGGGCACGCAGTAAAACCACACACCACTTCCAGTCCTGGTTTGGGGCCAAAATGTTGGTATCAAAATGAAAGGAAATAGGCACAGAAATAGTCAACTATATGTTGCATGAAAAAAATGGGCCAATGTTTTCAACTTTAACCGAGAACGGTCTCATAAGACCGAAACATTGGTCCGTGATATCCACATCCGAAATCTAAACAGGAGCAGCCGTGCAGCTGGACCAAACCCCATTCCCAGAAACACCAACGATCAGCAGCCAATTATACCTTTTGTTTCAAATGTGCCCTGGTCCTTCTAGATTGTAAGCTCTCACGAGCATGGCGCGCAGTCTGTGTTCATTTGTTCTTATTTTGTATGTCGTTCTGGTTATGCACTGCACCACTGAATATGTTGGTGCTTTAATAATATTATTTATAGTGTTACGCAATAAGACTTAACAGAACAGGTTGTCAATAGCCCTTCATTCCCTTGAATGGGCTATAAGGCGTCTTTCCAGCACAGGAGTAACACTGTGTTGTAATTATAGCCCATTCACTTACATTGGGAGGTTAGCATGGAAGGTGTTTTATGGAATAGCTTAAAATGACGTTCTTCCTCAATCCCCCTCCTGAGGACACAGGAGAAGCTATTAAATCCAAACACAAACACAGCACACACTGGTAGCATTAGATTGTAAGATATTTGGGGCAGTTGCACCTTTCACCGCTCCATGTTTTGTTTCATGTGTTGTATCATACTGATAAAGAACACTTCTGATCACATTCACGCCTAGGGTCCTCCCCAATATCAAACAGCATACAGCACTTCCACTGAAGCCAGGGATTCTGGGTAATGGGCAGTCACAGTGCCTCACTTTTTGCGTCTCTCCTTTAACTTTGAGCCCTTAAAAGCTGTGTAAAAAAGCAGACATACTGAAAGGAATCCATATTAATGTGGATGACAAGCAAGTGACAGTGCTTATTACCCAGAATCCCTGGCTGCAGTGAAAGCCCCGTACGCTGTGTGATTATGGGGTAAGGCAGGTTTGGGGACCTGAGACATGAATGTTTTTATCATTAGGTGGGAGATCTGTCACTTTTACTCGCCATAACTGATGTGTACCACTTAGGGAAGATGAAGGGAATCGTATGTACATCTTTATTCATATAGTGCCCATCAGCACTTTTACAAGACAATACTGTACAGGGAATAAGTGTAACAAAATCAGACACTAGGAAAGAAAATCCCTGACCCATAGAGCTTACAATCTAAGGCCCGGACCATTGTGCCTTCGCTCGCGCGGAGGCTGTGAAGTCACCCGCGGGGGGGAGAAGATGCGGCGACCAGTGAGGGCGAACCAGCTCCGTGACGCCCCTCGGCAAACCCCCATGGCCAGGTAAGCACCCGCTCACTGACCAGCCTCCGCACGGTCGAAGTTACCATGGCTGACACATATAAATAAAACAATGCAGCAGCATATTCCCGGCGGTGAGCCTGGCTGCCCCCCCTCGCCTCTCTCTCACCCACACGCTGTTCCTCAGCTCCTGCTCCCTCCTGTCCTGGCTCAGCTGCTGCTGGGTTTCCAGCAGCATTGTGTTGAATTCCGCGCACATCCCCATCACCTCCTGCACCAGCCGCTTGGAGAAGCAGCGCACCCTGCAGTCCCGGTCTGCCGGCCCCGAGCACCCGGGACCGCTCTCACTGGACGCCCCGGCCTCTCCCGCATGAGGAGGCCGGCAGCTCTGTATCGTCTCCGGGTATGATCGCCCCGAGCTCCCCGCGGACTCCTCTTCGCAGCCCTTCGCGGTCCCTGGGCTGCCGGCGGCCTCTTGTATCGCGGACTCCTCCTCGCAGCCCTTCGCGGTCCCTGGGCTGCCGGCGGCCTCTTGTATCGCGGACTCCTCCTCGCAGCCCTTCGCGGTCCCTGGGCTGCCGGCGGCCTCTTGTATTGCGGTCCCTGGGCTCCCCGCACTTTGCTGCGTAGAGCCGCCACCGGCGGCCGGCTCCTCCCGGGCGCTCATCGGCGGCCGGCCGCATCCCGGACTTGCCGCCATTTTCCAGATTCCAAATACCCCCCCGGAAGTGTTCTTTCCAACCCCCACCGAAGGGGAACTCCTGCAGCCGCACATTGGTTCCGCTGCGGCGCACTGCGATTCCCGGCTCCGCTTGCCTCTGCCCTAGAGAATACACGTCTTGCAAGAGTGCCAATGCTGCGCCAGTGACCACATATAATAAGAAATAACACGGTCATAGCAAGAGTTTAATTCAGCTCAGTTCTGTCGCCACACTAGATACCGGGAGTCGCCATCTTGCTACTCCAGGAACAGTTACTGTACAGCCATAAATCCATAACATACTCCCCACACCTAAAACTCACCCAAGTAAAACACACTGGACATTATTTTGTTGTTATTTGTCACTGCTACACATATCTGGGTCTCCTGAAATGAGGCGGTATTAAGCTCTGTTAAAGTGTAGCAAGATGGCGGCCAGTGCATGACGATGCGGCCCCTCTGCGCATTCCGCAGCCTCATTATGACGTGTATCTGTCTGAGGACAGAGAGCCGACTCTGTGCACAGACATCTGCACCTGAGACAGCAAGCAGCCGCCTGTATGTACGAGCTCAGGAGCCTGGTGGACTGTCACTGCCACCTCTCTGCCCCAGAGTTTAATGATGTAAGAGCAGGCACAGCTCTGACATATGGGGGTGTGTGCAGGCACAGCTCTGATATATGGGGGGTGTGCAGGCAGTATATGGAGAGAGGAGGAGTAGGAGGTGTGATACCTTTTGTATATGGAGTATTACATGAAGCAATACAGGCAGTCCTCGGTTATCCAACGGAATCCGTTCTGGAAGTAGCGTTGTATAGTGAAACCGTTGTAAAGTGAGTCCCATGTTAATCAGTGGCAGTGAGCGTTGGATAACGCATTCCGGCGTTGAAAAACGGCCCATAGGGTTGCATTGTAAAGCGTTGGATATGCCAGCGGTGCGCAAACTGGGGGGGCCGGGAGATTGTGCTGGGGGTGGGCGCGGGCAATTGCAGAGGCCCCGCGCTCTTCCCCATGGCATTTAAATTAAATGCCGGGGGATCGCGTGAGGCCCCTGCAACTGTTTACTTACCGGGATTCAGCCGTCTGTGTTGCACCATGTGACTTGACGTCACACGCCCACGCAGTGGGCGAAAGAAGGTAGGCAGGGGGGCGCGAGAGCCGGGGGCAGAGTGACGGGGGCGCAGCACAAAAAGTTTGCGCTCCACTGGGATATGCCATTTGTTGTAAAGTGAAACGTTGGATAACGAGGACTACCTGTATTGCTATCGCTGATAATAGGAAGATATTATTGGCCCCAGAGGCAGCAGTTGATACATCCTATTATATACCACACCTGCTGCGTGATCATCTTGCAACACGTGCGCCATTAAAATGTGCCCTGTCTGAATTGGCATAAACCTCTCTGGCTAACAGATCTTAACCCATGTAAGAAACTTGAATAACAAGTTAATCTACCTTTTGGAAGCGATAGAGATTTTGTTTTATTACTAATGTATTTCAAGGTACATTTTGGTGTCTTGGTCTGCACATCCTGGCCACACTGATCAATGTGGTATGTGAGGGACATTAGTGAGATTTCTGACTTAACCCCAAAGGGTTAATCTCCTATTGAGTTGGACTGGGGATGATGGATTTGTCAGGCAATGTGTGTGAGGCTCATCAATCTATGTCTACATACGATATCACAGAACTATGGGTTTAAAAGAACATATGTGAACATGTTTGTAATTTGTTGGTGTCTGTCTTTGTGAGCTGTTATATACACACACATTATCTAGTGTTTTCCATGGATGGTTTAATTGATTTTCAGGTGCTAAGAAATCTTAGATGGTTTATGGAATATAGTTAAAAGAATTGCAATGTGCCGTGTAATTGATTAAATAGGACAACCTAATAAAGAAAAATTATTTTGCATACAGACAACGTTTTGTATTTAAGATTTAATTCTGTTAGACTTTAACAGTAACAATGTATGCTTAGTTATAGAACACTTCCAATATAGTTTGTTAATGTGTTTGAATTGAGTTTTGGATTTTTTTTGTTTTTGTATAGGATATTGACAGCGTTTTGGCAGAAGCAAAGAAGGTATGTAGTTATTAGTTGCTGTTTGACACATTTTAAATGGCCCTGCTTTGGGGTATGTAATACTTGCATCTTTGGCTCCAAATAAGAAATGTTTCTCTTGTATGTGTGTGTGTAGAATGAAGGCTCTCCCTGTCAATTGTCAGGGATATATGTGAGTAAAGATACATTTGAGAACCACTGTTCTTCACACCCAAAATAAATACAAATTATTACAAGCTATCTTTGTCTTAAAGAACATAAATTGTATAAATGTATTAGATTAAAGTGTAAATTAATTAGACTGTAAGCTCCTCGGAGCAGGGACTCCTCTTCCTTAATGTTACTTTTATGTCTGAAGCACTTATTCCCATGATCTGTTATTTATATTATCTGTTATTTATTTAATTACCACGTGTATTACTACTGTGAAGCGCTATGTACATTAATGACGCTATATAAAGTCATACAATACAATTACATTCTGCCCATGAAAATGGACGAGTTGTGCTGCATAGATTAATGTGATCAGAATATTCACTTTTACATACAGTATGTAACGCATGCATGTGAATAATTGTTATCCTATGCTTTTTATGTTACTGGTTTCAGGTGGGTCTTCTGGCTCTTGTTGCAGTTGCCGAATATTCAGGAGAATTTGAAAAAATAATACAATTTTGTAAAGGGTATGTTGAAATGTAGTCATCATTCTTATTTGAATTGCCATGTGACCGGAAGCACGCATACCATATACATATCACTTGTCTGACGTTTCCTGCCCTGTGATGCACGCTGTTTAGGGTAAGTCTATAGTGGAGGAACTCATGGCGTCTGTCGGACAAGCGATCTGTTGCCTGTGATCCATAGCGATGTGGAGGCGTGGCCGTGACATCACGCGAGCGGTTCGCCCTTATTGGCTGAACCGCGCATGTGACCCCGCTGCCACGCGACAAAAACAAAATTGGATGAAATAGAGAAGCCTTCTCTTGTTCGCGATGCGCGTGCAGTCGCGATCACCATAGACAAGGCCTTAGGCCGAGCTCACTGTGCCTACGTCACGACGCAGCGATGTTGCTCATCCCCAGCAGACTGAATGACGTGACTTGTAGGCGGGTCCCAGACATGGGTAGGGTGTTCCTTGTGCTTACATTTCACTCATTGGCTGGCGAAATACACGTGACGCGGCTGCCGCACAAAATTACAACTTGAGTTGTCTCCCTCAAGTGCAGCAGCGTCAACGCTGAACTTCGCCACCAGGAGTCGTTTATAGTCTGAAAACTCTGATGCAATAGCATTAAAGAGTGCCGAACGTGCGCACGCACAGTGAGCGGGGCCTTATAGTGGCTCTGGTAACCATGGCACTGACTTGGAAGCAGGTTCAAATCCCCATGTGATCTTGGACAAACCAATTCATCTCCCATCAAAATTAGATTGTACAGTGCTGCGTGACCTTAAGAAAATCAATATTATTATATAAATATATTAAATAGGCAATAGGTTGCCTAAATTCTCATGTACTTTCTAGTCCAATAAATGTTGGGTTCCTGAGGCTACAGCCTACTCCGAAGGCCTCGTCCATAGCGACCGCGCGCACGAACAAGAGGCGGCTCCTCTATGAGGCCGTCAATAGCGCGATGAATCGCAGCAGCATTTCCGGGAAGACAAGGTTTTTGTGTTTTGGCGCAACGGCCGCGTCACGTGGGCGGTTTAGCCAATGAGGGCGAACCAGTCTCGTCACTGCCACGCCATGCCCTCTGTCGCGAGCGATCTGAAATCCACACCATGCGCTCTGTCACGTGTGCGCCTGCACTATGGACTTGGCCTAAGAAATGTGCTCCTGGTCCCCTCTAGGCAACAGGGGCTAATGGGTCTCCTAATAGGCAGCACAATTGAAGTGAGCGACATCCAAACCGTGATATTTATCAGAGATCCGCTTTCCCTTGCTAACAGTAACACACATGCAGGAAGTGTCTGACCAAGGGAGGCTAGCGATCTAGATTAGTGTATCTTGACCCCAAGTGAAAGTGGGGATGTTGCAGAAGCTGTTAATGGCGATCTGCGCTCAGCTGACAGCGACTCTGGCATTTTGTTGTTGAAATGCATGAAACATCAGTCCGCACGCATCACCTTTTTCTTTACTTTTATGTTTCCTTGCTGTTAGAGACTTCTTCTCGCCCTTTCCAATGCTGTTTTTATTTTTTAAATCTGAAGCTCCGTACAGGAGATATAAGCGTTTGAAATATTGTGTCCGGTAGGTTAAAATGAAGCTCTCCCCAGAGCCCAGTCTGACCGTGTTACCATGGTAACCTCAAAAGTCAGAGATTAAAAATATATATATTTAAAAAGACCAAGACATGCTCCGGGGGGACAAGATACTAACATTTCTATGAGTTAAACTCTTTGCTGCTTTAAGTGAAGAAGAAAGAAAAAAAAACCGCTGCTTTCCAAGCCAGGAAAAAAAGCTTTAGAAAAATCACTGTTTATTTCACCTTGACTTTTGACTTCAGTTTTCTCAGTTGCTGACCCAGTGAAACATTACTATTTGTAGGCACGAGGGGTTTGTCTTCCCATGCCTAGGAGTTCATCCAGTACAAGGGATTGCACCAGAACAGCAGCGCAGTGCCACCGTAAAGGTAACAAGAGTTGCTATTATGATAAAGTAAGAGTGACCATAATGCTATATATGTGCTCCTATCAGTTCTGCACATCTTTACTCAAAGCTGGTTTCATAGCGGGAAATAGATTCCCACGCGTGTTCGGTTTAGTAGACGAAGCTGTAGAGCAGGGGTGGCCAACTCCAGTCTTCAAGGGCCACCAACAGTTTTTCAGAATATCCATGCTTCAGCACAGGTGTTTTAAGTCAGGGGTGCGCAAACTTTTGGCCCTGCGCCCCCACCCCCTGCCTGCTCAGCCCCAGTGCTCGTGCCCCATCCCCCCCCCCCCTACCTGCTATCCGGCGTCATGTCACATGAAGCCGTGGTGACATTTGATGTTGTGTTGCCATGGCGACACGTCGCTCGAAGCTGTCGGAGAGAAGGTGAGTTACAGAGGCCTGACGCACTCCCCGGCATTTAAAATCTTTGGGGAAGAGCGCAGGACCTCTGTAACTGCCGTGTCTCTCTCCCCCCCCTCCTCCCCCTCCCAGTTGTCGCACCCCTGGTTTAAGTCATGATGAATGAGCCACCTGTGCTGAAGCGGGGATATCCTGAAAACCTGACCTGTTGGCGGCCCTTGAGGACTGGGGTTGGCCTCCCCTGCGTAGATGTTAGGATTACTCCATATTGTTATTCTGTAACGTGAGTTATCTATAATAATGCTGCAAAATCTTCTGTAATCCACTTCTACATTATTGAATTTGACTTGTGTATGTGAAAGGGTTTAATACAATGCAGCCATCCAGCTGACTTACCGCCCCACAAGACACTAAAAATGAGCAATAACTCCCCAAAAACTGTCACAGTGCACCTCAATTACGCTGCCACCACCAAGAATAATTTCCGGCCTTAACCTCAGGAGTCCCAGGTCCCCTCTTTACTGGAAAAATATGGAATTAACACAAAAATCGAATGTAGTAAAATGTGTCTGAAATTGCAGTTAATCTCTTTAAAAAGGTACTGGGTTCTATTAGAGTCCAAAGACAAGTACTTATTAAATGTTAGATTTAACATAACATAAAAAGTGTACTGTGCTTGTTACAAAGACATGCAAAATCTAAATGGAGACCGTTTCCCAAAGTAAACGGGGATAGAAGCAGAAGACCAATACATTACTGATGAATGATTTTGGTCCCTCCAAGAGGTCGTGGAGTTGGAAATATGAGAATTCTGATTTGGTTCTCAAAATCATTCTTTTAAACATCAAACTTTGCCTTTTTGTGACTGGGGCTCATCTCTCACTGATCAATCTTTCGTGACATTTATGGCTGATGTTACCGGGAGAGAGAGAATGATGTTAATATAATACCTTCTAACTCTCCCTGTAACCAGTAGATTAATGCTTCTCACATCATTGCATTCGGATAATTTTAACGCACACATAGACGTCTGTTTTGAGCGCTACTTCTAATTTTGAGAGGGAAGCAAATGATCTGACATTGGCAACCAAACGGTGCGCTCGCAATACTCCCCCCACCCCTCCTCGTTATCGGACATAAGCTTTCCGAGTCCCCCGGCCCCGGAGTAGCCCCACCTCTATCCTCCCACCGGCGGAGCTGTGGGGACACAAAGTAAGATGGGAGGATATCAGAAAATGTGTTGGGGAGAAGAGAAGCTTGCAACCGCAGTATGTGGAAGACCATTGGGGAGGCCTTCATCCAGCAGTGGATCGACAAGGGCTGAAGATGATGATATATACACACAGGGCTCGACAAATGCACTCGCCCACTCGGTTCTAGTGAAATTCCGTTTTTAAGATGAAATTCTTTTTGTAAACAGGATTTAGAAGATGCTCTGCCTCTGATAGAGTTGTATAAAGATGAGTTGGTGGCCATTGGTGAGGTATGAATCAGTCACTCAATACTTTCTTGGATCTTATGGACAACGTGTATAGTTGGTGCTGGTCACTGAGTAATCCTCTACTTCCAACAATTTCCGATTAGCACAGGTCGTACTGGATGAGAAGCATAATGCAGTAATACACTGCACATTAACTTGTTCAGGGGTGGGCAACTCCAGTCCGCAAGGGCCCCCAACAGGTCAGGTTTTCAGGATATCTCTGCTTCAGCACAGGTGGTGCAGTCTACCACTGAGCCACTGATTGAGCCACGTGTGCTGAAGCAGGGATATCCTGAAAACCTGACCTTTTTGGGGGCCCTTGAAGACTGGAGTTGCCCACCCCTAAATGATATCCTACTTGCTGGGAACAGTGATAATGCAAACTAAAGGGAAATGAATGGCCGAGGAAAAAATATATAGCCGTATTTACTAAGCAGTCTGGAAATCAGCTTACAGCCCATTCAAATCAATGGGAAGTAAGGCACATGCGAGCCTGGGAAGTGCCGCACAGCAGAAGGCAGCTTAGTAAATATGACGCATCATGCAGAAGCAAATAGGGTAGAAATAACCATCTGAGTGACAAGAGTGGACCGCACATTAGACAGAAGTGACATAGGACAGGGCAGACTGACTTAGAACCTGATAATACACCACATGTTACACAGAGATGACTGACTAGAAACCATGATAATAAACAGACCATAGAACAGAAGTGACTGGGAACGTGATGACACAGCCTAACTACCGCGGCACATAATCTGTATTTCTCATGGCAATCGTGGTAATACACAGCCATATTAGATTAGTCTGATAAACATCACCCAAGGACAGGACTGGCACGGAAGTAGAACACCTTAGACCCCTATCCAATATGCTGTGAAGGTGTCTGTCCCTCGCTCTGGAACACTTCAGCACCATTCATTTGAGGATAAAGGTGAGATCTCAGCATATTAAGTGTAGGGGCCAAAGTGAGGTTTATGCTCAAAATTGTTGTCTTTATTCAGAGCAACTGAAAATCCAGCCATGCTTCATTGACATAAAAAATACAGTAAACTACGTCATGTGAAGGTAAACTCCTTAGGCAATAGGAGGTATTCTCATGAATACCAAGTAATAATACCAGCGCATCTATTCCTAATCGTTCCCTGCAGGTCGGGCTGGACTTCAGCCCACGAATCGCGAGCACAGATGATCAGAAAGAAGACCAGAGGCAGGTGTTCATCAGACAGATCGAGCTGGCCAAATGCCTCGATCTGCCACTGTAAGGCCTTTTGAATAACACTTATTATCTTCTCAGCCACATTACCTTTGGGTAATCAGTATATGGAACCGACACTGTGGTCCTGTGAAAGGAATGAGCACCACGTTTGTTTATTTAAGTCACACACATTGCATGCCTGTCTCGTTTAACCCTTTGTGTGCTGGAGAGGCCTGCAGCAAATGGTTCTGCTATAGGTTGCAAGCACCTCTGAGACTGGCTGGATTAACGGACAAAAATATGCAGTGTTTGGTGTAGAATTAATTATTCCTACACACAGAAATTGAGGGTGCACAGTGCACTTCTTGTTCTGTTACTTGACCCACATCCTAAAATGTTTTTGGCAGGATTTCACCCCAAGAGTAGTTGCGTTGTTGATTGAAGTATACTTGTACAGCACGTTAGAGTTGATATTCACTGCATGTATACAAATCATGATTATTATACTTCGTTAATAGGGTATCCCGTGAGGATATCATCTGCATTAGTGAACCTACGAGTAGTCTAATAAAGGCACAATAATGTAATATGGTCCAGCTTTTCCGTTGTGAATGTTTTGCCACGTTGAGTAAGACGCTGTAAAGAGGTGGGAGGTTAGGTCTGCATGTCCCTCAACACCGGGCCATGCTTTTAACCCCTGCAACACTGAATTGCCGTACACTTGTTAAACTTCTTTTTATGACACAACTAATTGTATTATATTGGGTGACTGCCTGCAAGTGAGACAACACTTACAGCATTGAGCACAGACTTACCCTAGTGTTCCAGTTTGCTCTTTTCTTCCCCAGGAATGTCCATTCTCGCTCAGCTGGGAGGCCAACTATTCAACTTTTAAAAGAGCAAGGTATGGATTTGTATTTGTCTCGATAGTTTGTGAGTTGACTCGTGATTTTGTTGCTTGAACTTCATCTCGTCTGCCCTCCTTTGACTCTGTTATATTGTTTACTGGTTAAATACAATAATTATACATGTTGTATGAAGTCAGGAAAAGCACGAGTCACTTTACGTAATCGTTTTCTTTTCCTCGTGCATCTTTTGGTACAAAATGACAATGTTTGGTAGAATTTAGAGTGCATTGTAGTGTATGCAGTACTGTCAAATAAAACGTACCTACACAAGTCCATTGTCCCAAAGAGCCTATAGTATAGGGTTGCCAGACATCCCGCATGTATACAGGATTGTGCCTTATTTAATTGACTTGTCCCGGTAAGGTCTGTTGGGATGCATAACTGTCCCGTATTTTAGTGCTTTGCCGCGAAATACCTGAACTTAAAATGACTGTAATTAAATTTGCCTTAAAAACATAATAGATTTTGAGTGTAATAGTTTTTCTCCCACCGCTGCCTGGTAGTTCAGAGCGTCTATGCCCGTCCTGCCAAGCGCAGCGATGATAAAAACCAAAGAGTATAGCGAATTTAATTAAACGAATAATTATGCCAAAACGCTGGTGTACGCTGGTCGACGATTATTCTAAACGGTGGGATTTTATTAAGAAAGGGAAGCTGAATGCAAGCTATGCAGATGCATTTTTAGCATCACGCACGGCGGTAAGTCAGACATTTTTACTACACACCGCTACACGCGAGCATACATTAAGTGTATCATCCTCTGTGGCAGGATGTTAAAAATCTGTTGACAGTTATTTTGTAAGAAAGGACTCATAAGAAAAACTAAAGTTATTAAAGCTGAAGTGACCGTGGCTTTTCAAGCTATGAAACATCATCACTCCTTCAGCTCTACCGATTGCGTCCGTAAACTGTGTGCCGCTGTTTTTTCTGATTCTACGGTCGCTAGCAAGTTTTCTTGTACTAGACCAAGTCAACAGACACTATAAAAAATGTATTAGCCCCCACACAATGTTAAGCATTGTGTCAAAGACGTGATGGACTCACAAAACTGTGGAATATCTATTGACTCAGATAACTATAACGCTGATTTTTTTCCCCCACCAATTATTGGCTCTATTTTGCCCCTGAGAAGGAGTCAAATTGCTGTGTATGTTCGTTGCCTAATGAAACATCAGGCAACAAACTGCTGCGAAGTTTAGCAAATGCACTCTGCAAAATGTAGATATTGATTTTTAAAAATGTGTTGCTGATGACGTGAACACTCATTTTTCTTACCACTTGGGGCAACCTGCATCCACCTGAGGTCTGAAAGTGAATGACAATGACTTGTTCGGTTAATTGGACATTCTGAATCACATCACAAAAGAAGAGTAATGCCGGAAATCGGAGAAAGAAGCTGCGCCAGGAGAAGTGGGCAAGTATTCTTATGCCAACTGAATCCAAGGAACAATTCTCTGACTTGCTACTCATCTGCCAATGTATATTCAGTATACCTGCACACACGGCTCATGTCAAGCGCATTGCTTCCTTAATGAGTGTCCAATGGAGTAAAGAAAGATCGACTGGACGTATCTGCAGTGGAATCCATTCTGCAGTGTTTAGTGTCTATAATCCTATCGTGCAACGAGTTGTATCACTGTGTGCTGCACAGCAAAGAGTGGCAGAGAGATGCAAAGAAATATAACTAAAGAGTTTTTTTTCATATTGTTACATGCAACGTATTTGTGTTTGAATGTGAATAACTAAATACCATATTGGCCCGAATATAGTGCGGCCTGACACATAATACGACCCTACAGTTTTGAAGGTGTTCTACACGAAAAATGAAAGGTGTTAGGCTGCGCATGTAATACCAGTACAGTTTTCTGAAGGACATTTTTAGGAAAAACCACAGCACTATGTTCGGGCCATTACGGTAGATTTTATAATATTTTGCATAGCAACTTTGACGGTCTGTCATTAACTCATGAAGACGTCACACTGTCATACTGGATTTCGGCTTTCCGTGTTAGAAAAACATAAATCTTGCAACCCTACTATAGTATCATTGTTTGTACCCGAGTTACAGGGAGATAAAGGGATCTTCTCACGGTGAACGCATCTTCTGGGAATGGACTGATGGGGAGTTATTCATTAAACTACGATAGTGCCGATCAACTTCTACCACACAAACTCGCGTTTGACTACAATGGGATGTTCCATGCAATGGTGCCCCGATCGGCACAATTGTAGTATTGCAGTTGAATGAATAACCCCCATAGTGTTTCAGTTGATCTGTGCAGAACATTACGTGCAGTGTCAGAATAGTACGAGTAGACTGATTTGGTTGGTATTGCAGGCGCGGAGAAGGTCTTGCTTCATGCATTTGATGGCAGGCCTTCGGTTGCGATGGAAGGCGTTAAGGCTGGTTACTACTTCTCCATCCCACCCTCTATCATCCGAAGTGAACAGGTAAAATGGGTTAGCAAGATGCTTCTTAAATGTTACACAGGGGACTGCAACTCCACCAGTCTGGATTGGGGTTTTTTTTTTGTCATATATTTTAATAAAGGAAACTTGTGTACTATGGGCCACATACATTTTATTTATTTCTAAAATGTTTTACCAGGCAGTAATACATTGAGTTACCTCTAGTTTTCAAGTATGTCCTGGGAACAGAGTTACATACTAAGCAGTGTTAACATTCAAGGCACATAGTCAATTCATTTGAATAACTTGGCAGGGGTGCGCAAACTAGGGGGCACTAGATTTTCCAGGGAGGGGGGGGGCGCGGCGGTTACAGAGGTCCCGCGCTTTCCCTTCCCCAAGACATTTACATTAAATGCCGGGGGACCGTGAGTGTCCTCTAACTTCTACTACCTTGTCTTCGGTGACGCATCGCCATGGTAACCCGGCGCCAAATGACGCCATCGTGTCACATCACTCCAGCTCTATAGTTTAACACTGTTTAGCAAATCTGGGCTGAATGCCTTTATTTTAAGCCTCTAGCAATTTTAAAATGTTATTTGATACATTTTATAAATGTGAGACATTTTGTGAATTTGAGAAATAGTATGTTGTCTAATAATCATTTAGACATGTCCGGTATAACATATACAAAAATGTATACTCCTGGACCGCACTTCTAAACAAATACTAAACCTAATGGATACTCGCGTGAGAAGGACCTTCCGGTTATGTCCACAAACCATGAGTCATACGTGAGCCGCTGACATAGGTGTAAAATAATATTACATGCTTCAGAAAACGACGAAAACATCCTTTGTGGACTGAAATAAACTGGATTGCAGAGAGTAACATGTATTGTATTTTTTATAATTTATCGTCCTTGAATGATTTCTTGTTTCCTTTAAGATGCAGAACCTTGTGAAAAAGCTGCCCCTGGAAAACCTGTGTTTGGAAACGGACTCTCCTGCACTAGGACCGGTAAAGCAGGTACACTTACAGGACGCTCTGTTCTCATCTTGTTTTCATATGTTATTGTTATCATTTCCTTGTAAAGCACCAACATATTCCACTGCGCGGTACAATGGGGTTACAGAGTAATGTATATCAGAGGTGCGCAAACTGGGGGGAGATTTTTCGGGGGGAGGGGGGGGGAGGCGGTTGCAGAGGCCCCACACTCTTCCTCAAGACATTTAAATAAAATGCCGGGGGATCGCGTGAGGCCTCTGCAACGTCCTTTACCGTGATTCAGAGGCTTGGTGTGGCGCCGCTGCGTCATTTCACGGCCGTCACCATGGCAACGCGAGGGGTCACGTGGCATGACCCCGCAGCGGCATTTGACGCCGGCAAAAAAGTTAAGGGGGGTTTCGAGCACTGGGGGAAGCAGGCAAGGGGGGGGGGGGGCACAGCTCCAAATGTTTGCGCACCCCTGATGTATATTACAAAAAACAGTTACATACAAGTGAGGGCAAACATGCACAAACAGATACAGAGAGGCGATGAGGGCCCTGCTCGTGAGAGCTTACAGTCTAGAGGGAATGAATGTCACTATATTTATGGAAGAATTGCCCACCTTTCCAGTGTTTTATGGCCAAACGTGATCGAAAGATAAATATAGTGTAAAATCAATAATGTGGCAGCCGATTTAACATATCATCTGTTCCCGGGAACCTGCAGTGGGGTTTTAAAAATATTAGTTTGTGGACTTGGAATATATATGGAGGCTTATTCTCAAGGGTTTAAATCAACCGGGTGAATGCAGTGTCAAATCCAGCTAAAGCTTTCATCAAGATAATGTCCCATTCTACAACAGCAAGCATAGGTCACTTAACTCATCAAATGGCAGACTGATGAGGTTTTTGTTAATGAAATCTATTAAGTATTTTTACCATAATAATGATTTATGTTAGACATGTTATTGAAACCCTCTCTTCTCAATGTCTTTTCTAGGTCAGAAATGAACCAAAAAACATTCTGGTTTCTGCTGAATATATAGCCACGTTGAAAGCGATCTCACTGGGCGAGGTTATTGAGGTCACAACAAAGAACGCCTTTACACTGTTTCCCAGGTTACTTCAAGTTCCTCACAAATAAAGAACGTTTTTTAAAAAAAAATTAATGTGTGGAATTATTAAAAGCGCGTGAGTTTGAGATCGTGGTCAAGAAACAGAGGGACAGGCTGATGGTTAACACGTGTGTGTTAAAAAATAAAATAATAGAGCGGGGATCAAGCCAAAAAATACAGTATATAAAAAGGGATGGAAATAAAGATCCATTCCATACTAGAGGAGGCCATGAATTGAATAATGGTGAGTTCCACATTAGTAAATAAATGAGTCAGAGCAAAGAAGACCTTCAACTGGACTGTACACGATCTTCAGGGTGGGAAATTGGAAACCGGTGGAGAAGGGCCGCAGTCATTATTTTTGTGTCCTTTTTTTTTTTTCATGTTCCAGAAATATTAGCTGGTTGGGCCGGTGCATTTTTATTTCATTGCATGGTTATCTTGGAGGGATCGTAATGCATCTTTAAGAATGCAATTCCACTTACACCATGGATGTTCAAATGTATTTTCTTTGAACATTTATCGGTCTCATATCGTCATGTTCTGTTTTGAGGTATTATTGATGGAAATAAGTTTCCTAAAATCTTAAAGCAACAGTCCTGCCCAAATTCAACATTGTAATTTTACAACAGGGAGGGGGGAGCAGGGGGAGGGTGAGGTACACGTTACTAGGAGGAACGGCCGGATTCTTTGTTGAACTTTGGGACAGTGAACAGTCTTTTGGTGTCAGATCTCAGGTGATGCGGGCTGCATGTGGTAAGGGTGAGGACAGTGGCGAAATTAAAAATATCCATAGGCACTTACCTGGTGCCGCCCTCCGAGCGGCATTTGACGCCGTCCTGTTTCAATGGCAACAAGACTCAATCAGCACATGCCGATCGCGCAAGCCCCGATGTATGCTGCCCCCAAATTTTCCAGGCCCAGGCCTAATGGAAGATCTGCCACTGGGTGAGGAGCTTGTTCAGATAGGTGGGTAGCTTGCCCAGAAAGTATTTAAAGGCAAGACAGAAAAAATGAACTTTGCGCCTAAATTCAAGTGTGGCCAGTCTAGTTCTTTGAGAATTTCACAGTGATGTGTGTTGTAGTTATATTGGAGGACAAAGTGGCATATTGAGTTATAGAGGGTTTCCAGTTTACTAAGGTGAGTTTGGGGTGCTGTACCATATATTTCACCATAGTCTATAATTGGCATTAGCATCTGCTGTGCGATGTGATTTCTGACCAGCAGGCTTAGGGAGGATTTGTTGCTATAAAGTACACCTAGTTTGGCATAGGTTTTGGATGACAGGGTATCAATGTGCAACCCAAACGTTTGTTTTCAAAAAATGAGATTGTGTCCAAGATCAGAGACCCATATAAGATTGTGTCATCTGCATACATGTGCATTGAAGCTCCCTTGCAAGCTGTAGGTAGATCATTGCTGAAGACTGAAAAGAGTAAGGGCCCCAGAACAGAGCCTTGCGGGACACTGCAGGTGATATTCAAGGGGTTGAAGTTAGGGTCGAGATAGACGCATGTTGGGATCTACCTAATAGGTAGAAATTAAACCATGTTCGCCTATTCCAGAGCCCTAATGTTTATTTAGCAAGATAACATGATCAAGAGTATCAAAAGCCTTTGTAAAATCTAGGAATATTGAACCAGTGAGTTGTCCAAGTTCTATTCCACACTGGATCTCATTGCAAACTTTTAGGAGGGCAGTTACCATGGTGTGTTTTGGGCGAAAGCTGAGTTGGCTAAGGAAATTTGTCTTGGTATTGTAATCGCTTCATTGGGAGTGGACAAATGTGGTGGCCCCCCGTACTCTTACTCTGCATAAGGGAGCATGGGTATCACAGAATTTTAAGAACTCTGTTTGGAAATAATGAACCTCAGAATCGGGGTCAGGTATCAAGTCGGTTCTGTAGCAAGAGCCATTGGTAAGATCAGCCAGAAACTGTTGTGGGTTAAATTTTCTAAATATATACCGCCTCACACAAAAGTCCACTTCCGCGTACGCAGGGCAGTGCATGTACCCTATGCTGATGCGGAAGTGGACTTTTGAGTGAGGGGGTCTACTTTTCAATTATCCGGTGGTACTCTCTCTTGAAACAACCAAACAGAGCAATCTCACTTACTTCATCCTGGCCTGACTGGTTGCAGAAACTCATCTACGGACAGCCGAGGTGTTAGTTTCTATCGATCGTGAAGATCCATCCTCATCCATTCCGTGAGCTGGACGTCTTGTGCTGAGTTGTTACTCTAACATGCACATTAATTTGCTCCTTTTGTGAGTGGAAGTCTTGTTGACTTTTTATTTAAACTTTTTTACAGTCCTGCTATGGAGCGTGCACTTCTTTTTAGCTTTCTCTTTTCAGGTCTCTCTCTGTGATGTGTTTCATCACCAACTGAAGCTGCAATTAAGTCTCCCTTGACCAAAAGATCATGTTTCGCATTTCCTTATTTAGATGTACAATATATTGATCTACACTTCCTACTATTGGGACTGGTTTGCATGATTTAATATATTATTTAAAGTGTATATTATGGTTTATATTCACAATTTGGTTATATTACCTTTGTATTTTATATGTTTATATTTAATTATTTCCATCGCATTATTATTTCCACCTTATATTTTCACCTATATAAGCTAACCCTACTGTTTTTTTTTAACTTGTATATTTTATTTGTTTTCAAGTAACAATACAAATACAGTACGTATTATCACCTCTATGCCGACGACACACAAATATACTTTTCAACACCTGACCTTACACCTGCTGTACAAACCAAAGTTTCTGAATGTCTCTGCTATATCATCCTGGATGGCCCTCCGACGCCTTAAACTCAACATGGCTAAAACAGAGCTCCTCATACTTCCTCCCAAACCTGGCCCTACTACCTCCTTCCACATTACTGTTGGAACTACAATCATTCACCCAGTAGCCCAAGCACGCTGCCTAGGGGTCACATTCGACTCCTCTCTCACATTCGCCCTTCACATTCAAAACATTTCTAAAACTTGTCGCTTTTTCCTCCGCAATATAACTAAGATACGCCCTTTCCTCTGTTGTTCGACTGCTAAAACTCTGACTCAGGCCCTCATTCTCTCCCGTCTTGATTACTGTAACCTCCTGCTGTCCGGCCTTCCTGCCTCTCACCTGTCTCCCCTACAATCTATCCTAAACGCTGCTGCCAGAATCACTCTACTCTTTCCTAGATCTGTCTCAGCATCTCCCCTCATGAAATCCCTCTCCTGGCTTCCGATCAAATCCCGCATCTCACACTCCATTCTTCTCCTCACTTTTAAAGCTTTACATTCTTCTGCCCCTCCTTACATCTCATCCCTAATTTCTCGGTATGCACCATCCAGACTCTTGCGTTCTGCTCAAGGATGTCTTCTTTCTACCCCCTTTGTATCTAAAGCCCTCTCCCGCCTTAAACCTTTTTCACTGACTGCCCCACACCTCTGGAATGCCCTTCCCCTCAGTACCCGACTAGCACCCTCTCTATCCACCTTTAAGACCCACCTTAAGACACACCTGCTTAAAGAAGCATATGAATAGCACTGTGGATATTCTAAACACGATACATAATGCTTGGCCCCCTGCAGACGCACTTACCAGAACTCCCTCCTACTGTCTCTGTACGTTCTCCCTACCTACCAATTAGACTGTAAGCTCCTCGGGGCAGGGACTCCTCTTCCGAAATGTTACTTTTATGTCTAAAGCACTTATTCCCATGATCTGTTATTTATATTATCTGTTATTTATTTGATTACCACATGTATTACTACTGTGAAGCGCTATGTACACTAATGGCGCTATATAAATAAAGACATACAATACAATACGTCAAACAATCAATAGTAACCCTACTCTTTTTAACACATTCTCTCTCTCTCTCTCTCTCTCTCTCTCTCTCTCTCTCTCTCTCTCATTCTCTCTCTCATTCTCTCTCTCTCATTCTCTCTCTCTCATTCTCTCTCTCATTCTCTCTCTCTCTCATTCTCTCTCTCTCTCTCTCATTCTCTCTCTCTCTCTCTCTCTCTCTCTCATTCTCTCTCTCTCATTCTCTCTCTCATTCTCTCTCTCATTCTCTCGTTCTCTCTCTCTCTCTCGTTCTCTCTCTCGTTCTCTCTCTCATTCTCTCTCTCATTCTCTCTCTCATTCTCTCTCGTCATTAAATGAATGTTAAACAAACTCGAGGTTCCTATTCTATGTGAGAAATATACCCGGGGAATTCCCCTGCACAGTACAGGCGCGTGCACATGAAGGCCCTAATATTCTTTGTGCCCCTCTAACATACCAGTTTACATTGCCCCGCCCACATTGTCTGTTCTCGGATTGGCTGCTGCTCAAAGTGCTTTGCAGAGCGCATATGGAGCCAGACAAGTGCTCCTTAGCCCCGCCCACTGCAGGCAAGCTCCGCCCACTCCATGTGCAGTGACTGTTGAAGCTCCACCCGCAGCAGGCGTCATTGCCAGGAAGCCCCGCCCTCTCTGGTAGCTTGCTGGGACTACACATGGCTCTGGCATATGTGGACTGTCACTGTCACATGACAGCTGAGGAATTCATGCAGGTAATAACATTGTAGCTGCTGCCTGGCACTGTACAGTAGCTCTCCTGGTTTACATTGTTAAAGAGGATGTCCCTCCTGGCCCAAGTGAGCTAATAGCACTGACATGTTACATATAGGTGATTATAGGCCATTGCTGGGCAGCAGGCAGCCTGGGAGGCTTCACCTGCTGTTCTTAACCGCTGCTCACCACAGCAGCCTGCTCTCCCTCTCACCCCAGTGCAGAGGGAGGGGAGATGTTGCTGCCTAAGGCTGCGTCCATAGAGGGGGGAGCAGTGCTGAACTGCGCTGACGCTGAGGCTCGCCTGCTGAAGCTGTGCGATTTCATTAACATGCAAGCGAGCCAGCGGGCGCGATCGGGAGGCGGGGCAGTGACGTCGCTGGGCCAATAGCCCGTGACGCACCGACGTCAACGTGACGTAGACGCTGCTTCGCGCTGATTGGATGTTTTCAACCGACACCGCGCTGTAAAACAGCTTTGGCTGTCAGCTGAAAAATCCAGCTCGTCAGCACGCCTGCGGACGCTCGCGTGAGCCCCCTCTCAAGACATCCTCACTGAGGATGCCGGGGCTCAGCGCAGAGTGTCCGCACGGCTCAGCGCTGCTTGTCCTTCTATGGACGCAGCCTAATGAGGACAGTGCTAATCACTGGTCCCCAGTGTAAGGCCCAGATCAGAGAGGATGCTACGCGACGTCCGTGCGCACATTCGGCACTCTTTGAGGCTAGTGGATGGCAGTTGTCACACTAGAAACTGCTTGTGGCGGCAAACTACAGAGTTGACGCTGTGACATTTTGCCGCCACAACCCAAATTGAAATTCGGGGCTGCAGTCGCCTCACATGAGCTGGTTCAGCCAATAAAGGTGAACCGGCTCCGTGACGTGTTAGTCACCCACCACGCCCCCAAACGCCGCGACCCAGCTCCTGTAGTTTGAGCACAAATCGCTGGACTGCAGGAGCGCGCGGCGGAGGCGCGGACATAGCAGCCAGTCTGAGCTCGGCCTAAGGAATGGGACAGTATAAGTCAATGTGCCAGCATGAAGAAGCTGACAGGAGAGGAGAAGCTCGTACCCACGGCTGCAACGTCCCTTCTGCCTTTACACTAATATATATAATCAAAAAAACAGATCCTGCGCTCCTACCAATTTGAAAACTAGTGACATGTTTACATTTAGAACCTAAGTGTGTGACAAAGGAGTCATTTGGTTGCATGTTTTGATCAAAACAGGATTTAAGCCCGCCAACCTCATCAAGGTAGACTCTATGGGGCCTATGCAGAGAGCAGCGCTAGAATAAATTGGAGAGTTTAAGAAAAAGTAGCTTTAATGGAGAGTTTTATTCTCCATATGCAGAAATGGGCGAAATCCGCTATTTTTAGCATTACTGCATGTGGAGAATTGTAAATGAGGAGATGCGCGCAGCTGAAAGGGGAAAAAAAAAAAACGCGCATTTTTTTTTCTCCCTATAGCCGGCGAGCTCCTGCTTCTTGCCAACTTTAGTTGGCGGAGAAAATTGAAGAAAATCGCGCCAAAAACAGCCGCTAGATGGCGTGCGCGCCTTTCTGAATTTGGATATTTTTCAGACTGGCGAGATGTAGTTTCTCGCCAGCCGCGCGGCGAGATTTTCAAATAGAAAAAAAAAATGCCGCTTTTTTCCTACCTCGCTGTTTTTAGCGCGATTTTCGCCAGAAAATGGCGAGATTGTTAATAGCACTGCTCTCTGCATGAGGCCCTATGTAGCAGCTCCCTACACTAAATATATGCAATGTCTTATTATTACCTATAAACCTTGTGAAATATGTGCAAGTGACCTGAAGGGGTTAAATAAATGAAGCATATGCTTTTGTGATTTAGTGCAATTAAAAGTGCTAGTATCAGAGTTCCCGTATTATAAGAGGTGAACTGTATGTATGTATGTATGTATGTATGTATGTGTATATATATATTGACTCGTTGCCTACCAATGTTAGGCCACGATTATAATGGGTGCTGCAGGGCGCACGTGATGTCACTCACGCGGGAAACCTGCACTGTATGCAGGAGGCGACAGGGAGGCGTGGCGCGTGACGTCACACGAGCGGTTCGTCATTATTGGTTGAACCTTTTCCCGTGACGCTGACGTCACGCGGCCTTTGCATGGAGAGACAAATGCATGTGTGTCTCCAGGATTCTGCCGGTCGCGCGCACCATGCTCCCCTTCACGGAATTCAGGTATTTGTTTTGGCGGCGCGTCCACTATAATCGCGGCCTTGTCGGCTAAATGCATGTCAATTCCAGGCAGTATTGAAATCCCTGTTGTCTGGTTAAATCAGAGAGCAGGAATTACTTGCTGGTGCTGGCGGGAGATCTGTAAGCGGTCATGAGAAGCGGTGGGAGGGAAATTATATGATCCGGGGGTACCGGGTGGGAGGGGAGATCTGGAAGGGTGGGGGGGGGGGCCTTTTGGTAATTCGTAGACTTATTTTAATCATGAAAAATATAAAAATGTAGCTTACAATAGAAATAATCTATTTCAGACTGGGCATTCCCTGGCCATGAATGCCCGGGTAGGTATAAAGCCCCCTGGGAATTAATGGTAAGGTAATGCCCTGTCTTGAGGGGATTACTACTTAATCATTTTTATTGTTTTGTTTTTTGGTCAATTAAGTATGTTAAATGTTGATATTTTTGTAGTAACCAAATGCTTTGTTGTGTTTTTGTGATCTTTACCTAATCTCTTTTATGAAAAACCTGTTTGTAAACTCTTGTATATACTGCCAAATTGTTAATACATACACTCCTTTTTTTTCTTTTTTCTTTCTTTAATTGTTTGGTGTAAACTAATTACACTTCTATCGATGCCCAAGGAGATTAAGGGGAAGAGTAGTAAGTTCCAGCAAAAGTTTGCAATGAGAGAGATCTGGATATAAAAAAAAACAGAACTTGATCCATTTTGACAGGAAACAAATAAGAAAACAAATATTTGGTGTGATTAAACCTTTGGCTCTCACAATTACATTGACCAGTTGTTTAAAATAAACTGAAACAGCACCTGCCATTAGACATGGGGTGCTCAACTCCAGTCCTCAAGCCTCCACTCCCTTCCCCCCCGCCAACAGGACAGGTTTTCAGGCTACCCCAGCTTCAGCAAGACAGCCACCTGTGCTGAAGCAGGGATATCTTGAAAACCTGACCCGTTGGGAGGGCTTGAGGACTGAAGTTAAGAACCCCCGGCCTTAGATAACTGAAATTGATATTATTTCTGCATTGATGAAACAAAAGTACAGATTCTGTGCTAACAAGAAAAATCATGGGGGGGAGGGAGCCCCGGTTTTAACATTGACAGCACTGGGGGGGTCTATGGATCAGCTTCAGGGGACCCCTGGATTCAGGAGTGGAAAAAAATAATAATGATAATAAACATTGTGAGCCTCGCACAAGCTTTTGTTGTAAGAATTAAGATTTATTTTAAACGATTCCTATTTCATTAAAAACCCATTCAACTGCTTAGTAATATTGTGTGATAATAAATGGTGCTTCTACCCCGCTGCATAACTTGAACTCAGTGGTTGAAGTGGATTACAAAATGTAGTTGTACCATGCCAGATCTAGAAATTAAAAACGATCCACTGTTATTGGGGCGAGAGCTCATTGGAGTGTGTTTTAGAAATACCGAAACACTATTTATTTTGGTAAAACAGAAAGGGGGAGATGCTTTAAATAAGATACAAATCCAGTGTAGCGAGAGGAACTGCGAGGCCACCAGGTCCCGAGCCTTTGCAGGCCGGGAGAAAGCACATTGTGCATTAGGCTGGGGCCATGGCGCCCTCACCCGTGCGGAGGCTTGCGCGGCGATGAAGCGGGTGCGTTTCTCGGCCATGGTACGTGCGCCGTCGGGGGGCGTGTCTATGGCCGTGCCAGTGACGTCATGGAGCTGGTTCGCCCTCATTGGGCAAACCGCTCACGTGACTGGCCTGTCGCGCGAAGAAATCGGTTTGAGCTGATTTCTTGCGCAAACGCGCGCCCCCTCCGCTTCCGCACGCTCGCCCGCACTCCGCATGGACGTGAACACTGCCTTAAGGCAGTCTGTTCGCTCAGCACGTCCGCAGGGTCTGCTGTACCATGGCCCCAGCCTTAGGCAGTGTTTAAGCTTCAGAATAACGGGAAAAGAAAAAGGTGAAAAACACAACCCACTATTAGGGGCCCATGGACGTTTTCAGTGCTTGAATACCCAGGTTTTGCTACAGAGGAAGAAGGGCTTGTAGTTGTAATAAGTAGTGAGAGACATTTTTCAATCTTCCCAAAAGTGGTGTAACAGGAACTGGCTGCACTAATGTGGATCAGTGGGAGTGACGGAAAGCGAGTTATTCAAAAGTGTAGGACACCAGGGGCCTGGGTATCAAAGCAATGTTAGTGCATTTTCATCCTGCACCTATGGATCAAATTATTTTGCTCCAATTTTGCCCCGTCTACCAGAACTTGTGGAGTGTCAGTAGGAGGGGCTATACGGGGCACAGATTATAATGAGATGTATCACATTCTGCGTCACTTTTCACCTTTTAAATTGCGCAAAACATTAAGCAGATCAGAAGTGGCCTAAATCTATCATTGTGCATCAGATGTAAGAAACTGTTCTTCCATATGCCGCAGCTCTGCTCCTTTAAGCGGAACAGTGCGTCTATACACACTTTTCTCTGCGTTGATATTGTACATAGACCCCTAAGCAGCATTTCCATGCTGGATTGGGGAATTTGCATGCACACTGGGTTTGTGATGTATTTATTCCATTGTGTACAAGGCCAGAATTGTTGGATCATGTGCTGGCTCCAGCATTAGCAGGAAATGGCCTGGTTTGTATGAATCCACATGCATTTGACCTGCTTAAATACTGATCATTCAAGTTCCTTTCCTTCCTGAGGAAGGGTTGAGTATGACTCAAAACATTGCACTTCCACTCAGTAGAAATAAGGAGCAGGAATAAATACAAAGACGCAACTTTTTTTTTTTTACGGCTAATGCACAATGACCTTTGCTACTGTTTATATTTCTTGGAATGTTTCATTTCTACAGATAATGTGCAATGTACAGTATATACAGTTTTTTGTTCCAATGTTAGTTATCATAAACATTCTATTTGAATTTTCTCTCATATGGGATCTGGAGATTTTGTTTGTTTGTTTGAAAGCAAAGGCTGGGTTTCCAGTTGTAGTCGTTGGTTTTTTTTTTTAATTATGCCAGAATAATACATGTTATAAATTGGGAAGAATGATCAATAAACAGTCCAAAAAATATCAAGACACTAAATAAATGTTCAAAGGTATATTAAATCCAATACAGCATTGCGGTGAGACGTTGTGCGAGACGCAAATGATCACAATAGTATACAACGTGTATATAGAAATATCAAGGCTTGATAAAGTTCTGTTTTTGGCCCGAAACGTCGAGTCTCATTCACCAGGGTGACTGCGTGTTATTCTTTTATTTGTGGTAAGGTTTTTTTTGTTGTTTTTTTACCTTTTATATTATATAATAATTTTATAACATTTCTCCCAATGGGACGCAAAGCACTTCACCGTTACACAAAAGGAAAAAGAAGAAAAGATTTAAGGTTATAAACAAGACCAGACACAAGGAAAGATGGAATGGGACTGTGGCTATTTAATGCCGGACAGGTTGTGATTCCTTAATTAAATGCCTGGGTAAATTGGTATTCGATTTTTCTATATACACGTTGTGTGTATACTATTCTGATCATTTGAGTCTTGTACTATGAACTTACTTCGTTCGGGTGACCCTATTTTCCCCGGGCCAAATTTCACGCATGCACGAGTGGCTGGCAACTTGCCTGTCATGCATTGGCAATGGGCGCTTGTAGGCTGTGCATGCGCAGTTGGCGCTTGCCAGAAGTTCGTGCGCATGCGTGATTGGCGCTTGCCAGACGCTCGTGCGCATGCGTGATCGAGCGCTTTTCAAATGCTCGTGCGCATGCGTGATCGGCACTTGCCAGACGCTCGTGCGCATGCGTGATCGGCACTTGCCTTAAAAACGGTCTCCATTGCATACCTCTGCACACATCTCTTACACTGTCACTACCACTTTTCAGTTCGCTTACCTTCACTGTCACACTGCGCGTGCGTGATCAGCTCTTGCTAGACGTTTGTGCGCATACTTGATCGGCACTTGCCAGCTGCGCATGTGCACGAGTGTCGAAAAAAATCGGGACATTTTTTTGAAAGTAAGTTGGGACCCGGGGCAAATGAAAAAAAAAAACAGGACGTGTGGTCACCCAAATCTTACTGCAATGCTGTATTGGATATAATATACTTTTTTTTTTTACTTGGTATTTTTTGGACTGTTTTTTGCTCTTCCTGATTTCTAGGATCTTTGGGTGGGAATTAGAGATACCACCTTGAGCAATAGTTAATTTTTCTTATATTTAATTTTCTTTTTAGATTTGTTCCTCTACATTACTTGTAGGGAACTATGTGATGTTACATCTTATTTCTTAGAATAATACATGTTCAAATACTTTTATTTTCAGGACACAGAGGACATTATTGAAAAATCAAGACAAGTAGGTAACTTTCATTTTCTAGAAAAAAACATTTGAAATGTTAAGTTTTTATTTTATTTTTTTCATTGCAAATACTTACGAAAATAATTTCTTGTGCTCGTTCCGCAGGAAGGAATCCGAGCTCTCATTTCTGTTACCGAACATGAGAGAGAATTTGAAAGTCTTATTCATCTTTCAGAGAGGTCTGCTATATCTTTAGATACTTTACACAATTCAGCATTAAACATGCCAATCATGGTAATGTAATGGTAGACTGAAATCTGATATACATATATATATATATGATCTTTTTTTTTTTTTTTTTTAAAGGTACCCAGACTTTATTATGCCGTGTTTTGGGGTACATCCGATTCAGAGCAATGCAGACGGGCAGTACAGTGTGACAGTGAAGGTAAGAGAACTGAAAAGTGGTAGTGTAAGAGATGTGTGCAGAGGTATGCAATGGGGACCATTTTTAAGGTGAAATTAAAGTAAGGCTTTATTACCTGTTCCTTTAGACAATACAGCAATCAAAAATATACATAAAACAATAAACATCTATCCCTGTGTAAGGGCTAACTCACTCCCCAGTCCCTCTCTGCAAGGCTGGGGAGGGGGAGAGAAAGCCCCTTACCCACTTATCACCCCAAAGTCTCAGTGGTATCTTAACGCAAATGGCCCTTCAGGTCAGTGGTGTCCAAGTAGGTGTCTGCTTGAGGGTGTCTGGGTGTCTTGATCTCAGCACACCTTTGTGCTCAAGCAAGTCTGTGTGCAGGCTCCTCTGCTTTCCTTTGTCACCCCAAATGTGAGCTAAGGAATCATTCTCCTGTGTATCACATGACACTCTTTCACAGAGCTCTCATTAGGCAGGTGGAGTCTGGTCAATTGCCTGGCTGCACTTAACCAGCTCCCTGCTGGCTTTAGAGGCAGTTTCCTCAACAGGGATAAGTCCCTGTTACAGGTAGCCAGGTACTAATTAAAGGGACAGCTCTCTCCAGAACAAAAAGTGAGCAGTACACAAATGAGGACTCCGCCACACCCTGCTGCACCACTGAATATTAATCCTGCTTCAATCTCCACGAGAAGACAGCATTGAACTCTGCCACCAAGCACGGGCTGTTTCACCACCTCTCCCACCATGAGAGGGCGCCACCATGCATGCACCTTCGTGCAATATTACAAAGATACGCCCTTTCCTCTGTTGCTCGACTGCTAAAACTCTGACAGGCCCCCATTCTCTCCCGTCTCGATTACTGTAACCTCCTGCTGTCCGGCCTTCCTGCCTCTCACCTGTTCCCCCTGCAATCTATCCTAAACGCTGCTGCCAGAATCACTACTCTTTCCTAAATTTGTCTCAGCATCTCCCCTGCTGAAATCCCTCTCCTGGCTTCCTATCAATTCCCGCATCTCACACTCATTTCTCCTCTTCACTTTTAAAGCTTTACACTCTTCTGCCCCTCCTTACATCTCAGTCCTAATTTCTCGCTATGCACCATCCCGACTGTTGCGTTCCGCTTACGGATGTCTTCTCTCCACCCCCTTTGTATCTAAAGCCCTCTCCCGCCTTAAACCTTTCTCACTAACTGCCCCACACCTCTGGAATTCCCTTCCCCTCAACACCCGACTAGCACCCTCTCTATCCACCTTTAAGACCCACCTTAAAACGCACCTGCTTAACGAAGCATATGAGTAGCTCCGCGGCTAATACTATACACCTGATACATAAATTGTGGCCCCCTGCAGACGCACTTACCAGAACGCCCTCCTACTGTCTCTGTACGTTCTTCCTACCTACCAATTAGATTGTAAGCTCTTCGGAGCAGGGACTCCTCTTCCTAAATGTTAATTTTTAAGTCTGAAGCACTTATTCCCATGATCTGTTATTTGTATTATTTGTTATGTACATGTCTGTCACATGTATTACTGCTGTGATGCGCTATGTCCATTAATGCTAATGGCGCTATTTAAATAAAGAGATACATACCATGCCCTGCTGCTCATTGTCGAGTTTTGGCATGAGTGGACACCTCCACACCGTACGACACAGTATCGGTAATAGGACCAAACTCTCCCAATCCTACAAGTGGAAATGGGGGGGAGCCTCTTTTCTCCCACAGTCAAATCAATCTTCAGTGCTTTCCTCTGACATGATCTTTCCGCAACCAGGGACCCCATTGAATATCTTCAATTGGGCTCATCCACCACCTCAATATACAATGTGACTGCCCATAGGCAGGGGAGTGGCCAACTCCAGTCCTCAAGGGCCACCATCAGGCCAAATTTTCAGGATATCCCTGCTTCAGCATGGGGCTCACTCAGAATGGCAGCCACCTGTGCTGAAGCAGAGATATCCAGAACTCCTGACCTGTTTGTTGCCCTTTAAGACTGGTGTTGGCCAAACCTGACAGGCTGTTGTGCTTTGATACAGCAGCTATAACATACCTTCGCTCTGCTTGCATGTTTACCTTCCTGAACACTCTCTTAAACTCTCAAGTGGGGAGGAAGTACTGCTCAGTATGCAAACTCCTACTCCGCATGAAGCTAGAGCTGACAAACCCACCAAACTATACATGCACCTTCTGATCCTAGACTCCTACTTCTCCATTTGCAGAGCGGTGGAAATCCCCCCAAATCTCCCACTCACACTTGGCTGCATCTACACCTGGAGCAGCCAACTTATCACAATTGTACGCCAGTCATTCTAGTCCCTCAGGCTTGTGACACCCTCTCTTCTTGCACTTTAATACTGATGAATCCTCTGCCCCTGTTCACTCACAGAATTGTTCCACTGTCTGTTCACTCACAGAATTGTTCCCCTGTAGATTTGCCCCTTTAAAGCTGCAGTTCAGGCTCCCGTTTTTTTTAAATTTATTTTTTAACTTCAATAGTTTGATGTGGGCAATCTCTACTTACCTAAAAAACTGCATAGCTGCCGGTCAATTCGTTCTCCGTCTATTGATCGGCAAAGTTTGGCGACATCTTTAAATATGGGGAATGTAAATCGTTGCTATAGGAACGAGCATGCTTGTTAAAATAGAATACAAGAAAATTGGTCTTTCAAAGTTGTTTTTTTTTAAGAAAAAATACTTTTAGCATTTTCTGTTTTAAAAAAAACAACTTTGAAAGACCAATTTTCTTGTATTCTATTTTAACAAGCATGCTTGTTCCTATAGCAACGATTTACATTCCCCATATTTAAAGATGTCGCCAAACTTTGCCGATCAATAGACGGAGAACGAATTGACCGGCAGCTATGCAGTTCTTTAGGTAATTAGAGATTGCCCACATGAAACTATTGAAGTAAAAAAATAAATTAAAAAAAAAAAAAAAAGACTGAACTGCAGCTTTTAAGTGTGAGCAACACACAAATAGTACAGTATATACATAGTTTATTTGAGGGGGTAAGTAGGAATTTAGACCAGGAAAATGCAGTTGATGTGGTCTACTTAGATTTTGCAAAGGCTTTTGATACTGTTCCACACGAGGTTATTGTACAAAATAAAGCAAATTGGACTCAGTAAAAATATATGCACCTCATTTGAAAACTGGTTAAAGGACAGACAACAGAGGGTTGTCATAAATGGAACTTTTTCAGGTTGGGCTAAAGTCGTGAGTGGAGTACCTCAGGGATTAGTACTCGGACCCCTGCTTTTTAACTTGTTTATTAATGACCTTGAGGTTGGGATCGAGAGCAAAGTCTCCATCTTTGTTGATGACACTAAATTGTGTAAGGTAGTAGAATCAGAGCAGCATGTAATTTCTCGCCAGAAGGACTTGGAGAGACTGGAAACGTGGGCAGGCAAATGGCAGGTGATGTTTAATACAGATTTATTCTGTATTAAAAAAGGTTATTCATTTGGGATGCAAGAATAAAAAGGTGACTTACAAATTAAATGGGGATAAATTAGGGGAATCATTGATGGAGAAGGATTTAGGAGTGCTAATTATAACAGCAACAACAACATGTTGTGTAGCGCTTTAAAGAGACATTTTGCTGGCACAGGTCCCCCCCCGTGGAGTTTACAATCTATGTTTTTGGTGCCTGAGGCACAGGGAGATAAAGTGACTTGCCCAAGGTCACAAGGAGCTGACACCGGGAATTGAACCAGGTCCCTGCTTAACTCAGAGCCAGTCAGTGTCTTTACTCACTGAGCCACTCCTTCTCCCAGCAGGCTTAGCAATAGTGTCATGCAAAAGCTGCAAAGGCAAACAAGATCTTATCTTGCATTAAAAGGGCAGTGGATGGAAGAGAAGTTAACATAATTATGCCCGTTTATAAAGCATTAGTAAGAACACATCTTGAATATGGAGTACAATTTTGGGCTCCACTCCTTAGAAAAGACATTATGGAACTAGAGAGAGTGCAGAGAAGAGCCACCAAATTAATAAAGGGGATGGACGATCTAACTTATGAGGAGAGGCTAGCTAAATTAGATTTATTTACACTAGAAAAGAGGCGTCTAAGATGGGATATGATAACTATATACAAATATATTCGTGGACAGTATAAGGAGCTTTCAAAATAATTATTCATCCCAAGAGCAGTACAAAGGACACGGGGTCATCACTTAAGGTTGGAGGAAAGGAGATTTCACCAGCAACAAAACGAAAGGTTTCTTTACAGTAAGGGCAGTTAAAATGTGGAATTCGTTACCCATGGAGATGGTAATGGCAGATAATCTGATTGCCAATTCTTGGAGTCAGGGAGGAATGTATTTTTCCTGTAATATATATATGGTCTCTCTCTCTCATATACTGTAATAAGGTTAGTTTAGCATGATCTATCCATCATAAATCCATGCTGACTATTACTAATAATTTTGTTTCCATTAGGTATTCATGGTCTAGGTAGGTTTTTTTTATTTTTTTATTTTTACTTTTGCGTTTATATCATATAACATAATAGAGTATGGTAGGTTAAACTGCCCCTTTAATATAGCAATTTGGATGCTCATAGGGTGCACAATTTAAAATGCATAACGGCAAAAATAGTTTTAGTAAATTTCTTGCGCAAAGACCAGAACGTTAATTTCCCTGAATGGCCAAGATACAAAATCTGATGCCTGTTAACAGCATAGAACTTATGATTTCAGTACTTTCATTGAATGGCCTTATCTTTTTCTTGTATATCTGATTCATCCTGGACTATCAGCGCCTGGGCAATATTGTATAGATAAATAAATGAGTCCTGTTCTTACACACACTTTTTTTTTTTTATATAGGACTTGGAACCTGCTGTCTCACTGTTTGACAAGTACAAAGATGAGCTGGTTGCTATAGGAGAGGTAAAGAATACTGTATGTAGTGTATGTGTGTATGTATATATAATTACTGAGTGCCTTTGCACCTCCTTGTTCTGTTTTAAACAATCCTTTTGTGTATTTGTGTGCAGATTGGTTTAGACTTCACTCCCTGGCTCGCCCCCACTTCCGAACAACGTGACGAGCAGCGAAAGGTTTTTCAGCTGCAGCTGGATATTGCAAAAAGATTGGACTTGCCTGTGTCAGTGTAAATGTGGAGAGCAAGCAGCTCATCTCTAAGGGTGGACATGCAGTGGCTAGAAAAAGTTTGCGAACCCCGTTTGCGAACACCTTAGGATTTTCACATATTTCAAACATAAAATGTTATTAGATCTTAATCTCCGTCTTAATAATAGATAAAGATAACCTGATCAAACAAATGATACAAAAACATGATACCTTTTCAACATTTATCCACAAATGATTCCACATTCAATATCCATGTGTGAAAAAGTATGTGAACCTTTAGGTTCAGTACCTGGTGGCGCCCCTTTCAGCAGCAATAACTTAATCTAAGCGTTTCCTGTAACTGCTGGTCAGTTTGTCACATCGGTTTTGAGAAATTTTGCCCCGTTCCTCCTTACAGAACTGCTTCTACTCAGTGACATGTGAGGGCTTCCTTGCATGGACAGCTCGCTTCGGGTCCTGCCACAACATTTCGATGGGGTTTAGGTCTGGACTTTAACTAGGCCATTCTAAAAAGGGGAATTTCTTCTTCTGCAGCCATTCTTTTGTATATCTGCTTGTATGTTTAGGATCATTCTCTTGATGTATGACACACTTTTGCTTCGGCTCATGGACGGATGACCTGACATTCTCCTCTAGAATTGTCTGACACAATGCAGAATTCATGGTTGTGTCAATGATGGTAAGCCGTCCAGGTCCTGAGGCAGCAAAGCAGCCCCAAACCATCACACTCCCACCACCGTGCTTGACGGTTGGGATTGGGTCCTTCTTTTTGAATGCAGTGTTTGGTTTTCGCCAAACATAACGTTTCTCATGGAGGTCAAAAAGTTCTACCTTTGACTTGTCTGTCCATAGAACATTGTTCCAGAAGTCTTGTCGATCATCTATGTGCTCTTTGGCGAACTTCAGACAGGTATTAATGTTCTTTTTAGAGAGCAGTAGTTTTCTCCTGGCTATCCTTCCATGATCATCATTCTTGTTCAGTATTTTTCTGATAGTTGAGTCATGAACACTCACATTAGCCAAGGCGAGAGTGGCCTGCAGATCCTTGGATATTACTCTGGTTGTGACTTCCTGGATGACTTGCCAGTTCTTGGAGAGATTTTTGTAGGATGACCGCGCCTAGGTAGAGTGACTGTGGTCTTGAACATTATCCATTTGTAGACTGTCTGACAGTGGATTGGTGGAGCCCCAAATCATTAGAAATTGTTTTGTAACCCTTTCTAGACTGATGAGCATCAATAACTGCTTTTCTGAGGTCCTCAGAGATATCTTTTGATCGTTGCATGACTTGTTTCCACACACCTGTATGATAAAGACCAAACTCACAAAGTTTCCTGATATTTATATAGGATGGGGCCTCCCAAACTCACACCTGAAGATCTACCTAATTATTTAAATATCTGATTCAAATTATCCCCTTTAATTTCGCTGATCAAACCAGGGTTTCACTTACTTTTGCAAATACACTGACTCTTAATTACTCATTGTTTGTCTTATTCATACATCACTTTATTTCAAAAGACATGGAATTGGTTAATATATTGGATATTTTAAGAAAAGACTGGTTTTGATTCAAGAAGGTTATCGTGGAAAGAACAATGGAATTTCTGTCATTATCATTGGGATTCACAAGCTTTTTCTCGGCACTATAAGGTTACAGCACAAAGCGGAAGTCTCATTAAAAAAAACAGCCAAACTTGCACAACGTGTGCTGAACTAAACTTCCCGAGGCTGCAAAAAGGAAAGCAGACAGCTGCTCTGTGAGGAGCATAATGTTTTGTGTATGTTTGCAGACTATATAATTGAGAAGTATTTTTATTTAAAATAATATGGACATTTTTACTTGCACAATTTGCCTGTCTGGTCTGCCCATATTTCTTACATGCTGTAAAGCTTTAGGCCCCTATTTGATGCCTGTCTCTTCCCAATATTAGGGTATCCTGTTTGAATTGCTTCACTGTATGAACCTCAACTACCTCTACTGGGCGACTGATGTATCCATGCATCCACTTTGCCTTTCAGTGAATAAGTATTTCTGATTTTACTAGCCTTACATTTCAGTTGGTAAATTCCCTTTCTATCCAAAATTCTCCGGTGAACCATTTCAGGGACATATTCAATCATGTCTGGTCAATCGTGTTTATTGAATAAGCCCCTAGTTCTTTGAACGACCTATTTCTTTTACCACCCTCTGTGGTTATGGTGAACTACGGATGTAGCTGAAGATTTCTTGCATCTTCATTCAAACAAATGGAGCCGCGGTAACAACATTGAGCAAGTTTAGAATAAAATCATGGGATTTCAGGAACGTTTGCAGCGAGCGAATTTAATAACAAGGTGCTACATGATTTGTAACTGAACGCAATATGTTCTAGAACTTACCAAGGATTTGTATAGTGGAATCACTGATTACTACTTGATTTGTACTAGTAATTACCTTTCACTTCCAGCTCAGACAGAGAGAAGGCGTTCATTGCAGGCTGTAAATATAATGATCCTTCATAGATCGTACACAAACAGACACTTTGTCCCTCTGTTGGCTCTCCCTGCTCGTCACTTACATTATTGGGCAACATTTGAAACGGCAAACGATGCAGCTGCTTGAAATATCATTTTTTTTTTGTTAGGTGCAGTGTCTCCATCCTTATTATTTTTCCAACTTAAAATTTAAATACTTCTTCTTCTTATTTTTATCTAATAATATAAATATCAGTTGTGAGCACACTCACATGTCTCAGACAGGACTGTAACCCAGCTTTTCTTCATTATCACTTGGCATACAGTGCTCCAACTGCAACTAGGGATTCTGGGTACTGACATGCAGATGAGCACACAGTGTCACCTTTTGCTTCATGTTCATTTTAATATAAGCCCTATAAACGTATACCTGTCGTACTACACAGCTTTTCAGCACAGCCTGGGTTAAAAAAGTGCATAGCCAGTAAACCTATTGACACAGCTGTTTGACCTGTGCTCATTTGCATGTCAGTAACCAGAATTAGGGTGTCTAGATGTCCCAGTTTAGCCGGGACAGTCAAGTTTTTAAAGTTTTTTTTTTTTTTTGCTGGGAGAAGAGGAGTAGATGCAGCGCGATGTCTCCTCCGGCCATTAGGTGGTGCTGCACTGCTCACAAAGCTTGTCCTCTCCCTGGCTGCAGTGTGCTGGAAATAAGGTGTGTAATTGTGTTATATAGGAGGTATTTTCAAGTCACGAGATAAGGTTAGCGTTGTAGTCGGATTACAGCTGTGTTGGGTGTTTGAGTAAGGGCCAGCGAGCAGGGTTGCCACCGCTCCGGGTTTAACCCACAGACTACGGGTTTTCACCACGTATCTCCTGGCTACGGGTTTATCTTGTTAATCTCCGGGTAGCGGCGGCTCCCGGCATCCTCCTGCAACTCCCGTCAACATAGCTGGGCCGAGTCAAATGGCGCCGCGTTGCCATGACAACGGGACGCTACGTGGCGTTGCGTGACTCCCTTTGCCATGACAACGGATGCTACAAGACCTCTCGGCGTCACGTCGCCATGACAACGCGGCATCGTGTGATGCCTCGGCGCCATAAGGTGTCCCATTGTCATGGCAACTTCACGCCGCATAACGTCGTAGCGTCCCCTTGTCATGGCAGCCATGTTACGGGAGTTGTAGGGGGAGATGCCGGGAGACGCCGCCGGTAAGAGATAAAAAAATGTTACATTTATCTCTGTGTTATCCTTCAGTAAGAAGGTGGCATCCCTGCCAGCGAGTGACATTTAGTTGTTACCAACAAATATTGGGAAGCTGATGCAATAATAAACACGAGTTCCTTTGTATGTACTTAAAGAGGTATGATGTCGTGTTAGCCATAAGTACACATGGTAATACCTTATTCAGTCATAATGCTATGAGTAAGGATGGCTGACTAGGGGAATATTTTCTGGATAATACTGGCAGGTTTAGCTAGGAAAAAGAGGCCAGAATACCACCAGAAGCCAGGTTAACATCGGGAGAAGAAAGTTATACCAGCAATGTCAGACAGAACGGATTTCACCAAGATAAATGAATAACGTGCAATCTCTTTGAAAAGAATATCACTTAATTGATGTAACTGCCATTTATCTGCCATTTCTGAATGTAATTAGTATCATATCAATATCTTTGGATAATAAACGTTTCTTTTGTCTGCTAAAAGCTGGAATGCAGAAGTTTGTTCTATGCCACTGTTGAAAATACAAAGACATTTTACATTTTACACTGGGTAAGTGTGTGTGTGGGTAAGTAAGTGTGTGTGGGTAAGTGTGTGTGTGTGGGGATGCAATTAGACAAATACTATTTACTATTATAATATTTATTTTGAAGTAATGTAATTTGTTTTAGTAATAATTTTTTATTGTGTCTTGGTTTTTACTTTTGGAAGTCTGGTCACCCTACCCACAATGCCTGGCTGCAGTGGAAGCGCCGTTTCTTACGCGATAATGGGGAAAGGCTGCACTCTACACTGTATGGTGGAGGGTTTCTGTCACTTATTTTTTTTTTTTACCCATCATAACTTTTTCAATGTGAAGCTGGAATTGTTATCTTAAAAAGAGCCAACGCCTGCAGCAGAGTGCTCACCCGGCAACTCCGGTCCACACTTTCTCCAATCCATGCCAACGACGGCGTCTCCTATCAGAAATAATGTCTTATCTTCATTTTAATCTTCTCAGATAAGGTTCTTTCAGGTTTACTAATGTCACTATTGAGGCGTTGAGCAGCCATGTAACCCCTCCCTGCCCGGCTCCTAGGGAGATTACATTTGTGTGTGTTATATATGGCTACCCCGCATGGGTTACCTTCAGTCGGGCTGGATCCAGGCTGCTGGGCGATGAGGTAGGAAGGTTGTAGAATAATGGGTGCCAGGAACTTTTGTAGTGTCACAGTCATTTACTCGTGCCCCCATGGTCAGGGACAGATCATACACATGTTAACAACGTTGTACTGGATTTTATAATAGACATACATGAATACAGTTGTTCCATCAGTGCCCACTCTTAACTCTCAAATGAAGGTACTTTGACTTAGTTGCTCTGAGTAAGTGTGGGAACCGGCTCCCTTGTTGCTTCGGAACCATCATTTGTATTAATCTGGCTACTCTGGGCCACTACAGGAATCCTGGAAGGTGTTATCTTACTTGACCCAATATCTTTCGCCTGTTTTGGAACTGCCACTTCCATATAGACTGCTTAGGAATATTAGTGCTGATCCGCAGGCCCCCGGGAGTCCTCTTTCCTGAGGCCCTCTATGGTGTGCCATTTTCATTTTCATTTCTTATTCAGGACTCCATTCCTTCTTTCAGGGATCCTAAGTTAACTATCCCCATCTACAACATAATAAATACAAGGGCATGGTCTGTACTATTGCTTTATAAACATTACTTATCTACTCTCTCCGAGGCTCTTCTCCTCTTGTCCTCCTGGAACCTAACCTTCTAGAATAGTCCCTCCTTAAATACCCTTCCATGACGCCAAGATCCCCATAGCAACTCAGGGTGGGGCCCAGCATACAACAGCCATGTTAGTAACCCTTTAGGAGGGGGGTTACACTCATTTAGGTTTTATGTTTATTTTTTAGGAATACAAAAACAGTTTAAAAAATCAGCGACCATTGAAATAAACCAGAGAGGTATAGACAGTCTGTACAGCAAGAAATCATTCAAAATAAAAACATGCAGGAGAACTGTCCCTTTATACGTTACAAACGTGTGTGTTTTTGGGTCCATAGAAATGTTCATTCCCGTTCAGCTGGGAGGCAGACGATCTCTTTTCTTAAGGAACAAGGTAAGATCTTCACAAGGTTAATTAAGCTTAAACTTTGCAGGGCAATATAAATTCTTACGGGTGGAGGAAGTATGTTTATTAAAGTCTCACAGTTGGAAAACTGGTGCTTTACCAGTGCAAAAAAATAACTGACCAGAGTTAATTAAAGGATAATAATCCTGTGTGTTGTTCTTCTCCTGTATTATCCTATGAAACCTCCCCGGAAATTAAAAAAAATGGAATATATTTTGAACATGAAGGATGCCATGAAGGGCACTGATAGAGGTTTCCCTGCCCAGCTTAGTATAAATGTACGTACTGGTGGGGTGCTCTCTGGGAACTATTTAATCAGTTAATATGTAGAGTCTCACAGTATAACAGGGGTTATATTAATGTATCGAGGCAAACGTGGTGCAATCTTGCTCCGTGAATAGCTCCTGATACTATGTGTGTTTCAGGTGCCCAGAAGGTGTTACTGCATAACTTTGCGGGCAGGCCCTCGGCTGCCCTGGAAGAAGTACAAGCCGGATACTACTTCTCCTTTCCCCCCGCGGTCACCAGAAATGATCAAGTAAGATAGTGAAGAACACAGACAAGTTGCAAATTTGACCCCTTTAGGTGTTTACCTCTGTGTCAGTGACTGGGTTTAAAACAATTGTCCCTTTAAACCAGGGCTTGCCAACTCCAGTCCCCAAGGACCACCAACAAGTCAGGTTTCCAGGATCTCTCTGCTTCATCACAGTTGGCTCAATCAGTGGTTGGGTCATTCCGACTGAGCCACTAATTGAGCCACCTTTGCTGAATCAGGGATATCCTGAAAACCTTACCTGTTGGTGGCCCTTGAGAACAGAAGTTGGCCAGCCCTGGTTTAAAGGGACAATTTTATGTAATATAAATATGTAGCACTGTTTCCTGCCCCCCAGAGGGAGATACACAGCCTCTGCTTCCTGTGTGTGGTGCGGATACCTGTTAGGACCAGGAGAGATGAGTTGGATCTGCGGTGGTATGGAGATCAGGACAGGCTTAGGTTCTTTCTGTAGTTCTTCTCATTGGTGTTAGCGCCTCCAGCCGTAGTTGGCTCCAGGTTGTCCAGAAGTCAGCCCCACTATTGCATACTTCTCACTCCTGTCCAAGGACTGATACTTAGACAGGAGTGATAACAAGGGTCTTTATTGTATGGCAGGCATCCACTGCAGATCTCGTTGCAGAGTCTCAGAGGTCCCTGACCTCTGGATGGTGATGGCCCCTGGTCTTACAGGGCCTCTGTGGCTGAATCTGATGTTCCCTCAGTCCAAAGACTGAGGGTGAGCACGCTCATCCCGCCATTGGAGAGACTCATAGCTCTCTGCTTCCTCTCTCCTCCAGAGCAGGAACAGGACTGATACTAAATATGGCATTCCCCTAGTTAGGGCAGAAGGGGCGGGCTCATGGTCTATACCTATCCCTGATAGGCTTATACAGGCCATCAGTCACCACCTTACTCCTGTCCATCATAGAGGAGCATGGGTAGGGGTCACAAGCCCACAGATTAACCCCTTACAGCCTGCAGCTAGCAGGATTTGCATAACAGGGTGGGGAAAGATAGGCAGAAAAGACATACCCTGTTACACATAGTTATGGGTTGATTTGTGTGTGTGTGTGTGTGTGTGTGTGTGTGTTACATAGGCAATGATTTGAAAGTCCTTCTGGGAGTTAAGAAACTAACACTGCAAACTTCGCACGCATTGATAAACAACATTGCCTGTGTACTAACCTGACATTTCTCAATCTGCAAGCGCAACAATTATTGTTCACACAGAAATGACCGTGCGAGGTGTACAGATGTAATTGGTGTGCTGTAGAAAAATTGTATCTGTGCGCCTCAAAAAAGTAGAGTGCGTAAAAATTAGCGAAGATGAACCTGGCGTAAATCCTAAAAAGTCTGTTTGTTAGCGCAGAATTAAGTTATCAACCAAAAATGTATTTGAAGTCGGACGGATGTTTTGTTATTAAAAACAGTATGGCTACTATAAATAATACTACACTAATCATTTTTATTTACAAATACTGTACAAGTTATAAATGAAAAAAAAGACATCATTCTGTTTTTATTATAATTTATATTAATCCGGTATCGAACACGACAATGTGCGTCAAACTTCATTTCAAACAACGAACTATGCGTTGCATGTAGGAAGCGTCATACGTACGACGCACATTTTTATGAAGGTTTCTACTACTTTTTAGCCCTAAAAGTTTGACGCGCAAAAATTATTCCAATATGATCCTGTACATAGGGCGCTATGAGTTTCTGTGAGGCATGTGCAAAATGTGATGAAATCAGGGAAATCGATTTTGTGCACAAACATTGTGAAAATGCCTTCTTTACCAAAGATTGAGACATTTTGTGAAATCTTCGGTAAAAATGGATAGTTTACCTTCTTTGACCCGATACGTTGAACTGACGCATTAAATTAATGATGTAGCCATCCGAATCAAAAAGGGAGAGTCTGGATCAGGAGTGGCCAATTCCAGTTTTTAGGGGATACCAACAGGTCAGGTTTTCAGGATATTCCTGCTTCAGCACAGGTGGCTCAGTCAAAGACTGCACCAACTATGCTGAAGCAGGGATATCCTGAAAACCTGACCTGTTGGTAGCCGTTGAGGACTGGAGTTGGCCGCCCCTAGTGTGGACGATGTTTACAAACAGCTCTACAAGATAGATTAGGTAATGATTGTTAATACCCTACAAAGCATCTTGGCGACTATGGATACTTGTCTTTTTTTAATTCATATAATCCACCTATCAAACATGCCCCCCACCATTATTTCCCTTTGGTCATAGAAAGCGAATGCCCCTTTAAAGTAATGTGCAGAACATCAACAACGTAATAACCAACAACAGTGTACTTCACGGGGCACAAAAGTACCAGGTGCTTGGTGGCCGATGATTAATGCCCGTCAGTAACTTGGCCACTCATTTCCCCCACAAGCCCAAGGTCTTAGCAGCTTTGCACATTAATACATATTGCTCACATCTTGTTTAAGTGCAAAACCCCATGGGCAACACCTGATGAATATAGGAAAACGTAATTACGTCTCTGCTACAGGGCACGCAGTAAAACCACACACCACTTCCAGTCCTGGTTTGGGGCCAAAATGTTGGTATCAAAATGAAAGGAAATAGGCACAGAAATAGTCAACTATATGTTGCATGAAAAAAATGGGCCAATGTTTTCAACTTTAACCGAGAACGGTCTCATAAGACCGAAACATTGGTCCGTGATATCCACATCCGAAATCTAAACAGGAGCAGCCGTGCAGCTGGACCAAACCCCATTCCCAGAAACACCAACGATCAGCAGCCAATTATACCTTTTGTTTCAAATGTGCCCTGGTCCTTCTAGATTGTAAGCTCTCACGAGCATGGCGCGCAGTCTGTGTTCATTTGTTCTTATTTTGTATGTCGTTCTGGTTATGCACTGCACCACTGAATATGTTGGTGCTTTAATAATATTATTTATAGTGTTACGCAATAAGACTTAACAGAACAGGTTGTCAATAGCCCTTCATTCCCTTGAATGGGCTATAAGGCGTCTTTCCAGCACAGGAGTAACACTGTGTTGTAATTATAGCCCATTCACTTACATTGGGAGGTTAGCATGGAAGGTGTTTTATGGAATAGCTTAAAATGACGTTCTTCCTCAATCCCCCTCCTGAGGACACAGGAGAAGCTATTAAATCCAAACACAAACACAGCACACACTGGTAGCATTAGATTGTAAGATATTTGGGGCAGTTGCACCTTTCACCGCTCCATGTTTTGTTTCATGTGTTGTATCATACTGATAAAGAACACTTCTGATCACATTCACGCCTAGGGTCCTCCCCAATATCAAACAGCATACAGCACTTCCACTGAAGCCAGGGATTCTGGGTAATGGGCAGTCACAGTGCCTCACTTTTTGCGTCTCTCCTTTAACTTTGAGCCCTTAAAAGCTGTGTAAAAAAGCAGACATACTGAAAGGAATCCATATTAATGTGGATGACAAGCAAGTGACAGTGCTTATTACCCAGAATCCCTGGCTGCAGTGAAAGCCCCGTACGCTGTGTGATTATGGGGTAAGGCACGTTTGGGGACCTGAGACATGAATGTTTTTATCATTAGGTGGAAGATCTGTCACTTTTACGCGCCATAACTGATGTGTACCACTTAGGGAAGATGAAGGGAATCGTATGTACATCTTTATTCATATAGTGCCCATCAGCACTTTTACAAGACAATACTGTACAGGGAATAAGTGTAACAAAATCAGACACTAGGAAAGAAAATCCCTGACCCATAGAGTTTACAATCTAAGGCCCGGACCATTGTGCCTTCGCTCGCGCGGAGGCTGTGAAGTCACCCGCGGGTGCTTTCCCTGTCCATGGTGGATGGGCCATATGGGAAAGGGGGGGGAGAAGATGCGGCGACCAGTGAGGGCGAACCAGCTCCGTGACGCCCCTCGGCAAACCCCCATGGCCAGGTAAGCACCCGCTCACTGACCAGCCTCCGCACGGTCGAAGTTACCATGGCTGACACATATAAATAAAACAATGCAGCAGCATATTCCCGGCGGTGAGCCTGGCTGCCCCCCCTCGCCTCTCTCTCACCCACACGCTGTTCCTCAGCTCCTGCTCCCTCCTGTCCTGGCTCAGCTGCTGCTGGGTTTCCAGCAGCATTGTGTTGAATTCCGCGCACATCCCCATCACCTCCTGCACCAGCCGGAGAAGCAGCGCACCCTGCAGTCCCGGTCTGCCGGCCCCGAGCACCCGGGACCGCTCTCACTGGACGCCCCGGCCTCTCCCGCATGAGGAGGCCGGCAGCTCTGTATCGTCTCCGGGTATGATCGCCCCGAGCTCCCCGCGGACTCCTCTTCGCAGCCCTTCGCGGTCCCTGGGCTGCCGGCGGCCTCTTGTATCGCGGACTCCTCCTCGCAGCCCTTCGCGGTCCCTGGGCTGCCGGCGGCCTCTTGTATCGCGGACTCCTCCTCGCAGCCCTTCGCGGTCCCTGGGCTGCCGGCGGCCTCTTGTATTGCGGTCCCTGGGCTCCCCGCACTTTGCTGCGTAGAGCCGCCACCGGCGGCCGGCTCCTCCCGGGCGCTCATCGGCGGCCGGCCGCATCCCGGACTTGCCGCCATTTTCCAGATTCCAAATACCCCCCCGGAAGTGTTCTTTCCAACCCCCACCGAAGGGGAACTCCTGCAGCCGCACATTGGTTCCGCTGCGGCGCACTGCGATTCCCGGCTCCGCTTGCCTCTGCCCTAGAGAATACACGTCTTGCAAGAGTGCCAATGCTGCGCCAGTGACCACATATAATAAGAAATAACACGGTCATAGCAAGAGTTTAATTCAGCTCAGTTCTGTCGCCACACTAGATACCGGGAGTCGCCATCTTGCTACTCCAGGAACAGTTACTGTACAGCCATAAATCCATAACATACTCCCCACACCTAAAACTCACCCAAGTAAAACACACTGGACATTATTTTGTTGTTATTTGTCACTGCTACACATATCTGGGTCTCCTGAAATGAGGCGGTATTAAGCTCTGTTAAAGTGTAGCAAGATGGCGGCCAGTGCATGACGATGCGGCCCCTCTGCGCATTCCGCAGCCTCATTATGACGTGTATCTGTCTGAGGACAGAGAGCCGACTCTGTGCACAGACATCTGCACCTGAGACAGCAAGCAGCCGCCTGTATGTACGAGCTCAGGAGCCTGGTGGACTGTCACTGCCACCTCTCTGCCCCAGAGTTTAATGATGTAAGAGCAGGCACAGCTCTGACATATGGGGGTGTGTGCAGGCACAGCTCTGATATATGGGGGGTGTGCAGGCAGTATATGGAGAGAGGAGGAGTAGGAGGTGTGATACCTTTTGTATATGGAGTATTACATGAAGCAATACAGGCAGTCCTCGGTTATCCAACGGAATCCGTTCTGGAAGTAGCGTTGTATAGTGAAACCGTTGTAAAGTGAGTCCCATGTTAATCAGTGGCAGTGAGCGTTGGATAACGCATTCAGGCGTTGAAAAACGGCCCATAGGGTTGCATTGTAAAGCGTTGGATATGCCAGCGGTGCGCAAACTGGGGGGGCCGGGAGATTGTGCTGGGGGTGGGCGCGGGCAGTTGCAGAGGCCCCGCGCTCTTCCCCATGGCATTTAAATTAAATGCCGGGGGATCGCGTGAGGCCCCTGCAACTGTTTACTTACCGGGATTCAGCCGTCTGTGTTGCACCATGTGACTTGACGTCACACGCCCACGCAGTGGGCGAAAGAAGGTAGGCAGGGGGGCGCGAGAGCCGGGGGCAGAGTGACGGGGGCGCAGCACAAAAAGTTTGCGCTCCACTGGGATATGCCATTTGTTGTAAAGTGAAACGTTGGATAACGAGGACTACCTGTATTGCTATCGCTGATAATAGGAAGATATTATTGGCCCCAGAGGCAGCAGTTGATACATCCTATTATATACCACACCTGCTGCGTGATCATCTTGCAACACGTGCGCCATTAAAATGTGCCCTGTCTGAATTGGCATAAACCTCTCTGGCTAACAGATCTTAACCCATGTAAGAAACTTGAATAACAAGTTAATCTACCTTTTGGAAGCGATAGAGATTTTGTTTTATTACTAATGTATTTCAAGGTACATTTTGGTGTCTTGGTCTGCACATCCTGGCCACACTGATCAATGTGGTATGTGAGGGACATTAGTGAGATTTCTGACTTAACCCCAAAGGGTTAATCTCCTATTGAGTTGGACTGGGGATGATGGATTTGTCAGGCAATGTGTGTGAGGCTCATCAATCTATGTCTACATACGATATCACAGAACTATGGGTTTAAAAGAACATATGTGAACATGTTTGTAATTTGTTGGTGTCTGTCTTTGTGAGCTGTTATATACACACACATTATCTAGTGTTTTCCATGGATGGTTTAATTGATTTTCAGGTGCTAAGAAATCTTAGATGGTTTATGGAATATAGTTAAAAGAATTGCAATGTGCCGTGTAATTGATTAAATAGGACAACCTAATAAAGAAAAATTATTTTGCATACAGACAACGTTTTGTATTTAAGATTTAATTCTGTTAGACTTTAACAGTAACAATGTATGCTTAGTTATAGAACACTTCCAATATAGTTTGTTAATGTGTTTGAATTGAGTTTTGGATTTTTTTTGTTTTTGTATAGGATATTGACAGCGTTTTGGCAGAAGCAAAGAAGGTATGTAGTTATTAGTTGCTGTTTGACACATATTAAATGGCCCTGCTTTGGGGTATGTAATACTTGCATCTTTGGCTCCAAATAAGAAATGTTTCTCTTGTATGTGTGTGTGTGTGTAGAATGAAGGCTCTCCCTGTCAATTGTCAGGGATATATGTGAGTAAAGATACATTTGAGAACCACTGTTCTTCACACCCAAAATAAATACAAATTATTACAAGCTATCTTTGTCTTAAAGAACATAAATTGTATAAATGTATTAGATTAAAGTGTAAATTAATTAGACTGTAAGCTCCTCGGAGCAGGGACTCCTCTTCCTTAATGTTACTTTTATGTCTGAAGCACTTATTCCCATGATCTGTTATTTATATTATCTGTTATTTATTTAATTACCACGTGTATTACTACTGTGAAGCGCTATGTACATTAATGACGCTATATAAAGACATACAATACAATTACATTCTGCCCATGAAAATGGACGAGTTGTGCTGCATAGATTAATGTGATCAGAATATTCACTTTTACATACAGTATGTAACGCATGCATGTGAATAATTGTTATCCTATGCTTTTTATGTTACTGGTTTCAGGTGGGTCTTCTGGCTCTTGTTGCAGTTGCCGAATATTCAGGAGAATTTGAAAAAATAATACAATTTTGTAAAGGGTATGTTGAAATGTAGTCATCATTCTTATTTGAATTGCCATGTGACCGGAAGCACGCATACCATATACATATCACTTGTCTGACGTTTCCTGCCCTGTGATGCACGCTGTTTAGGGTAAGTCTATAGTGGAGGAACTCATGGCGTCTGTCGGACAAGCGATCTGTTGCCTGTGATCCATAGCGATGTGGAGGCGTGGCCGTGACATCACGCGAGCGGTTCGCCCTTATTGGCTGGACCGCGCATGTGACCCCGCTGCCACGCGACAAAAACAAAATTGGATGAAATAGAGACGCCTTCTCTTGTTCGCGATGCGCGTGCAGTCGCGATCACCATAGACAAGGCCTTAGGCCGAGCTCACTGTGCCTACGTCACGACGCAGCGATGTTGCTCATCCCCAGCAGACTGAATGACGTGACTTGTAGGCGGGTCCCAGACATGGGTAGGGTGTTCCCTGTGCTTACATTTCACTCATTGGCTGGCGAAATACACGTGACGCTGCCGCACAAAATTACAACTTGAGTTGTCTCCCTCAAGTGCAGCAGCGTCAACGCTGAACTTCGCCACCAGGAGTCGTTTATAGTCTGAAAACTCTGATGCAATAGCATTAAAGAGTGCCGAACGTGCGCACGCACAGTGAGCGGGGCCTTATAGTGGCTCTGGTAACCATGGCACTGACTTGGAAGCAGGTTCAAATCCCCATGTGACCTTGGACAAACCAATTCATCTCCCATCAAAATTAGATTGTACAGTGCTGCGTGACCTTAAGAAAATCAATATTATTATATAAATATATTAAATAGGCAATAGGTTGCCTAAATTCTCATGTACTTTCTAGTCCAATAAATGTTGGGTTCCTGAGGCTACAGCCTACTCCGAAGGCCTCGTCCATAGCGACCGCGCGCACGAACAAGAGGCGGCTCCTCTATGAGGCCGTCAATAGCGCGATGAATCGCAGCAGCATTTCCGGGAAGACAAGGTTTTTGTGTTTTGGCGCAACGGCCGCGTCACGTGGGCGGTTTAGCCAATGAGGGCGAACCAGTCTCGTCACTGCCACGCCATGCCCTCTGTCGCGAGCGATCTGAAATCCACACCATGCGCTCTGTCACGTGTGCGCCTGCACTATGGACTTGGCCTAAGAAATGTGCTCCTGGTCCCCTCTAGGCAACAGGGGCTAATGGGTCTCCTAATAGGCAGCACAATTGAAGTGAGCGACATCCAAACCGTGATATTTATCAGAGATCCGCTTTCCCTTGCTAACAGTAACACACATGCAGGAAGTGTCTGACCAAGGGAGGCTAGCGATCTAGATTAGTGTATCTTGACCCCAAGTGAAAGTGGGGATGTTGCAGAAGCTGTTATTGACGATCTGCGCTCAGCTGACAGCGACTCTGGCATTTTGTTGTTGAAATGCATGAAACATCAGTCCGCACGCATCACCTTTTTCTTTACTTTTATGTTTCCTTGCTGTTAGAGACTTCTTCTCGCCCTTTCCAATGCTGTTTTTATTTTTTAAATCTGAAGCTCCGTACAGGAGATATAAGCGTTTGAAATATTGTGTCCGGTAGGTTAAAATGTAGCTCTCCCCAGAGCCCAGTCTGACCGTGTTACCATGGTAACCTCAAAAGTCAGAGATTAAAAATATATATATTTAAAAAGACCAAGACATGCTCCGGGGGGACAAGATACTAACATTTCTATGAGTTAAACTCTTTGCTGCTTTAAGTGAAGAAGAAAGAAAAAAAAAACGCTGCTTTCCAAGCCAGGAAAAAAAGCTTTAGAAAAATCACTGTTTATTTCACCTTGACTTTTGACTTCAGTTTTCTCAGTTGCTGACCCAGTGAAACATTACTATTTGTAGGCACCAGGGGTTTGTCTTCCCATGCCTAGGAGTTCATCCAGTACAAGGGATTGCACCAGAACAGCAGCGCAGTGCCACCGTAAAGGTAACAAGAGTTGCTATTATGATAAAGTAAGAGTGACCATAATGCTATATATGTGCTCCTATCAGTTCTGCACATCTTTACTCAAAGCTGGTTTCATAGCGGGAAATAGATTCCCACGCGTGTTCGGTTTAGTAGACGAAGCTGTAGAGCAGGGGTGGCCAACTCCAGTCTTCAAGGGCCACCAACAGTTTTTCAGAATATCCATGCTTCAGCACAGGTGTTTTAAGTCAGGGGTGCGCAAACTTTTGGCCCTGCGCCCCCACCCCCTGCCTGCTCAGCCCCAGTGCTCGTGCCCCATCCCCCCCCCCCCCTACCTGCTATCCGGCGTCATGTCACATGAAGCCGTGGTGACATTTGATGTTGTGTTGCCATGGCGACACGTCGCTCGAAGCTGTCGGAGAGAAGGTGAGTTACAGAGGCCTGACGCACTCCCCGGCATTTAAAATCTTTGGGGAAGAGCGCAGGACCTCTGTAACTGCCGTGTCTCTCTCCCCCCCCTCCTCCCCCTCCCAGTTGTCGCACCCCTGGTTTAAGTCATGATGAATGAGCCACCTGTGCTGAAGCAGGGATATCCTGAAAACCTGACCTGTTGGCGGCCCTTGAGGACTGGGGTTGGCCTCCCCTGCGTAGATGTTAGGATTACTCCATATTGTTATTCTGTAACGTGAGTTATCTATAATAATGCTGCAAAATCTTCTGTAATCCACTTCTACATTATTGAATTTGACTTGTGTATGTGAAAGGGTTTAATACAATGCAGCCATCCAGCTGACTTACCGCCCCACAAGACACTAAAAATGAGCAATAACTCCCCAAAAACTGTCACAGTGCACCTCAATTACGCTGCCACCACCAAGAATAATTTCCGGCCTTAACCTCAGGAGTCCCAGGTCCCCTCTTTACTGGAAAAATATGGAATTAACACAAAAATCGAATGTAGTAAAATGTGTCTGAAATTGCAGTTAATCTCTTTAAAAAGGTACTGGGTTCTATTAGAGTCCAAAGACAAGTACTTATTAAATGTTAGATTTAACATAACATAAAAAGTGTACTGTGCTTGTTACAAAGACATGCAAAATCTAAATGGAGACCGTTTCCCAAAGTAAACGGGGATAGAAGCAGAAGACCTATACATTACTGATGAATGATTTTGGTCCCTCCAAGAGGTCGTGGAGTTGGAAATATGAGAATTCTGATTTGGTTCTCAAAATCATTCTTTTAAACATCAAACTTTGCCTTTTTGTGACTGGGGCTCATCTCTCACTGATCAATCTTTCGTGACATTTATGGCTGATGTTACCGGGAGAGAGAGAATGATGTTAATATAATACCTTCTAACTCTCCCTGTAACCAGTAGATTAATGCTTCTCACATCATTGCATTCGGATAATTTTAACGCACACATAGACGTCTGTTTTGAGCGCTACTTCTAATTTTGAGAGGGAAGCAAATGATCTGACATTGGCAACCAAACGGTGCGCTCGCAATACTCCCCCCACCCCTCCTCGTTATCGGACATAAGCTTTCCGAGTCCCCCGGCCCCGGAGTAGCCCCACCTCTATCCTCCCACCGGCGGAGCTGTGGGGACACAAAGTAAGATGGGAGGATATCAGAAAATGTGTTGGGGAGAAGAGAAGCTTGCAACCGCAGTATGTGGAAGACCATTGGGGAGGCCTTCATCCAGCAGTGGATCGACAAGGGCTGAAGATGATGATATATACACACAGGGCTCGACAAATGCACTCGCCCACTCGGTTCTAGTGAAATTCCGTTTTTAAGATGAAATTCTTTTTGTAAACAGGATTTAGAAGATGCTCTGCCTCTGATAGAGTTGTATAAAGATGAGTTGGTGGCCATTGGTGAGGTATGAATCAGTCACTCAATACTTTCTTGGATCTTATGGACAACGTGTATAGTTGGTGCTGGTCACTGAGTAATCCTCTACTTCCAACAATTTCCGATTAGCACAGGTCGTACTGGATGAGAAGCATAATGCAGTAATACACTGCACATTAACTAGTTCAGGGGTGGGCAACTCCAGTCCGCAAGGGCCCCCAACAGGTCAGGTTTTCAGGATATCTCTGCTTCAGCACAGGTGGTGCAGTCTACCACTGAGCCACTGATTGAGCCACGTGTGCTGAAGCAGGGATATCCTGAAAACCTGACCTTTTTGGGGGCCCTTGAAGACTGGAGTTGCCCACCCCTAAATGATATCCTACTTGCTGGGAACAGTGATAATGCAAACTAAAGGGAAATGAATGGCTGAGGAAAAAATATATATAGCCGTATTTACTAAGCAGTCTGGAAATCAGCTTACAGCCCATTCAAGTCAATGGGAGCCTGGGAAGTGCCTCACAGCAGAAGGCAGCTTAGTAAATATGACGCATCATGCAGAAGCAAATAGGGTAGAAATAACCATCTGAGTGACAAGAGTGGGCCGCACATTAGACAGAAGTGACATAGGACAGGGCAGACTGACTTAGAACCTGATAATACACCACATGTTACACAGAGATGACTGACTAGAAACCATGATAATAAACAGACCATAGAACAGAAGTGACTGGGAACGTGATGACACAGCCTAACTACCGCGGCACATAATCTGTATTTCTCATGGCAATCGTGGTAATACACAGCCATATTAGATTAGTCTGATAAACATCACCCAAGGACAGGACTGGCACGGAAGTAGAACACCTTAGACCCCTATCCAATATGCTGTGAAGGTGTCTGTCCCTCGCTCTGGAACACTTCAGCACCATTCATTTGAGGATAAAGGTGAGATCTCAGCATATTAAGTGTAGGGGCCAAAGTGAGGTTTATGCTCAAAATTGTTGTCTTTATTCAGAGCAACTGAAAATCCAGCCATGCTTCATTGACATAAAAAATACAGTAAACTACGTCATGTGAAGGTAAACTCCTTAGGCAATAGGAGGTATTCTCATGAATACCAAGTAATAATACCAGCGCATCTATTCCTAATCGTTCCCTGCAGGTCGGGCTGGACTTCAGCCCACGAATCGCGAGCACAGATGATCAGAAAGAAGACCAGAGGCAGGTGTTCATCAGACAGATCGAGCTGGCCAAATGCCTCGATCTGCCACTGTAAGGCCTTTTGAATAACACTTATTATCTTCTCAGCCACATTACCTTTGGGTAATCAGTATATGGAACCGACACTGTGGTCCTGTGAAATGAATGAGCACCACGTTTGTTTATTTAAGTCACACACATTGCATGCCTGTCTCGTTTAACCCTTTGTGTGCTGGAGAGGCCTGCAGCAAATGGTTCTGCTATAGGTTGCAAGCACCTCTGAGACTGGCTGGATTAACGGACAAAAATATGCAGTGTTTGGTGTAGAATTAATTATTCCTACACACAGAAATTGAGGGTGCACAGTGCACTTCTTGTTCTGTTACTTGACCCACATCCTAAAATGTTTTTGGCAGGATTTCACCCCAAGAGTAGTTGCGTTGTTGATTGAAGTATACTTGTACAGCACGTTAGAGTTGATATTCACTGCATGTATACAAATCATGATTATTATACTTCGTTAATAGGGTATCCCGTGAGGATATCATCTGCATTAGTGAACCTACGAGTAGTCTAATAAAGGCACAATAATGTAATATGGTCCAGCTTTTCCGTTGTGAATGTTTTGCCACGTTGAGTAAGACGCTGTAAAGAGGTGGGAGGTTAGGTCTGCATGTCCCTCAACACCGGGCCATGCTTTTAACCCCTGCAACACTGAATTGCCGTACACTTGTTAAACTTCTTTTTATGACACAACTAATTGTATTATATTGGGTGACTGCCTGCAAGTGAGACAACACTTACAGCATTGAGCACAGACTTACCCTAGTGTTCCAGTTTGCTCTTTTCTTCCCCAGGAATGTCCATTCTCGCTCAGCTGGGAGGCCAACTATTCAACTTTTAAAAGAGCAAGGTATGGATTTGTATTTGTCTCGATAGTTTGTGAGTTGACTCGTGATTTTGTTGCTTGAACTTCATCTCGTCTGCCCTCCTTTGACTCTGTTATATTGTTTACTGGTTAAATACAATAATTATACATGTTGTATGAAGTCAGGAAAAGCACGAGTCACTTTACGTAATCGTTTTCTTTTCCTCGTGCATCTTTTGGTACAAAATGACAATGTTTGGTAGAATTTAGAGTGCATTGTAGTGTATGCAGTACTGTCAAATAAAACGTACCTACACAAGTCCATTGTCCCAAAGAGCCTATAGTATAGGGTTGCCAGACATCCCGCATGTATACAGGATTGTGCCTTATTTAATTGACTTGTCCCGGTAAGGTCTGTTGGGATGCATAACTGTCCCGTATTTTAGTGCTTTGCCGCGAAATACCTGAACTTAAAATGACTGTAATTAAATTTGCCTTAAAAACATAATAGATTTTGAGTGTAATAGTTTTTCTCCCACCGCTGCCTGGTAGTTCAGAGCGTCTATGCCCGTCCTGCCAAGCGCAGCGATGATAAAAACCAAAGAGTATAGCGAATTTAATTAAACGAATAATTATGCCAAAACGCTGGTGTACGCTGGTCGACGATTATTCTAAACGGTGGGATTTTATTAAGAAAGGGAAGCTGAATGCAAGCTATGCAGATGCATTTTTAGCATCACGCACGGCGGTAAGTCAGACATTTTTACTACACACCGCTACACGCGAGCATACATTAAGTGTATCATCCTCTGTGGCAGGATGTTAAAAATCTGTTGACAGTTATTTTGTAAGAAAGGACTCATAAGAAAAACTAAAGTTATTAAAGCTGAAGTGACCGTGGCTTTTCAAGCTATGAAACATCATCACTCCTTCAGCTCTACCGATTGCGTCCGTAATCTGTGTGCCGCTGTTTTTTCTGATTCTACGGTCGCTAGCAAGTTTTCTTGTACTAGACCAAGTCAACAGACATTATAAAAAATATTAGCAACCACACAATGTTAAGCATTGTGTCAAAGACGTGATGGACTCACAAAACTGTGGAATATCTATTGACTCAGATAACTATAACGCTGATTTTTTTCCCCCACCAATTATTGGCTCTATTTTGCCCCTGAGAAGGAGTCAAATTGCTGTGTATGTTCGTTGCCTAATGAAACATCAGGCAACAAACTGCTGCGAAGTTTAGCAAATGCACTCTGCAAAATGTAGATATTGATTTTTAAAAATGTGTTGCTGATGACGTGAACACTCATTTTTCTTACCACTTGGGGCAACCTGCATCCACCTGAGGTCTGAAAGTGAATGACAATGACTTGTTCGGTTAATTGGACATTCTGAATCACATCACAAAAGAAGAGTAATGCCGGAAATCGGAGAAAGAAGCTGCGCCAGGAGAAGTGGGCAAGTATTCTTATGCCAACTGAATCCAAGGAACAATTCTCTGACTTGCTACTCATCTGCCAATGTATATTCAGTATACCTGCACACACGGCTCATGTCAAGCGCATTGCTTCCTTAATGAGTGTCCAATGGAGTAAAGAAAGATCGACTGGACGTATCTGCAGTGGAATCCATTCTGCAGTGTTTAGTGTCTATAATCCTATCGTGCAACGAGTTGTATCACTGTGTGCTGCACAGCAAAGAGTGGCAGAGAGATGCAAAGAAATATAACTAAAGAGTTTTTTTTCATATTGTTACATGCAACTTATTTGTGTTTGAATGTGAATAACTAAATACCATATTGGCCCGAATATAGTGCGGCCTGACACATAATACGACCCTACAGTTTTGAAGGTGTTCTACACGAAAAATGAAAGGTGTTAGGCTGCGCATGTAATACCAGTACAGTTTTCTGAAGGACATTTTTAGGAAAAACCACAGCACTATGTTCGGGCCATTACGGTAGATTTTATAATATTTTGCATAGCAACTTTGACGGTCTGTCATTAACTCATGAAGACGTCACACTGTCATACTGGATTTCGGCTTTCCGTGTTAGAAAAACATAAATCTTGCAACCCTACTATAGTATCATTGTTTGTACCCGAGTTACAGGGAGATAAAGGGATCTTCTCACGGTGAACGCATCTTCTGGGAATGGACTGATGGGGAGTTATTCATTAAACTACGATAGTGCCGATCAACTTCTACCACACAAACTCGCGTTTGACTACAATGGGATGTTCCATGCAATGGTGCCCCGATCGGCACAATTGTAGTATTGCAGTTGAATGAATAACCCCCATAGTGTTTCAGTTGATCTGTGCAGAACATTACGTGCAGTGTCAGAATAGTACGAGTAGACTGATTTGGTTGGTATTGCAGGCGCGGAGAAGGTCCTGCTTCATGCATTTGATGGCAGGCCTTCGGTTGCGATGGAAGGCGTTAAGGCTGGTTACTACTTCTCCATCCCACCCTCTATCATCCGAAGTGAACAGGTAAAATTGGTTAGCAAGATGCTTCTTAAATGTTACACAGGGGACTGCAACTCCACCAGTCTGGATTGGGGGTTTTTTTTTGTCATATATTTTAATAAAGGAAACTTGTGTACTATGGGCCACATACATTTTATTTATTTATAAAATGTTTTACCAGGCAGTAATACATTGAGTTACCTCTAGTTTTCAAGTATGTCCTGGGAACAGAGTTACATACTAAGCAGTGTTAACATTCAAGGCACATAGTCAATTCATTTGAATAACTTGGCAGGGGTGCGCAAACTAGGGGGCACTAGATTTTCCGGGGAGGGGGGGGCGCGGCGGTTACAGAGGTCCCGCGCTTTCCCTTCCCCAAGACATTTACATTAAATGCCGGGGGACCGTGAGTGTCCTCTAACTTCTACTACCTTGTCTTCGGTGACGCATCGCCATGGTAACCCGGCGCCAAATGACGCCATCGTGTCACATCACTCCAGCTCTATAGTTTAACACTGTTTAGCAAATCTGGGCTGAATGCCTTTATTTTAAGCCTCTAGCAATTTTAAAATGTTATTTGATACATTTTATAAATGTGAGACATTTTGTGAATTTGAGAAATAGTATGTTGTCTAATAATCATTTAGACATGTCCGGTATAACATATACAAAAATGTATACTCCTGGACCGCACTTCTAAACAAATACTAAACCTAATGGATACTCGCGTGAGAAGGACCTTCCGGTTATGTCCACAAACCATGAGTCATACGTGAGCCGCTGACATAGGTGTAAAATAATATTACATGCTTCAGAAAACGACGAAAACATCCTTTGTGGACTGAAATAAACTGGATTGCAGAGAGTAACATGTATTGTATTTTTTATAATTTATCGTCCTTGAATGATTTCTTGTTTCCTTTAAGATGCAGAATCTTGTGAAAAAGCTGCCCCTGGAAAACCTGTGTTTGGAAACGGACTCTCCTGCACTAGGACCGGTAAAGCAGGTACACTTACAGGACGCTCTGTTCTCATCTTGTTTTCATATGTTATTGTTATCATTTCCTTGTAAAGCACCAACATATTCCACTGCGCGGTACAATGGGGTTACAGAGTAATGTATATCAGAGGTGCGCAAACTGGGGGGAGATTTTTCGGGGGGAGGGGGGGGGAGGCGGTTGCAGAGGCCCCACACTCTTCCTCAAGACATTTAAATAAAATGCCGGGGGATCGCGTGAGGCCTCTGCAACGTCCTTTACCGTGATTCAGAGGCTTGGTGTGGCGCCGCTGCGTCATTTCACGGCCGTCACCATGGCAACGCGAGGGGTCACGTGGCATGACCCCGCAGCGGCATTTGACGCCGGCAAAAAAGTTAAGGGGGGTTTCGAGCACTGGGGGAAGCAGGCAAGGGGGGGGGGGGGGGGGCGCAGCTCCAAATGTTTGCGCACCCCTGATGTATATTACAAAAAACAGTTACATACAAGTGAGGGCAAACATGCACAAACAGATACAGAGAGGCGATGAGGGCCCTGCTCGTGAGAGCTTACAGTCTAGAGGGAATGAATGTCACTATATTTATGGAAGAATTGCCCACCTTTCCAGTGTTTTATGGCCAAACGTGATCGAAAGATAAATATAGTGTAAAATCAATAATGTGGCAGCCGATTTAACATATCATCTGTTCCCGGGAACCTGCAGTGGGGTTTTAAAAATATTAGTTTGTGGACTTGGAATATATATGGAGGCTTATTCTCAAGGGTTTAAATCAACCGGGTGAATGCAGTGTCAAATCCAGCTAAAGCTTTCATCAAGATAATGTCCCATTCTACAACAGCAAGCATAGGTCACTTAACTCATCAAATGGCAGACTGATGAGGTTTTTGTTAATGAAATCTATTAAGTATTTTTACCATAATAATGATTTATGTTAGACATGTTATTGAAACCCTCTCTTCTCAATGTCTTTTCTAGGTCAGAAATGAACCAAAAAACATTCTGGTTTCTGCTGAATATATAGCCACGTTGAAAGCGATCTCACTGGGCGAGGTTATTGAGGTCACAACAAAGAACGCCTTTACACTGTTTCCCAGGTTACTTCAAGTTCCTCACAAATAAAGAACGTTTTTTAAAAAAAAATTAATGTGTGGAATTATTAAAAGCGCGTGAGTTTGAGATCGTGGTCAAGAAACAGAGGGACAGGCTGATGGTTAACATGTGTGTGTTAAAAAATAAAATAATAGAGCGGGGATCAAGCCAAAAAATACAGTATATAAAAAGGGATGGAAATAAAGATCCATTCCATACTAGAGGAGGCCATGAATTGAATAATGGTGAGTTCCACATTAGTAAATAAATGAGTCAGAGCAAAGAAGACCTTCAACTGGACTGTACACGATCTTCAGGGTGGGAAATTGGAAACCGGTGGAGAAGGGCCGCAGTCATTATTTTTGTGTCCTTTTTTTTTTTTCATGTTCCAGAAATATTAGCTGGTTGGGCCGGTGCATTTTTATTTCATTGCATGGTTATCTTGGAGGGATCGTAATGCATCTTTAAGAATGCAATTCCACTTACACCATGGATGTTCAAATGTATTTTCTTTGAACATTTATCGGTCTCATATCGTCATGTTCTGTTTTGAGGTATTATTGATGGAAATAAGTTTCCTAAAATCTTAAAGCAACAGTCCTGCCCAAATTCAACATTGTAATTTTACAACAGGGAGGGGGGAGCAGGGGGAGGGTGAGGTACACGTTACTAGGAGGAACGGCCGGATTCTTTGTTGAACTTTGGGACAGTGAACAGTCTTTTGGTGTCAGATCTCAGGTGATGCGGGCTGCATGTGGTAGGGGTGAGGACAGTGGCGAAATTAAAAATATCCATAGGCACTTACCTGGTGCCGCCCTCCGAGCGGCATTTGACGCCGTCCTGTTTCAATGGCAACAAGACTCCGTGACGTCACGTTGCCAGCCACGCATGCACAATCAGCACATGCCGATCGCGCAAGCCCCGATGTATGCTGCCCCCAAATTTTCCAGGCCCAGGCCTAATGGAAGATCTGCCACTGGGTGAGGAGCTTGTTCAGATAGGTGGGTAGCTTGCCCAGAAAGTATTTAAAGGCAAGACAGAAAAAATGAACTTTGCGCCTAAATTCAAGTGTGGCCAGTCTAGTTCTTTGAGAATTTCACAGTGATGTGTGTTGTAGTTATATTGGAGGACAAAGTGGCATATTGAGTTATAGAGGGTTTCCAGTTTACTAAGGTGAGTTTGGGGTGCTGTACCATATATTTCACCATAGTCTATAATTGGCATTAGCATCTGCTGTGCGATGTGATTTCTGACCAGCAGGCTTAGGGAGGATTTGTTGCTATAAAGTACACCTAGTTTGGCATAGGTTTTGGATGACAGGGTATCAATGTGCAACCCAAACGTTTGTTTTCAAAAAATGAGATTGTGTCCAAGATCAGAGACCCATATAAGATTGTGTCATCTGCATACATGTGCATTGAAGCTCCCTTGCAAGCTGTAGGTAGATCATTGCTGAAGACTGAAAAGAGTAAGGGCCCCAGAACAGAGCCTTGCGGGACACTGCAGGTGATATTCAAGGGGTTGAAGTTAGGGTCGAGATAGACGCATGTTGGGATCTACCTAATAGGTAGAAATTAAACCATGTTCGCCTATTCCAGAGCCCTAATGTTTATTTAGCAAGATAACATGATCAAGAGTATCAAAAGCCTTTGTAAAATCTAGGAATATTGAACCAGTGAGTTGTCCAAGTTCTATTCCACACTGGATCTCATTGCAAACTTTTAGGAGGGCAGTTACCATGGTGTGTTTTGGGCGAAAGCTGAGTTGGCTAAGGAAATTTGTCTTGGTATTGTAATCGCTTCATTGGGAGTGGACAAATGTGGTGGCCCCCCGTACTCTTACTCTGCATAAGGGAGCATGGGTATCACAGAATTTTAAGAACTCTGTTTGGAAATAATGAACCTCAGAATCGGGGTCAGGTATCAAGTCGGTTCTGTAGCAAGAGCCATTGGTAAGATCAGCCAGAAACTGTTGTGGGTTAAATTTTCTAAATATATACCGCCTCACACAAAAGTCCACTTCCGCGTACGCAGGGCAGTGCATGTACCCTATGCTGATGCGGAAGTGGACTTTTGAGTGAGGGGGTCTACTTTTCAATTATCCGGTGGTACTCTCTCTTGGAACAACCAAACAGAGCAATCTCACTTACTTCATCCTGGCCTGACTGGTTGCAGAAACTCATCTACGGACAGCCGAGGTGTTAGTTTCTATCGATCGTGAAGATCCATCCTCATCCATTCCGTGAGCTGGACGTCTTGTGCCGAGTTGTTACTCTAACATGCACATTAATTTGCTCCTTTTGTGAGTGGAAGTCTTGTTGACTTTTTATTTAAACTTTTTTACAGTCCTGCTATGGAGCGTGCACTTCTTTTTAGCTTTCTCTTTTCAGGTCTCTCTCTGTGATGTGTTTCATCACCAACTGAAGCTGCAATTAAGTCTCCCTTGACCAAAAGATCATGTTTCGCATTTCCTTATTTAGATGTACAATATATTGATCTACACTTCCTACTATTGGGACTGGTTTGCATGATTTAATATATTATTTAAAGTGTATATTATGGTTTATATTCACAATTTGGTTATATTACCTTTGTATTTTATATGTTTATATTTAATTATTTCCATCGCATTATTATTTCCACCTTATATTTTCACCTATATAAGCTAACCCTACTGTTTTTTTTTTAACTTGTATATTTTATTTGTTTTCAAGTAACAATACAAATACAGTACGTATTATCACCTCTATGCCGACGACACACAAATATACTTTTCAACACCTGACCTTACACCTGCTGTACAAACCAAAGTTTCTGAATGTCTCTGCTATATCATCCTGGATGGCCCTCCGACGCCTTAAACTCAACATGGCTAAAACAGAGCTCCTCATACTTCCTCCCAAACCTGGCCCTACTACCTCCTTCCACATTACTGTTGGAACTACAATCATTCACCCAGTAGCCCAAGCACGCTGCCTAGGGGTCACATTCGACTCCTCTCTCACATTCGCCCTTCACATTCAAAACATTTCTAAAACTTGTCGCTTTTTCCTCCGCAATATAACTAAGATACGCCCTTTCCTCTGTTGTTCGACTGCTAAAACTCTGACTCAGGCCCTCATTCTCTCCCGTCTTGATTACTGTAACCTCCTGCTGTCCGGCCTTCCTGCCTCTCACCTGTCTCCCCTACAATCTATCCTAAACGCTGCTGCCAGAATCACTCTACTCTTTCCTAGATCTGTCTCAGCATCTCCCCTCATGAAATCCCTCTCCTGGCTTCCGATCAAATCCCGCATCTCACACTCCATTCTTCTCCTCACTTTTAAAGCTTTACATTCTTCTGCCCCTCCTTACATCTCATCCCTAATTTCTCGGTATGCACCATCCAGACTCTTGCGTTCTGCTCAAGGATGTCTTCTTTCTACCCCCTTTGTATCTAAAGCCCTCTCCCGCCTTAAACCTTTTTCACTGACTGCCCCACACCTCTGGAATGCCCTTCCCCTCAGTACCCGACTAGCACCCTCTCTATCCACCTTTAAGACCCACCTTAAGACACACCTGCTTAAAGAAGCATATGAATAGCACTGTGGATATTCTAAACACGATACATAATGCTTGGCCCCCTGCAGACGCACTTACCAGAACTCCCTCCTACTGTCTCTGTACGTTCTCCCTACCTACCAATTAGACTGTAAGCTCCTCGGGGCAGGGACTCCTCTTCCGAAATGTTACTTTTATGTCTAAAGCACTTATTCCCATGATCTGTTATTTATATTATCTGTTATTTATTTGATTACCACATGTATTACTACTGTGAAGCGCTATGTACACTAATGGCGCTATATAAATAAAGACATACAATACAATACGTCAAACAATCAATAGTAACCCTACTCTTTTTAACACATTCTCTCTCTCTCTCTCTCTCTCTCTCTCTCTCTCTCTCTCTCTCTCTCATTCTCTCTCTCATTCTCTCTCTCTCTCATTCTCTCTCTCTCTCATTCTCTCTCTCTCATTCTCTCATTCTCTCTCTCATTCTCTCTCTCATTCTCTCTCTCATTCTCTCGTTCTCTCTCTCATTCTCTCTCTCATTCTCTCTCGTCATTAAATGAATGTTAAACAAACTCGAGGTTCCTATTCTATGTGAGAAATATACCCGGGGAATTCCCCTGCACAGTACAGGCGCGTGCACATGAAGGCCCTAATATTCTTTGTGCCCCTCTAACATACCAGTTTACATTGCCCCGCCCACATTGTCTGTTCTCGGATTGGCTGCTGCTCAAAGTGCTTTGCAGAGCGCATATGGAGCCAGACAAGTGCTCCTTAGCCCCGCCCACTGCAGGCAAGCTCCGCCCACTCCATGTGCAGTGACTGTTGAAGCTCCACCCGCAGCAGGCGTCATTGCCAGGAAGCCCCGCCCTCTCTGGTAGCTTGCTGGGACTACACATGGCTCTGGCATATGTGGACTGTCACTGTCACATGACAGCTGAGGAATTCATGCAGGTAATAACATTGTAGCTGCTGCCTGGCACTGTACAGTAGCTCTCCTGGTTTACATTGTTAAAGAGGATGTCCCTCCTGGCCCAAGTGAACTAATAGCACTGACATGTTACATATAGGTGATTATAGGCCATTGCTGGGCAGCAGGCAGCCTGGGAGGCTTCACCTGCTGTTCTTAACCGCTGCTCACCACAGCAGCCTGCTCTCCCTCTCACCCCAGTGCAGAGGGAGGGGAGATGTTGCTGCCTAAGGCTGCGTCCATAGAGGGGGGAGCAGTGCTGAACTGCGCTGACGCTGAGGCTCGCCTGCTGAAGCTGTGCGATTTCATTAACATGCAAGCGAGCCAGCGGGCGCGATCGGGAGGCGGGGCAGTGACGTCGCTGGGCCAATAGCCCGTGACGCACCGACGTCAACGTGACGTAGACGCTGCTTCGCGCTGATTGGATGTTTTCAACCGACAGCGCGCTGTAAAACAGCTTTGGCTGTCAGCTGAAAAATCCAGCTCGTCAGCACGCCTGCGGACGCTCGCGTGAGCCCCCTCTCAAGACAGGGAACAAATAAGAAAACAAATATTTGGTGTGATTAAACCTTTGTGAGAGCCAATTACATTGTCCAGTTGTTTAAAAGAAACTGAAACGGCACCTGCCATTAGACATGGGGTGCTCAACTCCAGTCGTCGTCCCCCCCCCCAACAGGACAGGTTTTCAGGCTACCCCAGCTTCAGCAAGACAGCCACCTGTGCTGAAACAGGGATATCCTGAAAACCTGACCCGTTGGGAGAGCTCGAGGACTGAAGTTAAGAACCCCCGGCCTTAGATAACTGAAATTGATATTATTTCTGCATTGATGAAACAAAAGTACAGATTCTGTGCTAACAAGAAAAATCGTGGGGGGGGGAGGGAGCCCCGGTTTTAACATTGACAGCACTGGGGGGGTCTATGGATCAGCTTCAGGGGACCCCTGGATTCAGGAGTGGAAAAAAATAATAATAATAATAAACATTGTGAGCCGCGCACAAGCTTTTGTTGTAAGAATTAAGATTTTTTTGAAACGATTCCTATTTCATTAAAAACCCATTCAACTGCTTAGTAATATTGTGTGATAATAAATGGTGCTTCTACCCCGCTGAATAACTTAAACTCAGTGGTTGAAGTGGATTACAAAATGTAGTTGTACCCTGCCAGATCTAGAAATTAAAAACGATCCACTGTTATTGGGGCGAGAGCTCATTGGAGTGTGTTTTAGAAATACCGAAACCCTATTTATTTTGGTAGAACAGAAAGGGGGAGATGCTTTAAATAAGATACAAATCCAGTGTAGCGAGAGGAACTGCGAGGCCACCAGGTCCCGAGCCTTTGCAGGCCGGGAGAAAGCACATTGTGCATTAGGCTGGGGCCATGAAGCGGGTGCGTTTTTCGGCCATGGTACGTGCGCCGTCGGGGGGCGTGTCTATGGCCGTGCCAGTGACGTCATGGAGCTGGTTCGCCCTCATTGGGCAAACCGCTCACGTGACTGGCCTGTCGCGAGAAGAAATCAGTTTGAGCTGATTTCTTGCGCAAACGCGCGCCCCCTCCGGTTCCGCACGCTCGCCCGCACTCCGCATGGACGTGAACACTGCCTTAAGGCAGTCTGTTCGCTCAGCACGTCCGCAGGGTCTGCTGTACCATGGCCCCAGCCTTAGGCAGTGTTTAAGCTTCAGAATAACGGGAAAAGAAAAAGGTGAAAAACACAACCCACTATTAGGGGCCCGTGGATGGTTTCAGTGCTTGAATACCCAGGTTTTGCTACAGAGGAAGAAGGGCTTGTAGTTGTAATAAGTAGTGAGAGACATTTTTCAATCTTCCCAAAAGTGGTGTAACAGGAACTGGCTGCACTAATGTGGATCAGTGGGAGTGACGGAAAGCGAGTTATTCAAAAGTGTAGGACACCAAGGGCCTGGGTATCAAAGCAATGTTAGTGCATTTTCATCCTGCACCTATGGATCAAATTATTTTGCTCCAATTTTGCCCCGTCTACCAGAACTTGTGGAGTGTCAGTAGGAGGGGCTATACGGGGCACAGATTATAATGAGATGTATCACATTCTGCGTCACTTTTCACCTTTTAAATTGCGCAAAACATTAAGCAGATCAGAAGTGGCTTAAATCTATCACTTTTCATCAGATGTAAGAAACTGTTCTTCCATATGCCTCAGCTCTGCTCCTTTAAGCGGAACAGTGCGTCTAGACACACTTTTCTCTGCGTTGATATTGTACATAGACCCCTAAGCAGCATTTCCATGCTGGATTGGGGAATTTGCATGCACACTGGGTTTGTGATGTATTTATTCCATTGTGTACAAGGCCAGAATTGTTGGCTCATGTGCTGGCTCCAGCATTAGCAGGAAATGGCCTGGTTTGTATTAATCCACATGCATTTGACCTGCTTAAATACTGATCATTCAAGTTCCTTTCCTTCCTGAGGAAGGGCTGAGTATGACTCAAAACATTGCACTTCCACTCAGTAGAAATAAGGAGCAGGAATAAATACAACGACGTGTCTGCGTCTTGTTTTTTTTACAGCTAATGCACAATGACTTTTGCTACTGTTTATATTTCTTGGAATGTTTCATTTCTACAGATAATGTGGGGCTGCAATGTACAGTATATACAGTTTTTTGTTCTAATGTTAGTTATCATAAACATTCTATTTGAATTTTCTCTCATATGGGATCTGGAGATTTTTTTTGTTTGTTTGTTTGTTTGTTTGTTTGAAAGCAAAGGCTGGGTTTCCAGTTGTAGTCTTTGCTTGGTTTTTTTTGTTTTGTTTTTTAATTATGCCAGAATAATACATGTTATAAATTGGGAAGAATGAGCAATAAACAGTCCAAAAAATATCAAGACACTAAATAAATGTTCAAAAGGTATATTAAATCCAATACAGCATTGAGGTGAGACGTTGTGCGAGACGCAAATGATCACAATAGTATATGTAACGGGTTTTCTGGACGGGCCTGACCCACCCAATCTCATATTGGCCCCTGTGGTCTAACCAGCCCCCATTACTGTGTAGTGTCTGGTGGTGCACCTGTTGGCTACAGGACTCCTGAGTCTCCCGCATGATGGTGTATGGGGATTTTGCCAACCCAGACAGGCAGCTGAGGTAGTGTGCAGAGTCCTACCTAGATCCAGTGCAGCGCCTCCACCTCATCAGGGTCCCTTCGGTCACTCGGGGATGGTCCTGGTGAGGAACTCCTCTGTGGTGCCCCTCTCTGTGCAATAACTCCACACTTGCACACGAGAGTGTTGTTAATCAGGAACATCTTTATTTGTACGGTGGGCCAGCTGCCCTCCACAATGGGGTGTAATTAGCCCTCCATCGTTCACCGTACTTCCCTTTGAAAGGTAATGTCCTCCTAATGTAGGGATTCCCTATCCCCGCAGGGATACTTCACCTGTGCCAGGTCCCTGGTCACAGTCTCATTCGTCCTTTTAACACACTAACTCTGGTCTTCCTCTGATAACTGACAACTTCTAGACTAGACAGAACTCCTAACTTTTGAACAGTGCTGTGCCTTATGTATCCTCTGGGGCTGACACAACTCTGACATCACCAACCAGGGAGTCAGAACCTGTGACCACTCCCATCCATACATAGGGCACCTCACCAGGGTGTGAGGGCAAACCTCCATGATTACTGCTGGCATGCCCATAACTTACCAGGCCTTACTGTCAGCAGGAGAGATGACTGCAACCATTTTACAGCATTGTTACATTCTCCCCCTGGTGAATCCCACCGTTCCCGGCTGGGACCTAAATTTGAACACCTTTCGTCAGGAAGCACTGGAAAATGGAACATTATTATTAGAACATCACACATGAGATTCATAATACAATGAAACAGTTCACATCACGCCAAGCACGTCCCGACCAGCAGCCACGAGCCCGCGTAATGCCACTAGTACCTCCTAATAATAGTGCCTTGGATCAGGTTTCTTTACCACTCGACCCCCCATGTCTAGAACAGTCACATGGTAGCTACGCGGCAACCCCCTCTCAGGCCTGTATACTACCCTATGCTTGTATACGCTCCTCCCAATGCTCCAAACCCTTATAAGGTGCTCTATCATCTCTTCTGCCTTACTACCAGTAATGGCACCCCCTTTGTTGACCATGTACTCCTCAATGGTCTCCCTTAACCACCTCTCCCTATTCTCCTCAATCTCCTCCATGAGGGGTTCAGGAACATGCGGGTACTCCAACCCATGAGAGTACTTGTACTTCGCGATGATCGCCCTTTCAGCCCTACTACTCCTAGTTAGATTGGCGTTCCCTGCTCTCCCTGGTAACACCCATGATAGGGGCTCATCCGGATCTACGGGGTCAGACAATATACCAGGGCCCATGGGTTCTATTTCGTTTCGATCTATCATGAGCCACCGATATTGCATTTCCTTTTTCCGTTCTGCGGGCGTGAACTCCCCTCTAGCCCACCAGTAATCTACAATATCGTCTTTTCGTAGCAAAAACTGCGTGCGGTCCATCCAACCCACGTACCCCTTGAATAAGGGCGCCCACCAACGGGTCTCCCTAGGCTTCTCATTCCACTCCTGAGAGTCTCCCTCTTCCGTACCTCCCCAGGAGCATACCCCAGAGGTCCCTGCAGAACGGGGCCGAGACCACCTCTCATGTTTCGGGGCCTCACCAGAAGGTGTATCCTCCTCTTCCGGCACCCACCGGGACTTAGATACCTGTCCCAATTGTCCTCCTCCCCGGGATCCCTCCCCGGAATCAAAACTACGCAGTCGATCCCCAGTACGGTTCTCCCCAACCCCCAAAGACCCTTCCGACACCCCCAAGCTGGATGATGATCCCCGGGAACAGGTGACTGGGACAGTGGCCTTATCTAGGGAGTGGGGTTGGGCATAGGGATAGGCAGTTGGAAGCCGCGGGGTTCTGACCCGTTCGCCTTCCTGAGATTGTCCCGTACCACTGGACAGTGGTATCGCCGGTTGCGTCTCACCCCTCTCTGGCCTCCGCGTACTCCGGTTCTTCTTATTCGATCGGGAACCACCACCCGATCGCTGAGATGCGTTTCCTCTGCCTCCGCGGGTTCCGCCGCCTCTACCGGAAACGCCGTTGTCACTGGAAGCGGAAGCGTCGCCATCTTGGGATGGACCCCCATGCGGGATCTCTTCCTCCACAATCAGGTCCGGAAGTCCCTCTGCGTCCATGTGCGCCGTCCGGGCCTGGCACGGCCTCTCCTTCTCGAGCGATGGCATCGGAGTCTGGCAAGGACAAGGGCTATCCCTACCAGTCCGCAGATTGGGCGTGGATCGCCCGTTGCTACTGGACCCGCCGGTCCCGAGAACAGCTGGGCTCCGCCTCTCCGGTCTCTGCTCCACCGGTGACACCCGACTCCGTCCACTGTCACTTCCGGTAAGTGGCCTTTTGTTCCCATTTCCTCCAACGGACACCGCCACCGGCCAGACTAAAGTACTTGTCGGTTCCTTGGGCCCCTCGTCCGAGGGATCCGCACTTAGGGTACTTGGGGTCGCCGAACGCGGCGACCGCCTTCTCTTCTCTCGGTCGGTTGTCGAACCGACCACGTCACACTCCTCAGGGTCCGCACCCTTAGTCCATAGCGCACCAGGGAACTCGCCGGACAGCATAGCCGTATTCCCCCCTGGGTCATTGTTCTGGATGGGCACGAAGGTGGGCATTGGCCACAGATATTGAGTGCCACACTGGGGACAGCGTGCGGCCGTGCCCATGGCGCCGCCGGGCAGTCGGCATTGCAGGCAGAGGCCTACTACTGTCTCCGCGCCCCCCACGCGTATCACTAGTACCCCGCCGGGTACTGCATAGGGTTGGGTCGAAACCATCCGTTCGCATCTGGGGAGCAGGCCATAGTTTTGGTAGGAGCTACTCGCAATACTGGTCTGTCCTGGAAGCTGGTTTTGCATGAGTGACCAACAGGGGATGAATGGTCAGCCACTCCTTGGTTCAGCTCCGCCCTCATCTGACACAATTGGAATCCGCCCCCAGTGGTAGCAATTATGGGCGGGTCCCACAAGGGAATAGGATGTCCTTTAATTGAGGCCGCACCTCTCTCGGTCCTAGAGGGCGCGACCACAGCTTTCGCGCGCTTTTCCCCAACAGGGCGGGGTCCTTCTTTTGCCGCCAACTCCAGCCTTTGTCTTTCAGCTGCCTTGCGTGCAAAGTAACCTTCTTTCTTGCACACAATTTCAGCTGCCGGAACTACTTTTGGTAATAGTGCCGTCAGCTTACCAGCTCCTGGGCCCGCGGGATTCATACCCACGGGGCATAGCTGGAAGCCACTCCCCCTGGTGGATATTAGAGGAGGGTCCCACAGACTAAGTGGTTGACTCAGCACTGGGGCTGAGTGAGTCTCTGTCCATGAAGGCGCGGCCGCAGCTTTCGCGCCATACCCCCCATGCGGGCAGGGCTCTCCTCTTGGCGCCACTTCTGGCCAATTCTTGTTAATTTGTGCATTGGCAGAATAGTCTGCCATCGGCCCACGCGGTCTCCCAGGGAAGCGGGAGCCGCCATTTTGTAAGTCCTTTTCACCAGCCACAATTTCAATGTCCTTTACACAGTCCTCCAGGGTGGCGCCTCGTTGTCCTAGGCAGGACCAAAACGGTGCGGCCACAGCTTTCGCTCCGCTCCAAAGCAGGCTGGTAAAAGACAGGTCAGCAACAGCTTGCTCTTCAGTGGGGCGCACACCACGTGTGCTTTCCCCATTAACCTCCGGTCACCATTTTGGACTATCCGCACCGCGCGGATCCTCCATTCTTGCGGTCGCCAATTGCTCGTTGTACTCAGTAATATTGTACATGGGGCTCCTCTCTGCGGGGCAGCCACCACACCGGTACAATAAAAATGTCTCTGATGCACCACCACATGTGTACCTAATGTAGGCTGAACTCATGTATGCACTACCTCAGGCTAGGCTCACTCTCTCAGTGTCTGCTGTATCTCCTTCCTCCCAGTCTGTGCTCCCTACGGTAAGAGGTCTGGAATGGGCTAGAGTACTCTGGGGCTCCCATGCAGTACTGGGGCGTCTACCTGTCTTGGTTAGCCTAGCGCAGACCCTCTCCAGGATTCCTGACCACGTTAACAGGCTATCCCTTCTGGCATCCTACCAACTAGCACTACCTCAAGGTGACTAGGACAGCTATAGCCCGGCTCCAAATCCCCCACTTCTTTCAGGCCCCTAGGTCGTCCCTGGGAACTGACATACGCCATCAGCCCCCTGACTGCCCCTAGGTCCGTCCCAACGCAGCACAAAGTGGCAGCAGACACTCTCCCTGTTTCCAAGTGACCTAGCAAAAGCCTGTCCCTTTGACAGGTCTCTCTCAGCAGCGCCTCCAATTGTAACGGGTTTTCTGGACCGGCCTGACCCACCCAATCTCATATTGGGCCCTGTGGTCTAACCAGCCCCCATTACTGTGTAGTGTCTGGTGGTGCACCTGTTGGCTACAGGACTCCTGAGTCTCCCGCATGATGGTGTATGGGGATTTTGCCAACCCAGACAGGCAGCTGAGGTAGTGTGCAGAGTCCTACCTAGATCCAGTGCAGCGCCTCCACCTCATCAGGGTCCCTTCGGTCACACGGGGATGGTCCTGGTGAGGAACTCCTCTGTGGTGCCCCTCTCTGTGCAATAACTCCACACTTGCACACGAGAGTGTTGTTAATCAGGAACATCTTTATTTGTACGGTGGGCCAGCTGCCCTCCACAATGGGGTGTAATTAGCCCTCCATCGTTCACCGTACTTCCCTTTGAAAGGTAATGTCCTCCTAATGTAGGGATTCCCTATCCCCACAGGGATACTTCACCTGTGCCAGGTCCCTGGTCACAGTCTCATTAGTCCTTTTAACACACTAACTCTGGTCTTCCTCTGATAACTGACAACTTCTAGACTAGACAGAACTCCTAACTTTTGAACAGTGCTGTGCCTTATGTATCCTCTGGGGCTGACACAACTCTGACATCACCAACCAGGGAGTCAGAACCTGTGACCACTCCCATCCATACATAGGGCACCTCACCAGGGTGTGAGGGTAAACCTCCATGATTACTGCTGGCATGCCCATAACTTACCAGGCCTCACTGTCAGCAGGAGAGATGACTGCAACCATTTTACAGCATGGTTACATATACAACGTGCATATAGAAATATCAAGACTTGATAAAGTTCTGTTTTTGGCCCGAAGTGTCGAGTCTCATTCACCAGGGTGACTGCGTGTTATTCTTTTATTTGTGGTAAGGTTTTTTTTTTGTTTTTTTTACCTTTTATATTATATAATAATTTTATAACTTTTCTCCCAATGGGACGCAAAGCACTTCACCGTTACACAAAAGGAAAAAGAAGAAAAGATTTAAGGTTATAAACAAGACCAGACACAAGGAAAGATGGAATGGGACTGTGGCTATTTAATGCCGGACAGGTTGTGATTCCTTAATTAAATGCCTGGGTAAATTGGTATTCGATTTTTCTATATACACGTTGTATGTATACTATTCTGATCATTTGAGTCTTGTACTATGAACTTACTTCGTTCGGGTGACCCTATTTTCCCCGGGCCAAATTTCACGCATGCACGAGTGGCTGGTAACTTGCCTGTCATGCATTGGCAATGGGCGCTTGTAGGCTGTGCATGCGCAGTTGGCGCTTGCCAGAAGTTCGTGCGCATGCGTGATTGGCGCTTGCCAGACGCTCGTGCGCATGCGTGATCGAGCGCTTTTCAAATGCCCGTGCGCATGCGTGATCGGCACTTGCCAGACGCTCGTGCGCATGCGTGATCGGCACTTGCCTTAAAAATGGTCTCCATTGCATACCTCTGCACACATCTCTTACACTACCACTTTTCAGTTCGCTTACCTTCACTGTCACACTGCGCATGCGTGATCAGCTCTTGTAAGACGCTCGTGCACATGTTTGATCAGCGCTTGTCAGATGCTCGTGCACATGCGTGATCAGCACTTGCCAGACGATCGTGCGCATGCTTGATCGGCACTTGCCAGCTGCGCATGTGCACGAGTGTCGAAAAAAATCGGGACTTTTTTTTTAAAGTAAGTTGGGAACCGGGGCAAATGAAAAAAAAAACAGGACGTGTGGTCACCCAAATCTTACTGCAATGCTGTATTGGATATAATATACTTTTTTTTTTTACTTGGTATTTTTTGGACTGTTTTTTGCTCTTCCTGATTTCTAGGATCTTTGGTGGGAATTAGAGATACCACCTTGAGCAATAGTTAATTTTTCTTATATTTAATTTTCTTTTTAGATTTGTTCCTCTACATTACTTGTAGGGAACTATGTGATGTTACATCTTATTTCTTAGAATAATACATGTTCAAATACTTTTATTTTCAGGACACAGAGGACATTATTGAAAAATCAAGACAAGTAGGTAACTTTCATTTTCTAGAAAAAACATTTGAAATGTTAAGTTTTTTTTTTTTTTTCATTGCAAATACTTACGAAAATAATTTCTTGTGCTCGTTCCGCAGGAAGGAATCCGAGCTCTCATTTCTGTTACAGAACATGAGAGAGAATTTGAAAGTCTTATTCATCTTTCAGAGAGGTCTGCTATATCTTTAGATACTTTACACAATTCAGCATTAAACATGCCAATCATGGTAATGTAATGGTAGACTGAAATCTGATATATATATATATATATATATATGTTTTTTTTTTTGTTTTGTTTTTTAAAGGTACCCAGACTTTATTATGCCGTGTTTTGGGGTACATCCGATTCAGAGCAATGCAGACGGGCAGTACAGTGTGACAGTGAAGGTAAGAGAACTGAAAAGTGGTAGTGTAAGAGATGTGTGCAGAGGTATGCAATGGGGACCATTTTTAAGGTGAAATTAAAGTAAGGCTTTATTACCTGTTCCTTTAAACAATACAGCAATCAAAAATATACATAAAACAATAAACACCTATCCCTGTGTAAGGGCTAACTCACTCCCCAGTCCCTCTCTGCAAGGCTGGGGGGGGGGGGGAGAGAAAGCCCCTTACCCACTTATCACCCCAAAGTCTCAGTGGTATCTTAACGCAAATTGCCCTTCAGGTCAGTGGTGTCTGCTTGAGGGTGTCTGGGTGTCTTGATCTCAGCACACCTTTGTGCTCAAGACAGTCTGTGTGCAGGCTCCTCTGCTTTCCTTTGTCACCCCAAATGTGAGCTAAGGAATCCTTCTCCTGTGTATCACATGACACTCTTTCACAGTGCTCTCAGTAGGCAGGTGGAGTCTGGTCAATTGCCTGGCTGCACTTAACCAGCTCCCTGCTGGCTTTAGAGGCAGTTTCTTCAACAGGGATAAGTCCCTGTTACAGGTAGCCAGGTACTAATTAAAGGGACAGCTCTCTCCAGAACAAAAAGTGAGCAGTAAACAAATGAGGACTCCGCCACACCCTGCTGCACCACTGAATATTAATCCTGCTTCAATCTCCACGACAAGACAGCATTGAACTCTGCCACCAAGCACGGGCTGTTTCACCACCTCTCCCACCATGAGAGGGCGCCACCATGCATGCACCTTCGTGCAATATTACAAAGATACGCCCTTTCCTCTGTTGCTCGACTGCTAAAACTCTGACAGGCCCCCATTCTCTCCCGTCTCGATTACTGTAACCTCCTGCTGTCCGGCCTTCCTGCCTCTCACCTGTCCCCCCTGCAATCTATCCTAAACGCTGCTGCCAGAATCACTACTCTTTCCTAGATCTGTCTCAGCATCTCCCCTGCTGAAATCCCTCTCCTGGCTTCCTATCAATTCCCGCATCTCACACTCATTTCTCCTCTTCACTTTTAAAGCTTTAACACTATTCTGCCCCTCCTTACATCTCAGTCCTAATTTCTCGCTTTGCACCATTCCGACTGTTGCGTTCCGCTTAAGGATGTCTTCTCTCCACCCCCTTTGTATCTAAAGCCCTCTCCCGCCTTAAACCTTTCTCACTAACTGCCCCACACCTCTGGAATGCCCTTCCCCTCAACACCCGACTAGCACCCTCTCTATCCACCTTTAAGACCCACCTTAAAACGCACCTGCTTAACGAAGCATATGAGTAGCTCCGCGGCTAATACTATACACCTGATACATAAATTGTGGCCCCCTGCAGACGCACTTACCAGAACGCCCTCCTACTGTCTCTGTACGTTCTTCCTACCTACCAATTAGATTGTAAGCTCCTCGGAGCAGGGACTCCTCTTCCTAAATGTTAATTTTTAAGTCTGAAGCACTTATTCCCATAATCTGTTATTTGTATTATTTGTTATGTACATGTTTGTCACGTGTATTACTGCTGTGATGCGCTATGTCCATTAATGCTAATGGCGCTATTTAAATAAAGAGATACATACCATGCCCTGCTGCTCATTGTCGAGTTTTGGCATGAGTGGACATCTCCACACCGTATGACACAGCATCGGTAATAGGACCAAACTCTCCCAATCCTACAAGTGGAAATGAGGGGGAGCCTCTTTTCTCCCACAGTCAAATCAATCTTCAGTGCTTTCCTCTGACATGATCTTTCCACAACCAGGAACTCCATTGAATATCTTCAATTGGGCTCATCCACCACCTCAATATACAATGTGACTGCCCATAGGCAGGGGAGTAGCCAACTCCAGTCCTCAAGGGCCACCATCAGGCCAAATTTTCAGGATATCCCTGCTTCAGCATGGGGCTCACTCAGAATGGCAGCCACCTGTGCTGAAGCAGAGATATCCAGAACTCCTGACCTGTTTGTTGCCCTTTAAGACTGGTGTTGGCCAAACCTGACAGGCTGTTGTGCTTTGATACAGCAGCTATAACATACCTTCGCTCTGCTTGCATGTTTACCTTCCTGAACACTCTCTTAAACTCTCAAGTGGGGAGGAAGTGCTGCTCAGTATGCAAACTCCTACTCCACATGAAGCTAGAGCTGACAAACCCACCAAACTATACATGCACCTTCTGATCCTAGACTCCTACTTCTCCATTTGCAGAGCGGTGGAAATCCCCCCAAATCCCCCACTCACACTTGGCTGCATCTACACCTGGAGCAGCCAACTTATCACAATTGTACGCCAGTCATTCTAGTCCCTCAGGCTTGTGACCCCCTCTCTTCTTGCACTTTAATACTGATGAATCCTCTGCCCCTGTTCACTCACAGAATTGTTCCACTGTCTGTTCACTCACAGAATTGTTCCACTGTCTGTTCACTCACAGAATTGTTCCACTGTCTGTTCACTCACAGAATTGTTCCCCTGTAGATTTGCCCCTTTAAAGCTGCAGTTCAGGCTCCCGTTTTTTTTTTTTTTTTTTTTTTACTTCAATTGTTTCATGTGGGCAATCTCTACTTACCTAAAAAACTGCATAGCTGCCGGTCAATTCGTTCTCCGTCTATTGATCGGCAAAGTTTGGCGACATCTTTAAATATGGGGAATGTAAATCGTTGCTATAGGAACAAGCATGCTTGTTAAAATAGAATACAAGAAAATTGGTCTTTCAAAGTTGTTTTTTTTAAGAAAAAATACTTTTAGCATTTTCTGTTTTAAAAGAAACAACTTTGAAAGACCAATTTTCTTGTATTCTATTTTAACAAGCATGCTTGTTCCTATAGCAACGATTTACATTCCCCATATTTAAAGATGTCGCCAAACTTTGCCGATCAATAGACGGAGAACGAATTGACCGGCAGCTATGCAGTTCTTCAGGTAATTAGAGATTGCCCACATGAAACTATTGAAGTAAAAAAATAAAAAATAAAAAAAGACCGAACTGCAGCTTTTAAGTGTGAGCAACACACAAATAGTACAGTATATACATAGTTTATTTGAGGGGGTAAGTAGGAATTTAGACCAGGAAAATGCAGTTGATGTGGTCTACTTAGATTTTGCAAAAGCTTTTGATACTGTTCCACACGAGGTTATTGTACAAAATAAAGCAAATTGGACTCAGTAAAAATATATGCACCTGATTTGAAAACTGGTTAAAGGACAGACAACAGAGGGTTGTCATAAATGGAACTTTTTCAGGTTGGGCTAAAGTCGTGAGTGGAGTACCTCAGGGATTAGTACTCGGACCCCTGCTTTTTAACTTGTTTATTAATGACCTTGAGGTTGGGATCGAGAGCAAAGTCTCCATCTTTGTTGATGACACTAAATTGTGTAAGGTAGTAGAATCAGAGCAGGATGTAATTTCTCGCCAGAAGAACTTGGAGAGACTGGAAACGTGGGCAGGCAAATGGCAGGTGATGTTTAATACAGATAAATGTAAGGTTATTCATTTGGGATGCAAGAATAAAAAGGTGACTTACAAATTAAATGGGGATAAATTAGGGGAATCATTGATGGAGAAGGATTTAGGAGTGCTAATTATAATAACAACAACAACATGTTGTGTAGTGCTTTAAAGAGACATTTTGCTGGCACAGGTCCCCCCGTGGAGTTTACAATCTATGTTTTTGGTGCCTGAGGCACAGGGAGATAAAGTGACTTGCCCAAGGTCACAAGGAGCTGACACTGGGAATTGAACCAGGTCCCTGCTTAACTCAGAGCCAGTCAGTGTCTTTACTCACTGAGCCACTCCTTCTCCCAGCAGGCTTAGCAATAGTGTAATGCAAAAGCTGCAAAGGCAAACAAGATCTTATCTTGCATTAAACGGGCAGTGGATGGAAGAGAAGTTAACATAATTATGCCCGTTTATAAAGCATTAGTAAGAACACATCTTGAATATGGAGTACAATTTTGGGCTCCACTCCTTAGAAAAGACATTATGGAACTAGAGAGAGTGCAGAGAAGAGCCACCAAATTAATAAAGGGGATGGACGATCTAACTTATGAGGATAGGCTAGCTAAATTAGATTTATTTACACTAGAAAAGAGGCGTCTAAGATGGGATATGATAACTATATACAAATATATTCGTGGACAGTATAAGGAGCTTTCAAAATAATTATTCATCCCAAGAGCAGTACAAAGGACACGGGGTCATCACTTAAGGTTGGAGGAAAGGAGATTTCACCAGCAACAAAACGAAAGGTTTCTTTACAGTAAGGGCAGTTAAAATGTGGAATTTGTTACCCATGGAGATGGTAATGGCAGATAATCTGATTGCCAATTCTTGGAGTCAGGGAGGAATGTATTTTTCCTGTAATATATATATGGTCTCTCTCTCTCATATACTGTAATAAGGTTAGTTTAGCATGATCTATCCATCATAAATCCATGCTGACTATTACTAATAATTTTGTTTCCATTAGGTATTCCTGGTCTAGGTAGGTTTTTTTTTTTTTTGCGTTTATATCATTTAACATAATAGAGTTTGGTAGGTTAAACTGCCCCTTTAATATAGCAATTTGGACGCTCATAGGGTGCACAATTTAAAATGCATAACGGCAAGAATAGTTTTAGTAAATTTCTTGCGCAAAGACCAGAACGTTAATTTCCCTGAATGGCCAAGATACAAAATCTGATGCCTGTTAACAGCATAGAACTTATGATTTCAGTACATTCATTGAATGACCTTATCTTTTTCTTGTATATCTGATTTATCCTGAAATATCAGAGCCTGGGCAATATTGTATAGATAAATAAATGAGTCCAGTTCTTACACACACTTTTTTTTTTTTATAGGACTTGGAACCTGCTGTCTCACTGTTTGACAAGTACAAAGATGAGCTGGTTGCTATAGGAGAGGTAAAGAATACTGTATGTAGTGAATGTGTGTATGTATATATAATTACTGAGTGCCTTTGCACCTCCTTGTTCTGTTTTAAACAATCCTTTTGTGTATTTGTGTGCAGATTGGTTTAGACTTCACTCCCTGGCTCGCCCCCACTTCCGAACAACGTGACGAGCAGCGAAAGGTTTTTCAGCTGCAGCTGGATATTGCAAAAAGATTGGACTTGCCTGTGTCAGTGTAAATGTGGAGAGCAAGCAGCTCATCTCTAAGGGTGGACATGCAGTGGCTAGAAAAAGTTTGCGAACCCCGTTTGCGAACACCTTAGGATTTTCACATATTTCAAACATAAAATGTTATTAGATTTTAATCTCAGTCTTAATAATAGATAAAGATAACCTGATCAAACAAATGATACAAAAACATGATACACTTTCAACATTTATCCACAAATGATTCAATATTCAATATCTATGTGTGAAAAAGTATGGGAACCTTTAGGTTCAGTACCTGGTGACACCCCCTTTCAGCAGCAATAACTTAATCTAAGCGTTTCTTGTAACTGCTGGTCAGTTTGTCACATCGGTTTTGAGAAATGTTGCCCCGTTCCTCCTTACAGAACTAATTCTACTCAGTGACATGTGAGGGCTTCCTTGCATGGACAGCTCGCTTTGGGTCCTGCCACAACATTTCGATGGGGTTTAGGTCTGGACTTTAACTAGGCCATTCTAAAAAGGGGAATTTCTTCTTCTGCAGCCATTCTTTTGTATATCTGCTTGTATGTTTAGGATCATTCTCTTGATGTATGACACACTTTTGCTTCGGCTCACGGACGGATGACCTGACATTCTCCTCTAGAATTGTCTGATACAGTGCAGAATTCATGGTTGTGTCAATGATGGTAAGCCGTCCAGGTCCTGAGGCAGCAAAGCAACCCAAACTATCACACTCCCACCACCGTGCTTGACGGTTGGGATTGGGTTCTTCTTTTTGAACGCAGTGTTTGGTTTTCGCCAAACATAACGTTTCTCATGGAGGTCAAAAAGTTCTACCTTTGACTTGTCTGTCCATAGAACATTGTTCCAGAAGTCTTGTCGATCATCTATGTGCTCTTTGGCGAACTTCAGACGGGTATTAATGTTCTTTTTAGAGAGCAGTAGTTTCCTCCTGGCTATCCTTCCATGATCATCATTCTTGTTCAGTATTTTTCTGATAGTTAAGTCATGAACACTCACATTAGCCAAGGCGAGAGTGGCCTGCAGATCCTTGGATATTACTCTGGTTGTGACTTCCTGGATGACTTGCCAGTTCTTGGAGAGATTTTTGTAGGACGACCATTCCAGGGTAGAGTGACTGTGGTCTTGAACATTATCCATTTGTAGACTGTCTGTCTGACAGTGGATTGGTGGAGTCCCAAATCCTTAGAAATGGTTTTGTGACCCTTTCTAGACTGATGAGCATCAATAACTGCTTTTCTGAGGTCCTCAGAGATTTCTTTTGATCGTTGCATGACTTGTTTCCACACACCTGTATGGTAAAGACCAAACTCACAAAGTTTCTGATCTTTACATAGGGTGGGGCCTCCCAAACTCACACCTGAAGATCTACCTAATTATTTAAATATCTGATTCAAATTATCCCCTTTAATTTCGCTAATCAAACCAGGGTTTCACTTACTTTTGCAAATACACTGACTCTTAATTACTCATTGTTTGTCTTATTCATACATCACTTTATTTCAAAAGACATGGAATTGGTTAATATATTGGATATTTTGAGAAAAGACTGGTTTTGATTCAAGAAGGTTATCGTGGAAAGAACAATGGAATTTCTGTCATTATTATTGGGATTCACAAGCTTTTTCTCGGCACTATAAGGTTACAGCACAAAGCGGAAGTCTCATTAAAAAAAACAGCCAAACTTGCACAACGTGTGCTGAACTAAACTTCCCGAGGCTGCAAAAGGGAAAGCAGACAGCTGCTCTGTGAGGAGCATAATGTTTTGTGTATGTTTGCAGACTATATAATTGAGAAGTATTTTTATTTAAAATAATATGGACATTTTTACTTGCACAATATGCCTGTCTGGTCTGCCCATATTTCTTACATGCTGTAAAGCTTTAGGCCCCTATTTGATGCCTGTCTCTTCCCAAAATTAGGGTATCCTGTTTGAATTGCTTCACTGTATGAACTTCAACTACCTCTACTGGGCGACTGATGTATCCATGCATCCACTTTGCCTTTCAGTGAATATGTATTTCTGATTTTACTAGCCTTACATTTCAGTTGGTAAATTCCCTTTCAATCCAAAATTCTCCGGTGAACCATTTCAGGGACATATTCAATCATGTCTGGTCAATCGTGTTTATTGAATAAGCCCCTAGTTCTTTGAACGACCTATTTCTTTTACCACCCTCAGTGGGTATGGTGAACTACGGATGTAGCTAAAGATTTCTTGCATCTTCATTCAAACAAATGGAGCCGCGGTAACAACATTGGGCAAGTTTAGATAAAAATCATGGGATTTCAGGAACGTTTGCAGCGAGCGAGTTTAATAACAAGGTGCTACATGATCTGTAACTGACCGCAATATGTTCTAGAACTTACCAAGGATTTGTATAGTGGAATCACTGATTACTACTTGATTTGTACTAGTAATTACCTTTCACTTCCAGCTCAGTCAGAGAGAAGGCGTTCATTGCAGGCTGTAAATATAATGATCCTTCATAGATCGTACACTCTGTTGGCTCTCCCTGCTCGTCACTTACATTATTGGGCAACATTTGAAACGGCAAACGATGCAGCTGCTTGAAATATCATTTTTTTTTTGTTAGGTGCAGTGTCTCCATCCTTATTATTTTTCCAACTTAAAATTTAAATACTTCTTCTTATTATTTTTATCTAATAATATAAATATCAGTTGTGAGCACACTCACATGTCTCAGACAGGACTGTAACCCAGCTTTTCTCCATTATCACTTGGCATACAGTGCTCCAACTGCAACTAGGGATTCTGGGTACTGACATGCAGATGAGCACACAGTGTCACCTTTTGCTTCATGTCCATTTTAACATAAGCCCTATAAATGTAATCCTGTCGTACTACACAGCTTTTCAGCACAGCCTGGGTTAAAGAAGTGCATAGCCAGTAAACCTATTGACACAGCTGTTTTGACCTGTGCTCATTTGCATGTCCGTAACCAGAATTATGGTGACCAGATGTCCCAGTTTAGCCGGGACAGTCACGGCTTATAAGTAACTGTCCCGGTGTCCAGACAATCTTTCAGATGTCCCGGTTTTGCTGGGAGTAGTGTTGGACCAGATCCTACATTTTTTTTTAAACCGGGTAACGGGTACCCGGAGGATTTGGCACCTTGTACCCGGCTACCCGTTTTTTCACTTACCTTGGGGGTGGAGGAAGCCTGCGGCGACATCTGAACAGGTAAGCAGGGGTGCGGGGGCGGTGGGGCAGCATCAGCGGTCAGTGCGGAGCCCACGCGGGAGCTGCAGGACTCCATACTGCACTGTGAGCTGGGACCATGTGAACGGAGCAGGAGAGGAAGCTTTCCTATTGGACAGCCGGCTGTCCAATAGGAAAGCTTCTGCTCCGGTCACATGGTCCCAGCTCACAGTGCAGTTGACGCTGACGCTGATGCTGCCCCACCGCCCCCGCACCTCTGCTTACCTGTTCAGATGTCCGCGCGGGCTTCCAGCAGGTAAGTAAGAGATACTTTTCAACTGCCCTGACATTACCCGGATACCCGGCACCGGGTCCACTTTCCAGCTGCTGGGTCCGGTACCCGGTACATCAGTAGCTGGGAGCAGAAAAAGGAGCAGCTGCAGCGCAATGTCTCCTCCGGCCATTAGGTGGTGCTGCACTGCTCACAAAGCTTGTCCTCTCCCTGGCTGCAGTGTGCTGGAAATAAGGTGTGTGTGATTGTGTTATATAGGAGGTATTTTCAAGTCACGAGATAAGGTTAGCGTTGCAGTGGGATTACAGCTGTGTTGGGTGTCTGAGTAAGGGCCAGCGAGCAGGGTTGCTACCGCTCCGGGTTTAACCCGCAGACTACGGGTTTTCGCCACGTATCTCCTGGCTACGGGTTTATCTTGTTAATCTCCGGGTAGTAGCGGCTCCCGGCATCCTCCTGCAACTCCCGTCAACATAGCTGGGCCGAGTCAAATGGCGCCGCGTTGCCATGACAACGGGACGCTACGTGGCGTCGCGTGACTCCCTTTGCCATGACAACGGATGCTACAAGACCTCTCGGCGTCACGTTGCCATGACAACGCGGCAGCATGTGATGCCTCGGCGCCATAAGGTGCCCCGTTGTCATGGCAAATTGACGCCGCATAACGTCGTAGCGTCCCATTGTCATGGCAGCCATGTTACGGGAGTTGCAGGGGGAGATGCCGGGAGACGCCGCCGGCAAGAGATAAAAAATGTTACATTTATCTCTGTGTTACCCTTCAGTAGAAGGTGGCATCCCTGCCAGCGAGTGACATTTAGTTGCTACCAACAAATATTGGGAAGCTGATCCAATAATAAACACGAGTTCCTTTGTATGTATTTTAAGGAGGTATGATGACGTGTTAGCCAGAAGTACACATGGTAATACCTTATTCAGTCATAATGCTAGGAGTAAGGGCTGGGACCTGCTGCGCCCGGCGGCGCGGGCGACCGCGTGAGCGTTCCCCACCAGCAGGGGAATCCTTGTGAGCCGGTCCCAGTCCCCCCTCGCTGCACGGCTCACAACGCGCTGTGGCGCGTCAGCCGCCAGGGGGTGCAAGAAAATTGTGATCCCGATCGGTGACGCATCACGTGGTGCGCTGATGAGCCTATCAGCGGCGGGAGCGGGAGCGGGAGCTGTCAGACAGTTTCCTACACAAGGTAGGGGGTGGTGTGTGTGTGTGTATCAGCGTCTGTGAGGAGGGCATTTGTGGGGGGAGGGAGCGGGAGCTGCTTACCTTCCAGCAGCCCGCAGCAGCTCCCTCCTGCAGCCCGGAAGCCCGAGCCCGTGGAGGGAGGGGGGGGGGAGAGTAGCGGGTCCCTCTGCTCAAACCACGCCCCCCCCCTCCTGCTCCGGTTCCCTACAGACCGCATATCGCGGTCTGTGCCTGTCAGCGCACCGCCTGTCTGCAGTGCGGGCGCGCAGACTGAGGGAGCAGGGCCTTAGCCTAAGGATGGCTGACTAGGGGAATATTTTCTGGATAAATACTGGCATGTTTAGCTAGGAAAAAGAGGCCAGAATACCATCAGAAGCCAGGTTAACATTGGGAGAAGAAAGTTATACCAGCAATGTCAGACAGAACGGATTTCACCAAGATAAAGGAATGACGTGCAATCTCTTTGAAAAGAATATCACTTAATTGATGAATGTAAGTAATATCATATCAATATCTTTGGATAATAAACGTTTCTTTAGTCTGCTAAAAGCCGGAATGCAGAGGTTTGTTCTATGCCATTTTGAAAATACAAAGACATTTTACATTTTACACTGGGTAGGTAAGTGTGTGTGTGGCTGGGTAAGTGTGTGGCTGGGTAAGTGTGTGTGGGTAAGTAAGTGTGTGTGGGTAAGTGTGTGTGGGTAAGTAAGTGTGTGTGTGGGTGTGTGTGTGGGGGGGTAAGTAAGTATGTGTGTGGGGACGCTATTAGACAAATACTATAATATTTATTTTGAAGTAATGTAATTTGTTTTAGTGATAATTTTTTATTGTGTCTTGGTTTTTACTTTTGGATGTCTGGTCACCCTACCCACAATCCCTGGCTGCTGTGGAAGCTCCATTTCTTAAGTGATAATGGGGAAAGACTGCACTCTACACTGTATGGTGGAGGGTTTCTGACCCCTTTTTTTTTACCCATCCTAACTTTTTCAATGTGAAGCTGGAATTGTTATCTTAAAAAGACCCAACGCCTGCAGTAGGGTGCTCGCCCGGCAACTCTGGTCCTCACTTTCTCCAATCCATGCCAACGACGGTGTCTCCTATCAGAAATAATGTCTTATCTTCATTTTAATCTTCTCAGATAAGGTTCTTTCAGGTTTACTAATGTCACTACTGAGAGGCGTTGAGCAGCCATATCCATGTAACCCTCCCTGCCCGGCTCCTAGGGAGATTACATTTGTGTGTGTTTATATATGGCTACCCCGCATGGGTTACCTTGAGTCGGGCTGGATCCAGGCGGCTGGGCGATGAGGTAGGAAGGTTGTAGAATAATGGGCGCCAGGAACTTCTGTAGTACAACAGTCGTTTACTCGTGCTCCCATGGTCAGGGACGGATCATACACATGTTAGCAACGTTGTACTGTATTTTATAACAGACATACATGAATACAGCTCTTCCATCAGTGCCCACTCTTAACTCTCAAATGAAGGTACTTTGACTTAGTTGCTCTCAGTAAGTGTGGGGCCCGGCTTCCTTGTTGCTTTGGAACCATCATTTGTATTAATCTGGCTACTCTGGGCCACTACAGGAATCCTGGAAGGTGTTATCTTACTTGACCCAATATCTTTCGCCTGTTTGGGAACTGCCACTTCCATATAGACTGCTGAGGAATATTAGTGCTGATCCGCAGGCACCCGGGAGCCCTCTTTCCTGAGGCCCTCTATGGCGGGCCGTATTCCTTTTAATTTCTTATTCAGGTCTCCATTCCTTCTTTCAGAGATCCTAAGTTAATTATCCCCATCTACAACATAATAAATACAAGGGCATGGTCTGTACTATTCCTTTATAAACATTACTTATCTACTCTCCCCGAGGCTCTTCTCCTCTTGTCCTCCTGGAACCTAACCTTCTAGAGTAGTCCCTCCTTAAATACCCTTCCGCGACGCCTAGATCCCCAAAGCAACTCAGGGTGGGGCCCAGCATACAACAGCCATGTTAGTAACCCTTTAGGAGGGGGGGGGGGTCACACTCATTTAGATTTATTTTTTAGGAATAAAAAAACACAGTTTAAAAAATCAGCGACCATGGAAATAAACCAGAGAGGTGAAGACAGACTCTACAGCATTGTAAAGAAATTATTCAAAATAAAAAACACACAGGAGAACAGTCCCTTTATACTTTACAAACGTGTGTGTTTTTGGGTCCACAGAAATGTTCATTCCCGTTCAGCTGGGAGGCAGACAATCGCTTTTCTTAAGGAACAAGGTAAGATCTTCACAAGGTTAATTAAGTTTAAACTTTGCAGGGCAATATAAATTCTTGCGTGCGGAGGGAAGTATGTTTATTAAAGTCTCACAGTTGGAAAACTGGTGCTTTACCAGTGCAAAAAAATAACTGACCAGAGTTATTAAAGGATAATAATCCTGTGTGTTGTTCTTCTCCTGTATTATCCTATGAAACCTCCCCGGGAATTAAAAAAATGGAATATATTCTGAAAATGAAGGATGCCATGAAGGGCACTGATAGAGGTTTCCCTGCTCGGCTTAGTATAAATGTACGTACTGGTGGGGTGCTCTCTGGGAACTATTTAATCAGTTAATATGTAGAGTCCCACAGTATAACAGGGGTTATATTCATGTATCGAGGCAAACGTGGTGCAATCCTGCTCCGTGAATAGCTCCTGATACTATGTGTGTTTCAGGTGCCCAGAAGGTGTTACTGCATAACTTTGCGGGCAGGCCCTCGGCTGCCCTGGAAGGAGTACAGGCTGGATACTACTTCTCCTTTCCCCCCGCGGTCACCAGAAATGATCAAGTAAGATAGTGAAGAACACAGACAAGTTGCAAATTTGACCCCTTTAGGTGTTTACCTCTGTGTCAGTGACTGGGTTTAAAACAATTGTCCCTTTAAACCAGGGCTTGCCAACTCCAGTCCCCAAGGGCCACCAACAAGTCAGGTTTCCAGGATCTCTCTGCTTCATCACAGTTGGCTCAATCAGTGGTTGGGTCATTCCGACTGAGCCACTAATTGAGCCACCTTTGCTGAAGCAGGGATATCCTGAAAACCTGACCTGTTGGTGGCCCTTGAGAACAGAAGTTGGCCAGCCCTGGTTTAAAGGGACAATTTTATTTTGCAGTAGGATTGTGTTTGCTACATTTTGTCTGCAAGATTGTGCTTAAATATGTAGCACTGTTTCCTCCCCCCCAGTGGGAAATACACAGCCTCTGCTTCCTGTGTGTGGTGCGGATACCTGTTAGGACCAGGAGAGATGAGTTGGATCTGCGGTGGTGTGGAGATCAGGACAGGCTTAGGTTCTTTCTGTAGTTCTTCTCATTGGTGTTAGCGCCTCCAGCCGTAGTGGGCTCCAGGTTGTCCAGAAGTCAGCCCCACTATTGCATACTTCTCACTCCTGTCCAAGGACTGATACTTAGACAGGAGTGATAACAAGGGTCTTTATTGTATGGCAGGCATCCACTGCAGATCTCGTTACAGCGTTGCAGAGTCTCAGAGGTCCCTGACCTCTGGATGGTGATGGCCCCTGGTCTTACAGGGCCTCTGTGGCTGAATCTGATGTTCCCTCAGTCCAAAGACTGAGGGTGAGCACGCTCATCCCGCCATTGGAGAGACTCATAGCTCTCTGCTTCCTCTCTCCTCCAGAGCAGGAACAGGACTGATACTAAATCTGGCATTCCCCTAGTTAGGGCAGAAGGGGCGGGCTCATGGTCTATACCTATCCCTGATAGGCTTATACAGGCCATGAGTCACCACCTTACTCCTGTCCATCATAGAGGAGCATGGGTAGGGGTCACAAGCCCACAGATTAACCCCTTACAGCCTGCAGCTAGCAGGACTTGCATAACAGGGTGGGGAAAGATAGGCAGAAAAGACATACCCTGTTACACATAGTTATGAGTTGATTTGTGTGTGTGTGTGTGTGTTACATAGGCAATGATTTGAAAGTCCTTCTGGGAGTTAAGAAACTAACACTGCAAACTTCGCACGCATTGATAAACAACATGGAAACTATGGTGCCTGTGTACTAACCTGACATTTCTCAATCTGCAAGCGCAACAATTATTGTTCACACAGAAATGAACCGTGCGAGGTGTACAGATGTAATTGGTATGTGCTGTCGAAAAATTGTATCTGTGCGCCTCAAAAAAGTAGAGTGCGTAAAAATTAGCGAAGATGAACCTGGCGTAAATACTAAAAAGTCTGTTTGTTAGCGCAGAATTAAGTTATCAACCAAAAATGTATTTGAAGTCGGTCGGATGTTTTGTTATTAAAAACAGTATGGCTACTATAAAAAATATTACACTAATCATTTTTATTTACAAATACAAGTTATAAATTAAAAAAAAAACACCATTCTGTTTTTATTATAATTGTATTAATCCGGTATCGAACATGACAAGGTGCGTCAAACTTAATTTCAAACAACGAACTATGCGTTGCATGTAGGAAGCGTCATACGTACGACGCACATTTTTATGAAGGTTTCTACTACTTTTTAGCCCTAAAAGTTTGACACGCAAAAATTATTCCAATATGATCTCAGTACATAGGGCGCTATGAGTTTCTGTGAGGCATGTGCAAAATGTGATGAAATCAGGGAAATCGATTTTGTGCACAAACATTGTGAAAATGCCTTCTTTACCAAAGATTGAGGCATTTTGTGAAATCTTCAGTAAAAATGGCTGAATGAAAAAATTCAGAGGACCAGATGCTCAAACCCCTGTTACAACAGGGCTCATAAATGTGACGTTACCTAAAACCAGGGCTGACGTTATGTTTCCTGAGGTACCATGGTATCTTCAAAGCTAATTATATGCAAAGGCAATGGCTGTTAGAGGGGAAACCAGTTGTTTTTGCACCCAGGCAAGTTCCTCCAACTGCGCCTCCTCCCTCACCCCAACACAGCACACTGACACACACACACACACACACACACACACACACACACACACACACACACACACACACACACACACACACACACACACACACACACACACACACGTACCTTATGTTTATCAATATAGCTCATATACCACACATGCATATTTTCCACTTAATATAATACCTAACATTTGTATATATTTTTAGGTGGTTGGGGGGATGCAAAATACATTTTTGGGAGCTCCTTAAATAAGACCACATGACCTGTATATAAATTGTCTATAACTGGTTTCTTGGCATTGCTCTTTTATTACACTAAATGACCATATTATTCACCCACCTAAACAGAATTGTGTGTGAATGCCAACATTTGATGACCATTTTTTTGTTAACATGTTTTTCCTAAATGTTAGAGAGCGAAGTTAATTAAGCAGATCCCCTTGGAGAACATTTGCTTGGAGACGGATTCACCATCTCTCGGACCAAGGAAGCAGGTACGGGTGTGGTTATATTTTCCTGTATGGCAAGTAGTTTGTGTGAGAAACTGAACCTACTGATGTCAGCTGATGGAGTTTCAATGAAAATGAGTAGTTCAGACCTGGAACGTGTGTGAATAGAAGCCATCTGAAAATTACATTTTAATGTAGGTGTTTAGGATGGCCTAGCCATCTGTTGTAATAAAAAATAAAAAACTGATAAACAGTGCTATCATTTCCCGTTTATTAAACATGAGAAAAAAGTGCTTTCAACTACATTTTAGAAAGATTTATGCTTGCAAAGCAGGAAGGGGTAGAGACTTCCAAAAATAAACCCATTTTTCTTTCAATAAAAAAAAATGGAACAGTAGGTGTGTAACAAAGTTGTGGTTCTTTTGACTTGTAAAATAAAAAGTAGTTGTGCAGTATATCCCCTCTAGCATTTTAATTCATCCACTGCTAATAAAGCTTCACTGCCATAGGGCTCTGCGATTACAGTGTGCACCTGGCAACAACGGGTTACGTAGATGTCATGTGTCTTACAAGATAACATGTTATCCATGCAACTATAGATAGCACACACAAAAAAAATGCTATTACCTCATTACCCCTCCCGTGTACATCTGCGTTGCCCCAAAGGCAGACAGCCTGATGGGGCTCCCCAAGAGCTGCTCCCCTCTGCACAGGTCCAGCGGGCTAAGGGTTAACATTTGCTTGTACTTTATGGAACATCAACCCCACCCACTGGAATGTTAATGAGCCAAGAACTTTGTATTCACAGCTGCATTCAATCTGAACCCCTTCAGTGTACACCCGAGTCGTCCCAAAGTCGGACCGCCTTTGGTGCAGCAGAAGGGCAGCCAAAGGGTGTGACCCTTTTGCTGCCATTTGCTGATGTTTGGTGATGTTAAAGCTTCTCGATTTCAATCTGAAACTCACCAGCCCTTTAACCCCTGTACCCAATTTTCAATCTCCATCTGTCCATGAAATGTCTGTGAATTGACTGTATAACTTCTGTTCTTTTAATGTAACCATGTACAGCTCCACCCCGTTATAGTGCGATCCGCTACAGCGTGGATCCGCTTATAACGCGGTCTGAGCTTTAGGTTTTGAGTGTTTGATCCTGTCAGAGTATATGCATTGCGGATACCAGTGAACAAAGTCCCGTCCCGTTTTCATTTGAAAATTAGACAGTGTGAAAAATTAGATCGGTGATGTATGATTACAGCTTAGTTAACCCATTAGATCCAGCACGTAGAGTCACAATGTCATGATGTATTTTACAGTGTACTAAAATATTTTAGCAATCCTTTATAGAAAAGGGGTGTAGACAAAACCCTCATTCAAACCATTGGGGGACAGTGTGTTTAATGTACAGAACCATCGAGCTTCACGTTGCAGTAAAAGTCTATCCCAATTACCCTTTCTGATGTTCTGTGGGATGTGGTCTATACTTGAAATGTGATGCATGTTTGTTTCTAACATGACATGAAAGCGGGGTATCCACAAGGTTTCTGAGAGGTCCCAGATGTTCCAGTACTCATTTTCTAAACTCTCTCCGAGTTTTGCCAACGTATTTTAATCCGCATACACGAGGCGAGGTAGATAATGCCAACCGATTTACAATTTAATAAATTATTTAAGATTATGTTTTAGTTCCGTTATAGTTGCTGAATATTTTGCTGTTAGTTACAAAATCACAGGCTCTACATTTATGGCACTTATAGCACCCAAGAGTTTGTTTTCCCAGCCATGTTGTGGTGGTACTCTTTCTAGAGAAATGACTCCTGACTAGTAGGTCTTTGAAATGTCTTGCTCTCCTCCAGATAATGCTGGGACGTGCCTTTAATACCTTTTTAAGATCATTGTCATTAGCCAGAACATGCCACTGTTTATCGATAGTGGAGTTAATGTCCCTCCATTGGGCATTATAGGATGTTATACATCTTATCTCTTTGTTGGCATGTTCTTTCCGGCAATTGGTTAGTAATGTGGCCCTAGGTGTTCTGAGAGCCCTGTGATAGTCCGTCTTATTGCTAGTCTTGCTGTAGCCGCGTTCAGCAAAGTTTGTTTTCATTATCTCTGCTTGGGTTTTAAAGTCTAGAATCTCCGAGTAATTTATTTTGATTCTGAGGAACTGACCGGTTGGAATTCCTCACTTTATTGATGCTGGGTGGTGACTGCTAGCTTGTAAGTAGCAGTTGGTATCCGTGTTGTTGTTTTTTTTAAGCTTGATGTGGTTAAATGGCCACCCGGTGTCTTACTTATGGTGAGATCAAGAAAATTGATCGTTGTCTCACTGACCTCTGATGTTGATTTTAAATTCTGATCATTGGCGTTTATCAATGTCATAAATTCGGTTGGAGTTTCTCTGCTACCATTCCACAGGAGGACGATGTCGTCTATGTAGCGAAGCCAAACATTGATATGTTTAGTATATCGACGCATGGCTTCAGAAAAGACACTCGCCTCCTCCCACCATCCCAGATATGAATTTGCGTAAGTTGGTGCACATGTTGTGACCATAGCGGTACCTTGTGTTTGTAGGAAAAAATTCCTATCAAAAAGGAAATCGTTGTGGAGTAGAGCAAATTCCAAGAGTTCACAAATTAATTTATTGTGGTTTTCAAAGTGTAAACTCCTAGAGGACAAATAATGTTTTGTAGCCCTTATGCCCACATCAAGCCATATGCTAGTGTATAATGACTCAACGTCAAAACTAACTAGAAGAGTGTGTGGTTCTACAGTGATGTCTTCCAGACGTTTTAGGACATCCTTTGTATCTCTAACGTAGGATGGTAATGCCGTTACAACATTTCTCAAAACCTGATGTATGTATATACTTGCTTTTTCAGTTAGGGACCCCACCCCGTAGACTATGGGACTCCCCGGGGGTTTCTCTGCATGTTTGTGTATTTTTGGAATGCTATAGAATGTAGCTATAATTGGGGCAGGAACCATCATGTATTCAAATTCACGTTTAGATATGACTTTCTTCTGTAGCTTGTTTTAGGATTACAGCTAGTTCTTTAGAGAATAATTCAGTCGGATCACTGTCTAGAAGTCAGGAGCACTTGTGATCACTTAGTAATCTCATGTTCTCTGCAACATATTTAGTTGTTTGTTGTAAGACAAAGTTTCCGCCTTTGTTGGCCGTTTTGATGTTATGTGATCCATTTCTATGAGTTCCTTCAGAGCTTGTCTTTCAGGAGGACTCATGTTAGTGTTTTTTTGTAACTTGAATTGATTCAAGATCTTTTGTAACCAAACTCACACCTGGAGATATTGGCACAAGAATCCAGATGGGTGTAAAGCAACTCTGGCTTTTAAGAGTGGTGCGTGGTCCCTCTCCAGGGGTGCGTTCAGTTTCTTCCTGTAATGATTGTAAATTATCCACATCCTCCTGCTCCCCGATCTCTAATTCTGGAATCCCCAGATTATTGGTGATGTATCTGTCTCTTCGCACGAAATGCTTATGAAGTAGCATTTTACGCGCAAAGAGATTTAACATCTTTTACTGTATTAAAAAGATCGAATCTTTGCATGCAGTGACGAACGCCGCCCCATACAAACCGCAAGTAGGATCTATATGCTCCCGTTACAGCTATTTCACAGCTACCCGGTTTTTATATACAGTATGATCTTCTGCAATATACCTCCAAACATAACATATACACTGAACGTGTTAAGAGGTGTTTATGATACTATTATGTATTGATTTGTTGATGTACCTTAAATGTGGTACTCTGGCTATTCCTTGCAATTTATTCGTTTCAAACCAGTGCTAGGCTATGACCTGAATTAATTCCATTTTCACTCGTTATATCATCACTGTATTCCCTAAGCTCAGGAAGCTAGAAGTATAGATATATGTACTCATGAATGATGGACCCACATCCAAAGGAGGACAGGATGCATTGTCAACTTTCAAAGGCATCCACTTCCCTTGAGTTACTGCTGTAGTATTTACACTGACTGATCAGCATCATGTGAGTCAACAGTACTGAGTCCACACACACTGGTGATGTTTATATAGAGAGACCTTACTTACCCTTATTAAGCTACTTTGTGGTTCTGAGTTAGTCTCATCCCTGTACATACTATGCTGGAATGACATGATAATGCCATAACGTAGCTATTGGAGTTTATTTAGCACTCGTGCTACAGCTTTTCCTTTATTCCTGTTTTCATCAACCTTGCTGTTGTATGTATATGTCCAGACAGGTCTATATGTTCCAAAACCTAGCTCTGGGCTCTTTATTTGTATTTTTTGATCTTGCACCACTGTTTGTCACGTTTGTGTATTTGGATAGTTTACATACAGGATATGAAGGGAGCAATAAATCAGGAACACCCCAAAAAAGAAAAAATATAATGGTGCAGTAAAATCACGTGTGGATGGTAAAACTAAACTTGGCTCGTGCAACATGCCTACTTACAAAAAGTAAATGGAAAGTCAGCGTGTAACATGGAACAAGGCAAACAGGAACTCAGGAGGGCTCTCACTCGAGATGGAACTCAGGAGGGCTCTCACTCGAGATGGAACTCAGGAGGGCTCTCACTCGAGATGGAACTCAGGAGGGCTCTCACTCGAGATGGAACTCAGGAGGGCTCTCACTCGAGATGGAACTCAGGAGGGCTCTCACTCGAGATGGAACTCAGGAGGGCTCTCACTCGAGATGGAACTCAGGAGGGCTCTCACTCGAGATGGAATTCAAGAGGGCTCTCACTCGAGATGGAACTCAGGAGGGCTCTCACTTGAGATGGAACTCAGGAGGGCTCTCACTCGAGATGGAACTCAGGAGGGCTCTCACTCGAGATGGAACTCAGGAGAAAACACAGCGGAGAGAAACCATAGTGCAGACCAGTATGTACTTTATAACATTAAAAGAAGCTACAATATGTACTCACAATGTGTACAAGTATAGCAGGCACATCAAATAAAGCAGTGGATCTCACGCAAGAGAGGTGGTATCAGGGCCGTCTTCCTTCGGTAATCCCGCAACTGGGTGGCGTCGGATGGCGTCTGACGTCACATCCGTCGGTAACCAGTCAACTTACGGTTACTTGGGGGAGAAGGCGGGTACACGGCAAGGCAGTCCCCTCTGTTTGGAGCTCACTGCGCAGACTGTCAAAGCTCAACGCGTTTCGCTGATCTACTGTCAGCTTCATCAGGAGAAAATGTGTATTTGGATGCCATTTATTTTATAAATATTTTTGAATTAAAGATTATTTTTATTATACTGATTTACACATACCGTGGTGCGCCGCCTAGGGGAACATATCTCTCTCTCTCACACTCACACTCACACCCCGGTGTACTTTCACTGCGTTCAGCATTTCCCAGGCAGCACACTGTATCACCATACAATTAGGTTAGAGCGAGGCCCCTCGAATACTATAAGGACGTGTATCGGAAATGATTAGTGGTGTACATTGGCTGTATGAAGTTGTTTTTATTTGTCAGTATATTAGTACATTTGCTTTATATGTTAGCACATTGTATAATTTTTAGGGAGAATAAACATTTGACCCTTGTATGTATGCCATCGGTCAGTTCTTGTATTAAGCTGATTCTGCGGTCATATGTTTTCTTAATTTGTTTTGTTTTTTCAGGAACGAAATGTACCATCAAATATTTACATTTCCTGCGAATACATTGCTTCTGTGAAAGGACTTTCACCGGCCGCAATCTGTGCCGTGACGACACATAACGCCCTACAACTTTTTCCAAAGGTTTGCAACAAACTGAAAAAATAATAGTTCAGCCAGACGCAGACGCAGACACAGGCGCACTTCTTCTGGGGAGTTTCAGCTGAAGAGGCACCCGTGGAAAAGATACAGCGTAGGCATTATCATTACATCCCTTTTCTGCGCGTTGGGTGGCCTTGAGTGACAGTACAATAAAGAGGGCCATAACTCTACAAAAGATACATCGTTAAAATCAGTATAACATGTCAGTCGGGGTAACGTCCCATTCACATAAAATATGTTTGGGAATATTTTAGGTTTGTTGTTAAAATGAACATTAAACATGTACGGGTTGTGTCAAAATTGTGTTAAAATGTGCACGTGTCACTAAGAACGAATGTTCTTTACACATAATGCTTAAGGGCTTTTGTTAGATTTGCAGTGTTTTCAATATAAATGTACACAATTCTCCCAGTGATGTTTGAGTCTTGCACAGGTATGGCATTATTGTTTGTCTGGGTACATCCATCCCTTATTTGTTACTTCTGCAATGGCATTTATAGGGTTTCATGATTTGTCTCTGAGCTAGTTAGGAAGAACAATGATAAAACTAACATCTGGACTTATGCGAAATCCCTTCCTCAGTTGCCCCCCAACAATAAGGCTTTGGTTTGTAGTCTTCACTTTATACATAGTTTCCTTGTAGATCTTAGATAGATAAAACTAACATCTGGACTTATGTTTCAACACGTACAACAATGTGTTTTTCTGTCCCACACTGAATGGCACTTGGGATATGCTTGCCTTAACAGCTAGAAAAAAAGAGAAGACAAAGCACACCATATATACAAAAACATTAGCTCACAATTGGCAAGTGCACCCGTCATAAATAGTACATATAAAAGATGCATCGCCAAAATAAAAAGACAAGGAAAGGAGAGACAGCACTACAGGTAGATGAAAAAAATGGGTATTTAATCCATATCAACGGGTATCTTGTTTTAACATCAGCATATGTATCATCTATTTTGCTTTTGTTTGTGTCTGTAATTAATTTGGGGAACAATACAAGGTGTTATTTGATGCATTTAATATAATGGGGATGTATCAATTCTGCAGCATTGTATAATGTTTCTCCCACGTGTTTTCTGTGTCAGACTAGTTGTTAGGTTTGAGGTGCAATAGGTAGAATATGCAAAGAATGATACTATGCATATTCTATAATGGGTGCTTTGTTTTGCTGGCAAAGCTAAAATGTGCACGCAGCATCAGTGTTGTACTAATGAGGATATTTTCATAGACTAAAAGGTCTTTGTCAAATGGAGAATGGAAAACTAGACTGAAAGGTTTCTTACATTATATACAGACAGAATAAGTCTTGAATGCAAAGAAATCTGTGTAGAAATCTGTAAATAGATTATTTTTAGTATTGAAAAGGTGTCATTGCAATGCAGTGCTGGCCTGCCTGCCAGTGAAAGGGTTAATGTGAGGAGTTGCGATCAGGTTTATTAATATGATTTCTTGCAATATAGCATAATTTACATGTGCAGGCTCTTCAAAAAAAAGTGTTTTGAGAAAATCATAGCAATAAGACAATCTGGACAATTTTTACTAAGCATTCTTCTGCTATAAAACGGGAAGATGCCTTACAAAGTATTGACTTCTATGGGCTGGTGTAAGAAATCCAGTTCAGTGATATTATTATATTTTAATATGTATGAATCCCGTATGACGACAAAATGCCAAGTATACAGTATATTTGCAATGATTCTTTTTTTTTTATTATTATGATATCGCATAATATTGAAATTGGTATTTTCTGATAGATTCAGTTACATTGGGATGGTATATTAAGAGTGCAGCTGTGCTGAGTTCTCTGTAGAGAAGCTCTGGGTGGGTGACATTTGAGTGACTATTGACAACTATGGTTAGAGCTGATGCAATCGGATGAGGCTATGGCATTAGGTTGGAAAACATGCCATATTAGGTTATTCTCTGCACGGAGGCGTGGGCAGTTCCTTGACGAACCTGACGAAGCTTGCGAGCGAAACGCGTTGTTCTGAGGAGGATTTTGGACATCACGAGCCACCGTAGGCAGACCTGAATAGCCGTTCGTCGCCAGATCTTCCGGACGCGGAAGTCGGGGTTGACGCCGAACGTGCCACACAGGAGAGCAGCTGTGAGTTCTTGGACAGCAGTCACTTTATTTTTGGACATTGTAACTTGTTTTTTGATTAAAAGTATCTGGTTTTACATCCATGGTACATTTTATGTATGAGTGTCCCTAGAGGATTGAGTTCTACAAGCGAGGCTTGGATTTTCTCTGAGTGTTCACACTCACATATGGCCATGTGAGTGGTTTTTATATTACTCTTTATAGCATTGTCACTTACCAGTGACATACACCCATTGTTGTTTCCCCTTCATTCCTTCTGAGATCATCTCCAGGATTAGCGATTTATGAAGCAAGCTCCAGGCTAAAGCTGCCTACTATGTGATGTGTTTACACTTACACATGGCCGTGTGAGTGACTTTATGATTTTGCTATCTACATTCACCCACTTTCCCTTCCACCCACACAATTTCCACACACCATTAAGTTTACTGGTTTACTGATTTTGTTTGTTTCTCTTTTGTTTGCGCTCGCCTTACTGTGTTTCCCTACTGTGTGAGGATCCTGGGAGATCCGTTGCCGGTTGAGCAGCAGCAAACACTTGTGGCCAGTATTGCACTATTATTTTATATGTGTATATTCGCCGCCTACAGATGTCTATTTTAGATTCCCACAAGGCTTTGGGTATTATTGTAATCAATTGGTAGGAGCGCCCCAGTTTTCCTATTTGTCAGTTCCTTATCAGATGACATCAGTTTGGCTGAAGGATCTTATCTGGTAATAGAATTAGTGATAGCAAGAGCTGACTTAGGCCTCGGGCATGGTCATCGCTTATGCGCTGACCCGTGCTGAGGCGCGCTGCTTCTCTGCACTGAGCCCCTGCAGCCGCAATGAGAGCGGCTTTAGCAGGGGCTCACGCACGCTTCCGCACGCCTGCGGAAGCGTGTGTCTCACCGAGTCTTGAGATTTTCCTGCTTGCCGGAGCGCAGGGCCGGTCACGTGAACCAGCTCCGTGACGTCACTGGCCCGCCCTCGACACGCCCATGGACGGCGCGCTTTGTAAGGCCAGGGAAAGCACCGCTTTCCCTGAGCCTCAACGCGCCTCCGCACTTGGCAAACAACTATATCCCAGGCCTAAGGGATAGCATCTGGATAAATATCTAGCAGGGCAGCTAGTGAGAGGACAGAGAGATTACACCAGAAAGATGTGAGAGAGACGGGTTAACACCAGGAGATGGAGAGAAGTTTTATAATGATATTAAGATCAAATACAAGGATTACACTCAGAAACAGAAAACTATGCAACTATATTTAAGAATATTATGACTTATTTGGAACGTCACCGCCATTTTGTACTATTTTTGTATGTGAGTATTTATCTTCAAAATAAGTTTCTTTTTATGTGATGAGACCAGAATGCTGAGTACTGTGGTGCGGGGTTGATCAATCAATCGAAAGAGAAATAAGGACATTTTACAGCTGGGTTAAACTTTCACCCAAATTATTACATCTTTGAAATCACTGCAGCAATCTTTCAGCATTGACACACATGACTTAGTCAGAATGCAGTACAGATTCCATGCATTAGGATTGTAAACCAAGTTCTAAATAGTCCGAAGCAGCCATCACCGTAAAACAGCCCGAACTGCCACTTAGAACCATATAGCATAACTGAGGTGGGGAGAGGGATGAGGGAGAGTTAAAGAGATCAGCACACAGAAAGGGAGGAGGGATCAGCACAGAGGGGGAGAGATCAGTACAGAGAGGGGGGGGGGGGAGAAAGATCAGAACACAGCACAGAGGGAGAGATAAGAATAGGGAGAGCGCTCAGCATACAGAGAGGAGTAGATCGACAGAGAGAGAGGGGGGATAGAGAGATCAGCAGAGAGATGTTATATTGAGCGGTTAAAATATATGGGGCAATAGGAGACATTTAGGATAAGGCGGTTTCTTTGGGCCCGTGCCTTTGGGGGGTGGGAGGGGCCTGCGCTCTCTCCTCTCCATGCTCCTATCGGCGCCAGGTTTCAGCTTCCCCCCCGACAGGAGAGGGGAGAGCTGGAGAGTCCCCAAACCAGCGCAGGACTGCACCGCTGCTCACCCCAAGGTAGGGTCGGGGGAGGTGTGTGCATCTTTTGAAGCCACATCCCCATGGTAACAGGCGTCAAATGACACCACTGGGTCATGTGAAGTCACATCACTAGACCCCACAGCGTCATTTGACGCTGCGTTGTCATGGAGGCGCGTGGACTGAAGCCGGGTAAGTGAATTACAGAGGCCTCGCGCTCTTAGCGCAGGGCCTCTGCAAACGCTGCACCCTGCCAAAAAAGTATTGCGCCCCCAGTTTGCGCACCTCTGCTCTAAGGGCCTATTTCCTAAACTGTGAAGTGTGAAAAATGTTAGACAAAGTATTAGATAGACAAGTTTTATTGCTTATCCAATATGTTTTGTTAAGTGGAACTAGGTTCTTAAAAGTCTCAATCACTTAAACATGTTACAGTATTTGGGGGGAGGGGGAAGAGGGGAATACAGAAGTTCAACAAAGGAAGAATAGACAATAAATAGTCTTTATTATATTTAATTGAGGGCGGGGACACAATATTAAAAACATAGGCTGGTAAAGCCGATGAGAGAGATATATTAATATATATTCATGCCAGGAAGATGTTCTGCCTATAAAGATCACGATCACTTCCATTTTGTCTGCAGGGTCCAGTTCTCATGCACTACAAAATAAGCATCTCATGCTGGTTCTGTCAGAGTTTTCTCTTCCAAGATTACACCAGATGCCCTTTACCTGAAAGAGAAATACAAAGTTCATCAGAAATGTTTCACCCTGCGCACTTCTAGAAGAGACATAGCCAAAATAAAGCTAAATTAGATTAGATGTACGAGCGAATGTGTCAGGTAATTCTGAAAACTACTAGCCAGACAGTTGCATCTGATTATTTGATTATTTTATTTAAAAGGTATAACGTCATACCTTTTTAAATAAAATAAATATAATGTAAACATGGCGACTCCACTCACTGTTCAACCCCTTATCTCCAGAGTTATGACTTGCAGGCACCTTTGACCTAGTTGGAATCTATATACGCTAGTAATATGACTCAGCGCCAACGTTCCCGTTTTAAACGTAAACAATTCTGATTGTTATAACAAAGCACACACACACACACACACACACACACACACACACACACACACACACACACACACACACACACACACACACACACACACACACACACACACACACACACACACACACACACACACACACACACACACACACACACACACACACACACATATATAGCAAATGGAAATATTACTGGATGCTCATTTGCATGTCTTAGACAGGTGTGACCATGCAGCAAGCTTAAGCCTATGGGGAACCATGTTAATGGTTTCGCAGCAAAAGGTGGCACTGTGTGCACATTTGCATGTCATTTCCCAGAATCCCTTGCTGCAGTGAAAGTGCTGGGTGATAATGGTGAAAGGCAGGGTTGCAGACCTGTCTAAAACATGCAAATGAGCATACAGTAATATTTCCATTTGCTATATGCTTTGCTGTGGAGGGTTTTTGTCACTTTTTTTACCCACCATAACTTAACTATGTTAATATATATATGTTAATATATATATATATATATATATATATATATATATATATATATATATATATACACACACACACGCACACGCACGTTGTAAATTGGTAGAATATGTTGGTGCTCTACAAGTAAACGATAATAATTGAGATCTGCTCTGTAAATAATATGTGGTGTATCGGGTTTTTCAGACTGAATCTTTATACGACCAGATCCTGGAGCTTGAGATAATGCCACATATAAATTGTCCACGTGGGGAATCCCTTCATATCTATCTGACCTCGATAATTTCTCAATGGCTTTTTTTTAGAAAATGAGCAAATAGCATATGACGTTCCCCTGGAGCGGTCTGGGACATCTGGTCAGGGCCACTTCGCTGCGGCCAAATGACTGCCCGCGTTTTGCTGCTGCTCACCTCGCCGGTGGGACACGCGGCAGCTTCGCTGCTAAGGTAAGTCACTAACCTTAGCCCTTAAACTAAAACCCCCGAATCTTAAACCCTAATACTAATGTTACCCCGTGCCCTAAAACCCTTTATCCGAACTGCTAAACCCCTGAAGTTAACCCCCTACCCTAAAATGTACCGTCCCGTGGAAGTGGCTGCAGCTAAACGCCGGCGAAGAGTTGCTCGCGGCAGGATGGCCGCGGCTAAATGTCCCGTTCCGCCCTGGCGTGCCAGACTTCATGATGTGGTAGTAGCTGCATCATGGGGCGTCCAAAGGGTTATAGGGGCAGTTTAACTTAGCGGTTCAACAAACAAAACATGTAAACAACTTATATATAACTAATTAGCTTCTTTAGAAGTAACTGTCTTATTTATTTCTATCTTGTGAAAAATGAATGCACCGCTTTGTGTCGGGAATTCACAACAATGGCAGCATAATTACATTGCAAACCGAGGAGCAGAGCACAGCTTACAAGTCAGATGATTCAGGCTGCGTCCCCGCTAGCGCTAGCGATTACTTACATATATAGATATATGTAAGTCCCCAGCACATACACTCACCCACGCTCAGGTAAACAAAAAAAAATTACTTTCCAGCGCGCTCAACTACCCGCAATGCCCCCCCCCCCGCACGTGTGCGTAAATGCAAGACACCCGGCGCTCACGCTTGGAGTGCTCTCCAAGCATGAGCGCGCTCAGCGCCAGCGGGGTCTAATATATTTTAGTGACAGGAGTGTCTGGCTTAGATTATTAGATTATTAAAAACAAAAACCCTACAAAGTATTTGTTTATGTTATGGGGTGGCCATATCTGTGTTCCCAAAAATGTATACGTACCCGCTCTTATTTCTGTGTAATTAATACAGAGCAAGCCCTTTTTGCATCTACAGTATACCTGTGTGCCACCTCCATCTACAAAGGTTTCCAATATATATATATATATATTAAAATACTTGTCTTGTTGCTTTAAAATCGGCTACAATCGGTCAACTACATTTAACCCATACAACACCCTACTGTTCTTAATGCACTTTTGACCTAGGCAGGACAGCTCCGTGACATGACCTTGCTTTCCCAGTGACTCGCACACATGCACAGCCAACACTTACAGATACTTTGATCGGAGAAGTGCCTCTTTTCCCTGTGTCTGGGAGTTATAGCTGCCCACGTGCTTCTTGATTCAGCAGACAGAGGACACGTCTGGCTCAGGACGCTCTTGGAATGATGTGGGAAATGTCTTCTCTCAGGTCTAATCCAGTATTGGTTGGACTGCGGTTCCACCATGCACCGAGTCTCTCTTTTCTCGTTTATCTCCCACAACACTGCTTTGTCTGCTTGAGACATTTGGTTATATCTATTTGTTCCCATGATTATCTACAGAGCCCCCCCCTATGGTGTTACCCTGCAGGTCTCTGTGAAGTGGACAGATGACACCGTGTCTCGTTACCATGACAGTGAAACATTAGATGTTGCCGTGGCAACTAGTTTTCCTTGCATAAACCAGATAAATAGAATCTTCTCTTGACAACTGTTGTTTACTTGTAAATATATATATCCCTGCATACACCAAAGCAAAGCAAAATTAAGGGTTAATAAAAAAAAGGGAAACACGAAAGTCTGTGTATATAATTAAGTACATGTGAATAGAATAATCTCTAAAAGGAGACAAGCACATCAAAAACAAAGTGGCTTTATGCAGATGATGTGATCCTTACAATAACCAAACCTCAAACTTCACTTCCAAATGTATACTCTACTCTGTCTTCTTTTAAGGATATCTCAGGTTTCAAAATCAATAGTAACAAATCTGAGGCACTAAATATAAATCTGCCTAAAGATCAAATTAAATTGATTGCTTTAAACGTTGATTTTAAATGGCAACCGAATACGATCAAATACCTAGGGATATTTATCACAAAAAAACTATAGTTCTCTGTATAGGGAGAATTATCCAAAGGTCCTAAGAGCTCTTAAGTCTGATATTGGGTCGTGGTTCGGCCACGCTATATCATGGATAGGCAGAATACACAGTATAAAAATGAACATATTGCCCCGTCTTCTGTATCTTTTCCAAACTCTACCCATTCCATTGGTATTGGAGGAAATTAAAACTCTACAGTCTATAATAAACAAATTTATATGGAAAAATAAAACACCAAGAATTGGTAAGAAAATCTTAAATATACCAAACAAGACAGGAGTGCTGGGTCTCCCATGCCTTTTGTCCTATTACAAGGCAGCCCAAACAAGCCAACTAATACTATGGCACTCTAATCCAGTCCACAGACGCTGGGTATCATTGGAAACGGATTTAGTTGCCTCAGTCGAATTAAATAATCTTCTATGGTGCCCAGTGAGAAAGAGTCCCGAAATACTCAAATCCAGCCAAATTATAGCCCATTCACTCAAATTATGGAACTCAGTTGCAAATCGACACTTCCTTACAACACGGATTACACTTATGACTACACTATATGATAATCCAGAATTTGGTCCAGGAATAGGCCGTAATAGGTTTATAGACCGGAAAATAGCAGGTATCACAAGATGAAAAGATGTAGGTTCAGAAGGATTTCCCAGAACATTTGAATATTTCCACAAAGAAAAGGCTATCCCAAACAATCAGTTCCTCCAATACCTTCAATTGAAAGCCTTTTATAACAAAATCCGACCCCCCGAATTGCTATCTAGATTTGAGTCACTTTGTCTAGCAGATAGTAACACACCTGGACTGATATCTAAATTGTATGGATACTTTGTTAGCCCCCCTCCACAAATGAATCAAAAACTGAAATATATGCTACAATGGGAGGATGATCTGGGGGAGGAACTAGACATGGAAGACTGGAATGATATTTTTCAAAAAGTTGCCACATCATCAATGTGTATCACAATCAGAGAAAATGCCTATAAAGTTATGATGAGGTGGTACTTAACCCCCATGAGACTAGCTAAATTCATCCCAGAGTACCCAACTACATCTCCGAAAGGATGTGGAGTACAAGCCACATTTATACATATGCGGTGGGGGTGCCCATTCATAGCAGCTTATTGGCTGGAAATCAAAATGTGGTCACAAAGGTTTTTCGGTTTGGATCTACCAATGGATCCCTGGTTATTTCTTTTAAACAAACCATATTACCCCCTCACGAGACATGAAAATAAATTACTGTGCCACATATCTTCAGCCGCAAGACGCGAACTAGCGGCAGTATGGAAACAAACAATTATTCCCTCAATTTCCAAAGTTAAAAATAAAGTCTGGCAGATTTGCTACATGGAAAAAATGGTTAGTCTTAATAACGACACCTACACAGATTTTCAGAAGGTGTGGTTACCTTGGATTCTGAGTGAAAATCAACCAGAAATTAATACCCACTTAATTTTGTTGTAATAAAAAAAAATGATATTTATATTAACTGTGTGATAGAATATTTTAAGAAATCTTGTTAGGTAAAATTGTAAATAAATGTGAACTTTCTCCCATCTCTATTTCTTGTACCCTTCCCTCCCCCCCATTTTTTATTTTCTTCATTCCCCCCCTCTCCCTAAAAATTTTTAATAAAAATTAAGTTTAAAAAAAAAAAAACACAAAAGTGGCAAAAAAAACACTTGCATATTTATTAGCAGCATGGAAGTTGTATTGTATTGTACTGTATGTCTTTATTTATATAGCGACATTAATGTACATAGCGCTTGACAGTAGTAATACACGTGGTAATCAAATAAATAACAGATAATATGAATAACAGATCATGGGAATAAGTGCTTCAGACATAAAAGTAACATTAAGGAAGAAGAGTCCCTGCCCCGAGGAGCTTACAGTTTAATTGGTAGGTAGGGAGAACGTACAGAGACAGTAGGAGGGAGTTCTGGTAAGTGCGTCTGCAGGGGGCCAAGCTTTATGTATCACTAGCTGAGAGACCCGGCGTTGCCCGAGAGTTAAATTTCCCGCTATGAGGGGGGGGGGGGGGGGGGGGGGGGGGGACAGTGGACAGGAGGGGGGGGACAGTGGACAGGAGGGGGGGGACATTGGACAGGAGGGGGGGGGACAGTGGACAGGAGGGGGGGGACAGTAGACAGGAGGGGGGGGACAGTGGACAGGAGGGGGGGACAGTGGACAGGAGGGGGGGGGACAGTGGACAAGTTTCTCCACTCCCCCCTCTCTCTCCGCTCCTCCTCCCCCCCCCCATGTGCAGCTCCGGTCCCCACCCTACAGTGTCTGACACACACACACACACACACACACACACACACACACACACACACACACACACACACACACACACACACACACACAGTGACACACACACACAGTGACACACACAGTGTCACACACACACAGTGTCACACATACACACACAGTGAAACACACACACACACAGTGACACACACACAGTGTCCCCCCCACACACACACACACAGTGACACACACACACAGTGACACACACAAACACAGATATGTCACCTCTACTTCCGGGCGCCGCCATCTTAGGCACTCGGCGCCGTGAGGAAGAGGGTCCTTCCGGGCGCCGCCATCTTAGGCACTCGGCGTCGCAAGGCAGCTGCAGGCTGCCTGCCCACTGCCTGTCCCCCGCCGGGGAGGGAGGGAAGTGAGCGCCGGGGAGGGGGGTGAGTCAGCGCCGGGGAGGGAGGTGAGTCAGCGCCGGAGAGGGAGGTGAGTCAGCGCCGGGGAGGGAGGTGAGTGAGCGCCGGGGAGGGAGGTGAGTGTGATGGGGGGGTGGGGGGGAGAGGACAGAGAGAGTGTGTGTGTGTGTGTGGGGCCGAGGGGGAAGAGAGTGGCAGTTGTGTGACGTCAAACCCACCAATCTGATTCACCGCAGATAGCACTAACCTTTCGATTTTATATATTAAGATGTGTTCAGAATATCCACAGTGCTATTCATATATTTCTTTAAGCAAGTGTGTCTTAAGGTGGGTCTTAAAGGTGGAGAGAGGGTGCTTGTCAGGTACTGAGGGGAAGGGCATTCCAGAGGTGTGGGGCAGTCAGTGAAAAAGGTTTAAGGCGGGAGAGGGCTTTAGATACAAAGGGGGTAGGAAGAAGACATCCTTGAGAAGAACGCAAGAGTCTGGATTGTGCATAATGAGAAATTAGGGCTGAGATGTAAGAAGGAGCAGAAGAGTGTAAAGCTTTAAAAGTGAGGAGAAGAATGGAGTGTGAGATGCGGGATTTGATCGGAAGCCAGGAGAGGGATTTCATGAGGGGAGATGCTGTGACAGATCTAGGAAAGAGTAGAGTGATTCTGGCAGCAGCGTTTAGGATAGATTGTAGGGGAGACAGGTGAGAGGCAGGAAGGTCGGACAGCAGGAGGTTACAGTAATCAAGACGGGAGAGAATGAGAGTTTCAAGCTCAAGATGAAACCATCAGGACAAAATAGCTATTGCTACAATTAGTTCTGATGAAGGTCTCAGCTTAAGGCCGAAATGTTGATTCTGGTAAAAAATTATATATATCTATATATCTATGCATACAGTAATATTTCCATTTGCTATATGCACACACACACCTTCTTCAACCCCTGAAGGTCCCCATGGGGACCGAAACGTCGGGCTCCTGTGTGTTATGGGTCAATAAACACCCTTTATTTTTTGCATATATTTTGTTTGGTGTCGATAATTAGACCATTTTGGTCTTGTATATATATCCCCTGTTCTGGCACTTCCGGGGTTCTCCCCTATTGCCTTGGAATCCCCCCCCTTCTTTTTTTCCTCTGAGTTGGGTTGCTCCCCTTGCCATTTGGTGCAGTCTTACCCCTCCCTGTGTGGGTCATGTCCTGTTTCTTTCTCAGCTTGCTTATCTCCTGTCTCCCCCTGCATCCCTGTGAGAAGCTTTGTAATTTACCCATCCCTATTACCATAACCATTCCTGTCCCTATCACATTTACATGTTCCCATCTCTTAGTGTGGATTCCCTCAGTACTTTTCCCATTTTTATTTCTGTTTTGTTCCCTCCAATAGAACACCTCAGAAAATAAGAAGCCTCCATTTGTATGGAATAGGGCAAACTTTTGAAGCTGCCAGGCCTCCCCCAGTCTCGCGCCCCCTCTACTCACTTGCAATAGCGTCAAATGACGCTCCGGGTCACGTGATGTCAAGTCACGTGATGTCACATCACGTGACCCCGCCGCGTTGCCATGGAGACACGTCTGAATCACGGTATGTTTTGTGGTTGCAGAGGCCTCACTCGATCCCCCGGCATTAATTTAAATGCCTGGGAGGAGAGCGCGGGACCTCTGCAACCGCCCACGCCCCCCCAGACAAATCTCCCGCCCCCCAGCTTGTGCACCGCTGGAATAGGGATTGAGTTGAACTGTCTGCCTCTATTCCAGTGGTTTTCAACTAGGTTTCCTAGGTTCCCTGGGCATCCCTAAAGGGTTCCCTGCAATTTTTTAGGTAATTTGAAAATCGTACCAAATACAGAAGAATTTACAGTACATCTGATCTCAGACGCGCTATTAGAGAGGGTTGGGGTTCCTCAGAATTTCACATAGGGTTCCTTAACCCCCCCAAATTAGAAACCACTGCTCTACTCATTAGCCACAGTGTGCATGATTCAGAACATTATCTTAATATATAAAATCGAATGGTTAGTGCTATCTGCGGTGAATCTGATTGGTCCTCAGCCTCTGGCCAATCAGATTGGTGGGTCTGACGTCACCCAACTGCCACTCTCTTCCCCCTCAGCGCACCACACACACACACACACACACTCGCACACTCACACACACACACACACCTCTCTCCTTCCGGCGCTCATCTCTCCCTCCCTCCCGGCGCTCCGCTCATCTCTCCCTCCCGGCGCTCCGCTCATCTCTCCCTCCCTCCCGGCGCTCCGCTCATCTCTCCCTCCCGGCGCTCCGCTCATCTCTCCCTCCCGGCGCTCCACTCATCTCTCCCTCCCGGCGCTCCGCTCATCTCTCCCTCCCGGCGCTCATCTCTCCCTCCCTCCCGGCGCTCATCTCTCCCTCCCTCCCGGCGCTCCGCTCATCTCTCCCTCCCGGCGCTCATCTCTCCCTTCCTCCCGGCGCTCCGCTCATCTCTCCCTCCCTCCCGGTGCTCCGCTCATCTCTCCCTCCCGGCGCTCCGCTCATCTCTTCCTCCCTTCCGACGCTCCGCTCACCTCTCCCTCCCTCCCGGCGCTCCGCTCACCTCTCCCTCCCGGCGCTCCGCTCACCTCTCCCTCCCGGCGCTCCGCTCACCTCTCCCTCCCTCCCGGCGCTCCACTCATCTCTCCCTCCCGGCGCTGCACTCACCTCTCCCTCCCGGCGCTCCGCTCATCTCCCTCCCCGGCGGGGGAACAGGCAGTGGCCAGGCAGGCTACAGCTGCCTCGCGGCGCCTAAGATGGCGGCGCCCGGAAGGACCCCCTTCCTCCCTCGCGGCGCCTAAGATGGCGGCGCCCGGAAGGACCCCCTTCCTCCCTCGCGGCGCCGAGTGAGAAGATGGCGGCGGCCGGAAGTAGAGGTAGGTGTCGCGTGTGTGTCGCTCTCCCACTTCCCCCCACCTCCCAGAGCACGCTCTCTACTGCTCAACATCCATGCTGGCAGGTGAGGAAATGCAGGGGGAGGAATCCATGCCTTTGACGCCCCCCCCCCCCGCTGCCTTTGACGCCCCCCCCTGCCTTTGACGCCCCCCCCCTGCCTTTGACGCCCCCCCCCCCCTGCCTTTGACGCCCCCCCTGCCTTTGATGCCCTCCCCCTGCCTTTGACGCCCTCCCCCCAGACTTTGACGCCCCCCCCCTGCCTTTGACCCCCCCCCTGCCTTTCAGGCCCCCCCTGCCTTTCACGCTCCCCCCTGCCTTTCACGCTCCCCCCTGCCTTACACGCCCCCGCCCCCCCTGCCTTACACGCCCCCGCCCCCCCTGCCTTTCATGGCCTCGCCCGCCCCCCTGCCTTTCACGGCCTCGCCCCCCCCTGCCTTTCACGCCCCCCCCTGCTTTTCACGCCCCCCCTCCCTGCCTCCGGGCAACGCCGGGTACATCAGCTAGTATATAATGTTTTTGCTACTTTTTGGGGGGGCATGCTTTAGCTCATTTGGAGAATTGTTGTTTGTTTACTGCCATACGGAGATTATGTTGCTACAAATTAAAGTACAGGAATCCCTCTATATACGAAAGAGATACGTTCCTGAAAAGTTGTCCATAAAGCGAAATTCTGTATATTGAACCCTATTTTCCCGTTGACATCCATTATATAAATTATATACGAAAAACTATTCAGCCCTAAGATATAATAAAATCAATTAAGAATGCAGCAAAACTTTTTTTAAGCACTTATTTATTGGGAAATCAATAATTGTTATGATAAAATATTAATAATAATTATCAAAATGAAGAGCGTGGGGACCAGTTCAGTATGAAAAATGATCTGCGGCCATATGAAACGCGCTAGGACAAACGACAGACCGTGCATTGTACGACCCCCCCCCTGACAATGTGACACTAACATTCTGTATAACGAATTTCTACCCTAATTTATCAATTCCGTTATAGCAAAATTCCGTATGTTGAGGGATGCCTGTAGTTATCATAAACTACAAAAAATCAACCCTGGGGTCCTGGCTTATGTTGAAGTCCATCTTCTGAACATTTATCCCACCGACATACTCCACATATCCCAAAGGCTCCACTACAGAATTCATGTCCTGTCTGACAGTGCCTCCACCCAGAAGATACCAATGACCAAATGAGGTGCATGAAATAAAACTCTTCTTTGATACTTGTAAAACTATAGAAAACAAATACAAAATGTATGGCTAATTCTCTATCCCCAGCAGCATTCCTAAGGCATTGAAAAATATATAGTGTTACTGACATTTTCTTATATGGGTAGGTTTCAGCTCACCTAATTCTGTTTATATATATATATATATTTTTTTTTAATAGTCATTAATAAACCAAACCAAATTAAAACAAGTGTGAAATTATTTGCATATAGTTAAGAAAAAAATATAGATTTTTTTTAACTATAAGCAATTAATTTCACACTTGTTTTAATTTGGTTTATTAATGATTACTATAAGTGTATAAGTCAAACAGATACATATACATGTGAGTACATATATGTAAAAGAATACATACAACCAATGTTTTTACACAGAAATTGATATGAATAGGTTAAATATATATTTATATACATATATATCTATTATCACATGCACACCTTATCTGTCCATATATCAGCTTATGGATCTTACCAACGTAGCAATAACACTTTAGCAACGCAGCAAATGTAATATCACCTGCTGAAAATATTGGCAATACCAGCTACTGTATGAAGGAATGGGAACTATCTGATATAGGTGATGTGGAAAGTGGCTAAAGCGCTCAAATGCAGGTGCAATGAATTAAATAAGCCAAACTACTAAACCAGGGTACTAATAAGAATAATATAGTACTTAATGTGTAATAGTATGGGTACTATCCTCCTGAAGACAGGTGGTAGATGGTACAAGCCCACTCACCCTCAGTCTCATCGGCAGGTTCCCCTGAAAATAATATACACTTATGGTTTACCCCCGCTGCAGCTTAGATATGAAGCATAGGAAATGGTGCTGCAAGGGGCATATAACTTAGTACATGGTAGACAGACAGAACCCCTATATACAGCACTCTGATCCAGTGTGAAATGGTGATATTCTTAAAATAACTTTATTAAATGACAATGTCGTTAAAATATTGGGGTTTAAAACAATGATTAAATAATACCAAATGATTCTTACTCTATGGATAAGTGTATCCAGATGAGTGTGCAGTGGTATATAAATGTCCAGTGTTAGGAAAGTTCACTGGCCCTAGCAGTCCTCTATGGAGTGGGTTAGCTAGGGTTCTTGATGAAAGTAACGGCAGTTAAAGCCACAGATGTAGTGCCCCTGTAATTTAATACTAGTAGGTGCACTCGTGAGTGGGACCTGTACTATGCTGTATGTGTACTGCAGCTAATAGTACATTATAGATTCGTTATAACAGATCTATGTCTAAGTGCACCTAGTGTGTTGTTACTTGCACTCACTTATGTTATGGAGTATGTAATTGTTGCTGTTTGGTGCTTAACACATAAATATTCCAGGTATATGATGGTCTAGCTGGAGTAAACGCTAGTATTGCTAGATATATTACAGGTGAATATGGTGGCACTGCTGTAACTACTGTATAGGCTTATACTGAGTTATCAGCTGAGTACTGCTCCTAATAGGGTATATATGCCAGTCAACTTGAAAGACCTTCCCCTAATTGGATATGTACTCTTCATATGTTTTTCAAAAAGAACGCTGTGACGTTCGAAACGCGTTGGATGGGTCTCTTGTTACATTAAAGTGCCCTTTTAATCATTTTTTCGTTTTGGGTCCTTCCTGCTCCGTTTTTGCTGGTGCGCTTTTTGGTCTCCCTTTTCCTGATATAGGTGATGTGAATTATGTGAAACAAAGAGGAAAACATCCTCAATTATAAAGAAATATACAGTGAAAACATTCAAATGTGATAAGTGAATATGGAAATCATATTCTCTCTCTCTCTCTCGTTAAACAAACATGACATGGAACTCTGCAGAAAAAATATATTGCAACACTGCTAACATTATCAATCTGTTGTATAGTGCAGGTGTGCTCAACTCCCCCCTTCCCCCAACAAGGATATCCCTGCTTCAGCACAGGTGGCTCAATCAGAGGCTCAGTCTTTGATTGAGCCACCTGTGCAGAAGCTGAGAACCTGACCTGTTGGGGGGGGGGGGGGGAACTTGAGTTGAGAACCCCTGGCTTAGAGTCTGCCCCTACACGTCGAAGACATCACCGGACAGGAACTAACCTACTTCTGTGTGAACGTGGTACATATTCCATGCGTTGAGAGTTCACAACGCACGCAACGGAGTTGGGCACCCCTGATATAGTGCACGAGATTAACTCCACTCACCTGATGGTAGATGCATTTAAGCGTTTGCTTTTCACGCGACAAAATACATAGTTAAATACTTCAATGTTAGTATTTTCATGAATAAGAGTAATTTAGTTAAACCCGTTGCCCAGAGCGTTATAAGCCTGCAGCCACGTCACGGCATGACCAGTATGCAGGTCCTAACACTACCTGTGAAATCTCTCATTTACCTCTGCTGCGGAGGGAGAATGGTCTTGCACAGGTACATGGGGAAACCTGCTGCTTATAACGCTTTGGCCAAAGGGTTTAACTAAATGACCCTTACGCATGAGAATATGAATATTGAAGTATTCAACTATGTATTTTGTCTCGTCGGATGTTGCATTTGGTATTTTTTGTCTTTTGTTGTATACATTTGGCCACGCTGAGTGGCTCTCGTTTTGACACAAATATATATACATATATTATGTGGTGGGTTCTGGAGTTAGAGCTTGCTGGGATTGTGTGTCCACTGGGTTATTATCACAGAAACCTTCAGAACCCCTTATTATTGAATTAATATAATGGTGAATGTGGACACACTGTACACAAAAAAATGAGTGCTGGGAATCTGAAATGTAACCCTAATCTCCTCGAAAGTACGGATGGATCACGACTGAATCTATTCGTAAACCGTGAGAAAATGTAAATTGTGAGGCAGAAATTAAATGTTAGAACATAGAGGTAGGCACTTCTCATAAATCACATCAGGTTTTGAATAAGGGATTTGAGCTACCAGGGTCATATATGATTTTCTATTTTCATATTCTTTCACAAAAGCTGTTCTCGCTCTCGTAAAGCAGCAAAACGTGTAATCTTATGTTTTTTTTAATTAGTTTTAGCTAATACTGCATTTTTTTGTATTATTCAACTATTAATAGCATTATTAATGAGTTTTAAATCATCCTTGGCTGTGTAACATCTAAAGTGTCTGTGGAGTTAATCTTGGAGTTAGAATTGGAGGTGAAGAATACAAGAACAACTGGACTCTGCACTACAACAACTCTGCAACTGTGAGAACTTGACTTTCTAAATGGTCTGATAATTTGTCCTCTTCCTATCCTCCAATACCTGGGAAGTCTCTCCTCCTGCATCTCACTATGCCCTCCCTATTGCATTTTCTGCTTACTGTTTCCTCACTCCTTTGTAAACGTTTCTGTTCCCTCCAACTTCCCCACTCCTCTCCTATCCACATTTCTTTCTCTCCTCCCCTCCCCTCCACCGATGCCTGTGTTCATACACTGCACCATTATTTATACACCTCTCTCCCAACAACTTCTTTACCCCTCAATAAAAAGCACCCCCATAAATCCTCTGTACACACCCCCTCTCTTTCTACTCCTCCTTGCTGCTGGGGATGCCTCTCCTAATCCTGGATCCAGACATAAACATACCTGATCTCACCCACGACTCCCTGTCACCTCTTCCCCTGCTAATGGTGTTAACCGATGTAATTGTAGCACTGCTTCCCCCCCACCCCTGGGAGATTTACCCTGGCTACAGTCCTGTGTGATGCTTGGTACCTGTTTAGCTCAGGAGATGTTGAGTGTTCCAGAATGACATGGGTAAACAGGACAGGCTCATGGTGATCCATGATGTTCTTTCTTGGTGCCAGTGCCTCCAGGCATAGTGGCCTCCAGTAGAAATGAAGGCAATCCTCACCATGACAGTCTTTTATCCCCATACATCTAGCCAATAGATTGCGACAGCCAGATATATAAAAAGGGATGGTCTTTATTATGCAGCCACTGCTGATGTTCTCACAGTGATTGCAATCATTTGTCAGGATAGCTTCCAGGCTCCTGGATGGTACAGGCCTGCTGGTAATGATGAGGCATCACTAGAGTAGTGAAATGCACCCAGCCCATGAGGGACTGAGCACGTCTTCCGGGAGATTTGGCTCCTTGAGGAGGAAGAGGGAACTGACTGAACCCCACCCAGTGAGGGCTGGTTTCTTCTCTATAATTTGGGACACCTCCACTATAGTGCAAAAGGGGAGGGCACAGGCTCTGCATCCTTATTGAACAGACAGACTCTCATGTCATCTCCACTTCTGTTACTCACAGAGGCTGCAGGAAGGGGAAAACCCCATAGGATAGTCTGTCACTCAGAATCTTACTAGAACTTACGTGACAGGGAAGGCTGAACGGGTAGCTGGCCCAGCCATGGCTACATAATTTAATACTGACGAACCTTAAAATTGCCTCACAAATCAAGCATCCCAATAGCCTGACTCATGGTCATTGTCCGACACCCAGGGTCACTCCTACCACTCATTGTGGCCAAGCACTACCATCTACTGCACTTATTCCCTCACCTGCTGTCTCTGTAAGTCTCCCAACATACCTCTTAGATTGTAAGCTCTTTGGGGCAGGGATTTCCATTCCAATTGTCTGATTTTGCCACTTTTATTGTATTACTAGCTGATCTACCCGGCGTTGCCCGGGATTTAATTTTCCCGCTCCCCTCGTCTCTTTCTCGGCTTCCCCCCTCTCTCGCTCGGCTCTCCCCTCTCTCTCCCCATTCCCCTCTCTCCCCTTTCCCCTCTCTCTCCCCATTCCACTCTCTCTCCTCATTCCCCTCTCTCTCCCCATTCTCTTTCTCCCCCGTTCCCATGAATCTGTTTCCCTCTCCCCCTAGACATGAAGGCGCCCTCTCCGTTATCAGCTCCGTCCCCCCCCCGTTATCAGCTCCGTTTCCCCCCCCTGCACAGCTTCGGCCCCCCTCTGCACAGCTCCGCCCCCCCCTTGCACAGCTCCGCGCCCCCCCCCCCTGCACAGCTCCGCGCTCCCCCCCGCTTGCACAGCTCCGGCACCCCCCCTGCACAGCTCCGGCACCCGCCTGCCCAGATCCAGCCCCCTTCTTCACAGCGTGTGCCCCCCCATGCACAGCTTCGCCCCCCCCTTGCACAGTGCCGGGTCCCTCCCCCCCCCGTTCGCAGCACGGGGGCGGGCGGACTGGTTCCTGGCTCACTGGGGGTGACGGCGGCGCGCTGGAGGGGGGCTGGTTCCTGACTCACGGGGGTTGGTGGCGGCGCTCTGTGGGTGTGGGCGGGGGGATCTGGTTCCCGGCGCGGGGGAGAGAGAGGTGTGCGTTGTTGGCGGCAGCGCCAAGGAGCGTGGGTAGCGGTGTGAAGAGGGGGGTGGGGGAGAGAGAGAGGTGAGGCAGTGTGGTGGCGCCGAGGAGCGGGGGAAAGTTGAGACAGCGGCGGTGAGGCGAGGAGCGTGGTTAGCTTTGTGAGAGGAGAAGCAAAGTAGTCACTGTGTGGTCCTGCCAAGTCGAAGTGAGGCCAAGAGGAGCACGCTGTGTGAGGTGTACGGCCTGCTGTGACGTCAGCCCACCCCGCAGTCCAATGAGCAGGGGGCACAAATACACACACAAACATTATTTCAGTCTTATATATAGATTATATAATTCCCTGTACTGTATCCTTTGTGAAGCGCTGACTACACTTTTGGAGCTATCTTAATATATAAATCTGAAGTTTGTAGGGTTGTAGATGTGGCCAATCAGATTCATCCGTGGGTCTGCCCGCCCAACCGCGACTCATTGGCCAAGAGGTAAGCTCCACTGTGACACACACATAGACACACACAGACATTGGTCCCTGTGTCCGCCCCCACACGACTCTCATTGGCCAAAAGGTACAGCGACATCACTGACACACACCTACTTGACTGTCACACACTGACACACCATACCCCCAGAGAACCCCTGCGGAGTCCAAGGTAACTTTCATCCATCTCACACTGTCACCCCTGTCTACACACACACACACACACTCACTGTCACCCCTGTGCACACACACTCACACCTGAGACCATGCTTCACACACACTCACAGTCACCCCCGTGCACTCCCGTGTACACACACTCACACCTGAGACCAATAAAAATGGAAAATACGCCGCCTTCACCTAATAAAAACCCATTCAGCTCCGCACACACGCCCGCACACGCCTGCCCGACACTCCCTGCACACACGCCTGCTGCACCCGGCCGACACTCCCTGTGACACACACGGCCGCAACACACTCCCTGTAGCCTCCCTGTAGCCGTGCACATTTTACTGTAGCCATGCCCGCCATAGCCTGCACCCGGCTGACACTCCCTGTGCCACACACAGCCGCACCACACTCCCTGTAGCCGCGACCGCCGCACCAAAAATCCATAATCGCATTCACAATGTAAAACACCATTACACAAAATTTCCGCATGCAACTGCTCTGAATTGGCATTACAAAATGGCCGCCCGTCTACCCACCTTCACCTACGCAGTGTTAATTTACATTCACATTATTAAATGGCCGCCAGCCTATGGCTTACATTCGCATTGGGCCTTCAAGATTGCCTTCACGTTCAATACATCTACTCAACTTCACAACATATCACGGTTTCACACTTACACATGTTGCCCCTTCATTATTTCCCCTTTGCCAATTATACTTTTTTTTACAATTCAATCATTTTCAGTACACGTTTTTACATAAATCTACGCATCAAGACAACACACATTCTACCCCTACACAATAATTAAATCATCACAACCATACCTACTTATTTTAAAACACTTTAACAGGTCTGCAAATACAACAAATATATTTCAAATTAAATATTACAAGTGTGTTACATCCATGTATGCATGCAAAATATACACCTCATAACCCTACATTTACATATCCATGTGCGCACAACCATTAATTAATATTTTACACTACTTACAATAAACATTTTTATCAATAATACTGCATTACTCTATTTATTATCTTCAACATATCTTCTACTTTCATTACATTTTATTCATATACTTTTTTTTTTTAAAAACATTAATTTATTTTATCTAGTTACATTTGAGAGTCGTGTGGAGGCGGACACAGGGACCAATGTCTGTGTGTGTCACAGTGGAGCTTATCTCTTGGCCAATGAGTCGCGGGTGGGTGGGCGGACCCACGGACGAATCTGATTGGCCACATCTACAACCCCACAAACTTCAGATTTATATATTGAGATTTAGGCACTGTATCGTGTATTAGTATCATTGGATGTAGCACTGAGCTCCGTCTGTGTTTGATGTTCTGTCTCTGGTTTTCAATATATATTGCCATGCTCAGTAGCACTCCTCTTTGACACTTATATGCATATATATATTTATATATATGTTGTGGTTATTTTTGGGGGTTCAATATGAGCTTATAGGGCTCCTGTATGTTTTGCAATTCTTGTTCAGCTGGTCCTAGCTGATTTGGAGGGTAGCTCCTCCTTCCCTAGTTTGAAGCTCACCCCCTCCCACTTTTAAATGGTTAAAACTCACTTCATTGCACCTTCCACACTCATGGGAACTTGCTTGCAGTTTGATTGCGACAAATCTAATACAGAGTGCTTTTTCTGGTATTATACAGGTTAATAAGAGCTTCAATCAGACTTAGAACTATGCAACTAATTTTGACAGATTTATTATAAATCATTCTTCCTGGTAATGTACAGGTTATTAAGAATCTATTTTAGTGTTAGGACCCTTGAGACGTGGTCTGCCTTGGAGGAGCTCAAGGGCTTACAACACTTTGGCCAAAGAGTTAAACTAAAAGACCATTTTATTTAAAAGATATCTATGCAGGCATACCCCGGTTTAAGGACACTCACTTTAAGTACACTCGCGAATAAGGACATATCGTCCAATAGGCAAACAGCAGCTCACGCATGCGCCTGTCAGTATGTTCTGAACAGCAATAACGGCATGCACGCGTCGCCTTAGGCAGCGGCCAGAGTGCCGCTAAGCTGGCGCGCTCACGCTGGTCGTGATGAAACACATTGCGGAAATGTTTGTGGCCGGCGTGAGCGCGCCTGAGTATGCGCGGCACTTACCTGCTTGCAGAGCAAACAAATTTGAATTTGCCATTTGCTTGCGCCGCTACTCATGAGCGCCTGCACGCTCAGCGCCGCCCTGGCCGCAGCCTAAGGTACCCAATCAGTACTTTCACAGATTGGGGGGAGGGGGGGTGTAGTATTGCTGCTTTAAAGTAAACCCACTTTTGTAGATCTTTGTATGATCTTGTATTGCCCTTACATTAAGTTCCCAATGTTGCAATAGCTGCTATTAAAAACCCAGACACCAATCAAAAACAATCTCCATCATTAGAAATGCCTGCAGCATAATTCCGTCAGCATGCCCCCCCCACCCCCCCTAGTGCGGGAATATCAGCGAGCACCCCACCCTCCAATGATCACATCCCGCCTGGAAGTGACGTGTCCCCAAGAGCCGCACGTGCTGCATGTACCTACACATGTTCCTACAGTCCCACACACAGGCGCTCAGGTCACCGCCGCCGCGCGCGTGACATCACCGAGACTCGGTGCAACAACGTCACCAGCGCTCGTTTCCATTGTCCTTCGCGTGCTTTCCCTGACACCTAGGAGGGAGGGGCCACGTTGGGCCTGGACACCCAATACTTGAAAGTGATTGGCGGAGGGGTTGAAGCTGCTGAACGCTGATTGGCTGTTGGGAGCCGGCTTATCTTGCCTTGGGCTGCCGATGTGTAGGAGAGCGTGGAGCGGCAGCACAGCCCGTGTCCTCCGCACAGCGCACGCAGGGCCTTAGAAGGGACCGCTTCACCTGCGGGGGGGGGGATGGATGTATAGCGCACCTATATAAGGACTTTTCTTTTCTTTCCCCACACACGTTACCCTCCACCATGGTCTCCACTGAAACAACCTCTCATCCCAACGGGCACATCCTGGGGGGAGAGGACCCGGCTGCGGACCGGCTGCTCCCTGCTAAGGTCACCAGCAACGGGGACATCCAGGTCTACGTGGCGGAGCGCACCCGCAGCCCGGACACTGAGCTGGGACAGGGTCAGGGGCGGGCAATGCTGCGGGAGCCCCCGGCGGAGGCTGAGCTGGGAGCGGGGGAGAGGCAGCCCATGCTGCCCGGTCAGCGGGAGCCCCCGGAGGGTAAGAGGCAGCCCTTCCCCCTGGAGACCAAGCTGTTCCGCAGGAGGTTCGCCATCCTGGGGGTGTTCAGCCTGTACTCCCTGGTGAACGCCTTCCAGTGGATCCAGTACAGCATCATCACCACCGTGTTCACCCGCTTCTACGGGGTGTCCAGCGACAAGATAGACTGGCTGTCGGTGGTGTACATGGTGGCGTACGTGCCGCTGATCTTCCCCGCCACCTGGCTGCTGGACAAGAAGGGGCTGCGGGTCACCGCCCTGCTGGGCTGCGGGCTCAACTGCCTGGGGGCGTGGGTGAAGTGTGCCAGCGTGAGGCCGGACCTGTTCGGGGTGACCGTGCTGGCCCAGGCCGTGTGCTCGGTGGCCCAGGTGTTTATTCTGGGGTTACCGTCCCGGGTGGCGTCCGTGTGGTTCGGACCCAAGGAGGTGTCTACTGCGTGTGCCACGGCGGTGCTGGGCAACCAGGTACTGGTCCATCCTCCTCCTCCTCCTCAGTGTGACAGCTGATCGAAGCCTTGTGTGTGTCGTGTGTGTGTACAGTATGTGTAGGAGATCTGAGTAATAACACTGCTGGGCTATTTAGGTGACATGTTAAATGTGTGCACAATGTGTTATCAACCGAGTTAAAATGCTTGGATTAATAGTTTAGATAAACAAATAATACAAGTATCAGATCATGGGAATAAGTGCATCAGACATAAAAGTAACATTTAAGGAAGAGGAGTCCCTGGTCCGAAGAGCTTGCAATCTAATTGGTAGGAAGAATTTGCAGAGACACAGTAGGAGGGCATTCTGGTAGCTGCGTCTGTAGGGGGCCAAGCGTGATGTATCGTGTATAGTATTAGCCATGGAGCTACTCATATGCTTCTTTAAGCAGGTGTCTTTCAGGTGGATAGAGAGGGTGCTGTTTGGTACACTTTGAGATGAGTAGGGCTCCGAGCATCCTTACATGTAGAAGCAGTCTTCTATCATATTGAGTACTGGGCCTCCTCCATGCTTGTATTAAAAATATGTTCACTCTTTTTTTTTTCTTTTTTTTTGGTGCAGATGTCAAAATAAACTTTTCCAGTAGAACCCCTACTTATTTTCTTTGTCTTGCCAGTTGCAGTTGACTAAAAAAAAAAAAAAAACTTTACAATGAAAATATTTGTTCCAAATTACTGCGGGTACAAATATGACACTTTTTTTTTTTTTTTTTATATATATAAGATTGCTTCACCCATTTTAATCGCCCACTGCTGCAAATAATGGTTTCTCACCAGTGTGACTGTATTAGAAATGTGCGGAGTTTCAGCGACGTTCGGGAACCAGGCGAAATTTGCCCTTTTTGTGAATGTTGAAAGTTTAAAAATAAAAAATTAAAGAAATTCACGAAGTATGAAAAGTCAATATGCCGAAAATGTGCAAATCCATTTCACAAACCACATTTTGAAGAAATGCACTGCTCTATTCAATATGCCTTAAAACCACTGCCCAATACTGGAAAAGAGTTTAACTCCATTAAAATGAATGGGACTCAAATCGTCAGTATTCCGCTGCTTCAAAACATTGAATAAACACCTATGATGAGATACGTGAATTCAATGCTTTTACCTTCCCATTTTTTTTATTCTCATTACATACTCCTTGTGAAATTAACTCGTTGATTTCTAATTTGCAGAAATAGTGATGCGAAAAAAGCTTCTAATGAAAGCAGTTTGAGTGGTAAATTCTACAATATTAATTGTCGTATTTGTTGGACTGCAAGTTTATTCAAATAAAAAAAATGAAAAGGGTAGATGTGACATCAGTGCTTTGACTTCGTTGCACATCAATGTATGTTTCTTTCGTTAGTTACACTATTAATATTATGTTTTATTTGTACAGTATGGTGCCAACATTCCACAGCTCGGTATACTGTACCTCTCTTCACTACCGAGAAGGGCTGCCATGTGTAATCAATCTAGTGAAAGAGTCCAAGCAAATGTTACTTTCAAACAAGGCTTCTCGATGTAAAATTACACATACAATGTCACTTTATTGATGTGTTCATATTCTGTCTAATTCCCCCCATTGTCCCGCTTTTCACTACAATAATGCCACCGCCATTATCCTTGTTTTTCACTCTTGTTTTAGTCCATTGGTAGATTAAGGACATAATACAATCCATATACCATGTTTCTTCTGCCCAGATCCTGCAAATACTTCGTTGAATAAGAGGCATTTTGGGTACACTTTAGAAACATTTAGGGCCTTATTTACTAAAAGGTGCTACTCCATCAGACACCTACTAGTGCCAGAAGACTATCTGTTCACTTGCGTGGGCCGGAAGGTGTCATAGCACTGCTCAGTAAAGATGAAATCAATAAAGTATAACCTCTGCAGCTACTAATCTCTTACAATACAGTACCTTGACACAGGACATTATAGGTGTGTTAGCTTTTATGATGGGTTGTATTTGATCAAAGGGTAAGTATCTCATTACCTGAAGCATTGAATACAAATCTGACTTCTGCACTTTAGGACAAATAGTCAAAGAATTTCTATCAGTATACTTTCAATATACTAATCTTACAGAGTTAAGTAACAAAGTATATGGAAACGACTGTTTTGCAACTCGCCGAAGACCCCTATTGGCTTATTTGGAATGAGTGACATGGGCAGAAGGACAGCTTTTCACTATGGGGAATTCTTAGTCTTTTTAAGGGTTCATCACTCAGAGTATAAAACACTCCCTACAAAAATCTGGGATGAAAGCGAAAACATTACATTTACAGCATCTTATATTGTGTATGTATGTACATGTACACACGTATGGATGATTTGATGATGAAACCCTGTGACGGTGAGAAATTAGATGAATGCACATATAACAATGTTTGTCCCGGTTGTCGGAGGTAAATGGATTTAAGGTATGGTGCTCAACCGCTTTCCACCCCCCCCCCCCCCCTCCCCTCATCAGATCAGGTTTTGAGGATATCCCAGCTTCAGCACAGGTGGCTCAGTCTTTGACCCTACGATTAGGGTGTCTTGAGGACTGGAGTTGAGCACCTCCTGATTTAAGACCATGTTTGTGTTTTTCAGCTTGGCGTAGCGATCGGCTTCCTCTTACCTCCGGTGTTAGTCCCAAAGCTAGACAATGACATGGAGCAGACTGGGCACAACATTAGCATTATGTTCTATGGGACAGCGGCTGTGTCCACACTTCTGTTTATTCTGACTGCAGCAGGTGAGAGCCCATACATGCTGAGATGTCGCTGCAATTATAAATGTTCTCACAATGTATTGATTTGTATTCAGTGGTCAGAATGTGATGGTATTAAGAGGCACAGAGTAACACTACTGTTTCTTCCAACATCCAGAGTACCGCTACTTTATAATTTACAATCTCACATAAAAAAAATTGGTTTATTTTAGAAGGCCCCTCCCTTCCTATTCTGATAGCACAAACCTCGCTTATATATTTCTAACGTTCAGCAAAAAAGATTTTCTAAATATTTAACGTGTATCTGTCAATTTATATCTATACAATTACACACACATTATTATTATTTGTTTTTTAAATCTGACCTAAAATAATTATTTTTCTCCAGCCACTTACAACCGTTGTTCAATATTGTCCAATATTAAAATGCAGCATTCTGCTTTGTTCCGTATTCCCAGGATTTAACGTTGTGGTATTCATTGACATGTGGATTTCTACATCTATTTATATAGTGATTGGAGAAATGTGTGACTGGCTACACCTCAAAGCCAGAAGCTTGGACAGCAAATAGTGTAACGGTTGAAATGATTTTCACTGCTGCTCACATTGAATTGTCATATTAGATAAACGGGGGTATTGTGACCTTAAGGGGTATATAGTTGCAGCAAAACAGGTCACGGGAGACCAGGACAAATACCAGGGATCAACATCGCCAGACAGAAACACGTTTATACCAATAGCCCACTATGTTGCAACATTCAGGGCCAGTTGCTGGCTACCTGCCCAGCCCCTAATTGGTGGGAAGACATGCAACATAAAGAGTTACATGGAAAGGTGGCAGACAGCTGTGCAACTTTCCAACTGAACATAAAGTTAACCCCTGGTCCCTGAAGTGCTGGAACCATGTTTACAAGACATTTATACATACATAGCATGTCTAATACAACTGTGTTATTGACAGGTAGGGGTAATGCAGGGCGTAACCTTTTTTTAACAACAGCCATATTTACCCCTACCGTCACAATCGTGATCTAACCACTACTGATCTAAATGGGGAGACGCACCTTGAAGATAACTCTGTTTCCCAGGAGAAGAGATAAAGGCGTTATTCTTCAGGATGTGCAAGTAATAGAGCCTAGATCAGTGGTTTCCCGGCTGTCCCTAAAGGGTTTCCTGCAAATTTCAGGTCATTTGAAAATTGCACCAAATACAGAAGACTTTCAAATGCATCTGATCACAGACGCGCTATTAGAGAGGGTTGGGGTTCCTTACAATGCATCTGATCTCAGACGCGCTATTAGAGAGAGTTGGGGTTCCTTACAATGCATCTGATCACAGACGCGCTATTAGAGAGGGTTGGGGTTCCTTACAATGCATCTGATCTCAGACGCGCTATTAGAGAGGGTTGGGGTTCCTTACAATGCATCTGATCTAAGATGTGCTATTAGAGAAGGCTGGGATTATGCAGATTTTTTTTCACAATATGATTGTAGGGTTCTGTAACAAAAAAAAGTTAACCATTGGCTTAGATAAAGAATCAGTGCCATGTACTCCTTTACTACATCTACAAGTAAAGCAAAAGCTATTCTGGACTGTCTTGCATCCCCTTGGCCAAAGCAATAAAAAGACAGGAAGTCTCCTGCTAGCAGTATGGACAGACAACCTCTGAAGCCTGCTATCTCACAGCAGTTACAAGCAGATGTTTCCTTCCCTTTGAGCTCAGAACATCTTTCCATGCTGACTGTTTGAAGGTGGTTAAGTGAGAGGCACTTGGATAGTGTGGGAGCGCTGTGTGCTTCGGTAGGTGCTGTCGGCAAACAGCACATCACAGAGCATTATGAGGGGGTGGAGGAGCGTATAGAAACGTATTCCCTCTGTGTGGGTTCTAGGTAAATGAGGTATCCCACATGAATGACTTGATTTTGATATTTGACCTCAACACATGATCAGTGCTGTGAGGGTAACCAGGGACATTTTATCACGTGGAAGGAGAGCTACATGCATAGAAGAGTGCTGTTTCATGCTGCCTGTGTTGAGCAATTGCATCTGTTATATTTGGCCAGCCAGCAATACATACTTGCAACAAGCCCAATATAAACAACATCCTCCATGAAAGATGGTCTGTTTACCTGCTGTAGATTGCAAAGATTGTGAATGTCCCGCATGATATTGGGAGAGCTTCATAAAGGGAAGTGAATACTGCTTTATTTCATGGCCTTACATCGAATTCATGGCTGTTCAGTAAGTCACTCTTACACCAGGCTATAACACACTGCGAGTATACGTTACAATAATGTCCCATGTGTGTATCCCCTTTCCTTTTAAAGACAGTGACAGTGCTGATTTGTAAATAAAAATGTGTGGTACTTTGTACCGTTGGTGCGATTGCTACAATATCAGGCTTTTCCCAGCAGCGCTACTACACGTCATAAAGCAAATAAATGTATATAGCTCACAGAGGTTGCTCTGTGCTCTCTTGTATGTCCGAGTAAAATACTTATTTAGCAGAAACCTCTGCTGCAGCTCGTGTGCTACATTTCTCTGGGGTATGTTTATTTTTTATTACAAAAGTTTTTTTTATTTTGAATTGTGTTTTTTTTTTTATTTTTTAATTTTGTGAGGGTGTAGGGAACGCAAACTTAGCTTGATTACAAAAATCCTATTATGTTCTATGGCATATCTTTAACATTAACGGGCTTGCATATTTTAGAGCAAACGACAGTTCTTAAGAGTATACTGTACTTCGATTCTAGTGACAAGGAAAATCTATCAACGGTTGGGTGCTCCTACTTTGCGACCCAAGGGCTCCAGGTCACCTCTAATTTCACGTGGAATCTTTGAGCCAGGCCGTGAGCTTCTCTAGGTTCATAGTGTTCCACACTCTGGAAGTAATTGTGGCTATATTGGGGATCGGTATGTTCCATGCCTGTGCAATTACACATCTGACTGCCGAGAAGAAGATAGGGTTAAATGGTTTCCTCTGCATACTATTGGTCTTTAAAGGCCTCTTATGCAAGATTGCTTGCCATGGTGAGAGTGTTGGAAATATACCTAGGGGTGTCATTGAGTGTGAATACGTTCAACCAGAGCTTTTTGATTCTCTGACACTCCCACCATATGTGGATAAATATCCCACTCTAATTGCATCTCCAGAAGCATAGAGGTTGGGTTTCTTTATGAAATTTGTGAATGCAGGCCGGAATCGGGTACTGCCTATATAGGATTTGGTAGCTATTTTCCTTTATTAGTGGGTTTTAAGAAAATCCTTGATTATTGTGTTCCGTATTCCGCCGATTCTTGTATTCCTGTGTTGCTTTTCAATAGCCACTTCCCACTGTCTTAATACTGTATGTGCTTCCTCTCTATCTCCAGTGTTGGGTAGAAGCTCAAGATATAAATGAGATTAGTTGCTTTGCAAAAGGTGTGTAATGCAGATCCTTTCAAAAGCTGTAGTTTGCTGGATCTGGTGCTCCGCATAACAGGAAGTATGGAAGTGCCTTATCTGGGGCATATCTAAGCAACTCTGAGTCTGAGATGTGCTTAGTTTCTCAGAGGTCTATTATTAATGTGACTTTGCTATTTCTCAGTTCAAGCAATATACTACGTGTGTTTGTTTTTTTTAAAAAAATTTTTTTTATATATATATTATTTGCTTTATTATGAGAAAATACTTGTAGCATTTAAAAAAAAATGTTTTAAAGACATTTTTTTTAATGTTTCTAATGTAGGAAGCATTTCCAAAGTGACAGCCCCTTTTCCCTTTTGATAGGCTCTGGCTCTTGAGCCCCGCCCTCTCTCTAGCTGTGAACCAATTGTATCTAGTAACTGCCCAGTCACATAATATTGCTGGGCTACATTGCCCAGAATGCTGTGCAAGAACTGAATTAAATAACCCGAGCAAACGATTGATTACAGGAGAATGGATCGATCTGCAGCTTAGCTAATCACTTGTCAGTGTGCAGTGTGTTTTCGACCACCAGGAGAACTGCTCCACACTAAGGCCAGGGGGGAAGCTGGGGTTTCTACAGATGGGAAGCATCCCTGTATATGTAGTATTTTTCTGCTTTTTCTGGAATAGAGTAGTAGGGGCAGAACTACTCTTTAGCACTTCTTGAACGTTGTGTTATTTTGTGTTCAGCCTATGGCTCTTCTCTGTGTTCACTGTGCTATATCCTCCTGATTGTCTGTACTATACACAAGGCAAACACCTATGTGAAATGATGAACAGACATCCAATCTGAAACCCTTCTTCAGAAAAATACCGTTTAAGACTGGGCACCTGTGAACATTTCTCATGGGGGAGTGACATAGGTTTTATAATCCATGCTATGTATTTGGGCTAAGCTGTCTCATCTTCTAAGAAGCATTAGGATTGTAACAGTCTTCCCAGATATGAACCTGAATTATGGCCTATTTCAAAGATATATGTGATGATTGTTGTAATCACTATGCCTTCGCCAATTCTAACCTTTCTTTGCTTTTTGTTTAACCATTTTTACTACATTTTGCTTTCCCTGTAACCTTTGACCGAGTTATCGGTGTTATGCAGGCATGTTTACATCTTTATATAAAGGTGTACCCACTCAGAGTAGATGTCAAACTAACTTTTCTGATCGGAATCCTTTCTTCTTGTTTAGTTGATTAATTCATGTAAAAGAAACTACAAAATAAATACTAAGCATGAATAAGGGTCACACACAACAGGTCACGGATCGCCTCTCCCGCAATACTACTCATGCACCGATAAGCATGTTGGGGGGAGATTCACTCCGCTCCGGGTATCAAGTTAATGGCAATTAAAGCGGGATCGAGCTGCAATATGCCTTATCTGAGTTTGGTAAGCATCGTCTTTTGTTGCTTGCTTCAGCTGCCAGGCAGCAAAGAAGAACCTGGAGTGGCAGAGAGTCCCAGGAAACTGGGTGGGCTTCTATATACCAGGCATACAGTGAAGATCAGTCTGCAGGTTTGCATATATAATTCTGCGCTTTTTCGCTGTTGGGCTTTTGGGCATCATTTTCCAAAATGGCGACACACATGGTATTAACCCTTAACCTGCCGGCAGCACTCCAGTGCCACCAGATGTCCAAAAACACGAGCATGTAATCACTTGGGTAGCGCCCTTCTACCTGACAAGCAAAAATAACATGATATTCCCTGAATGTCATAAGGAGCCGGCCTTTGTCATACGGGCAGTCTAAGGGTTAAATTCTAGCAAGAAAATACAGCTAGATAAGCAAAGAATGTGTTACAGGGCGAAAAGCTTTAACTTTATTGTAACTCCAGTGTGTGTATATATTTGTGTATGTATATACATACACAAAAGAAGATTAAAGAAGGCCTGTGCCATGTATTGTTCCTTTTACTGGCCCTTTTTATGTTCTTTATAGCGACAACGTGACGCTTGTGATTTTTTTTTTAATTGGGTATAAAATTGGCTGCTTTTACCCCCTATAAAAAATATTTTTACTGCCTAGCCATTTATATAATATTAGTACTAAGCACAAATAAACTGAAAACATTGTGCTAAATAATTTTCTTTCTGGTGTCTTTTTTTTTTTTTTTCCCTCACAACATTTGAGCCGATTGTGCACCACCTGCCAACGAAGGGTTAAATGTATGATAAACATGGCTGCTGTTTTCTCACATTGGTAATAGTTTTGGTGCTTTTTGATTTACTGATTCAATTCTCCTAATTCTTGTTGCTAGTACAATCATACACAGTATCACAAGCACACTTCTTAGGTGTCACATTTGACTCCTCCCTGACATTCACAATATAGCTAAAAGCTGTAATTTTCCTACATAACGTTGAAACCAAATGCCCTTGGTTCGACTGCTAAAACTGTAACGCAGACCCTCATTCTCTCCCATCCCGACTATTGTAACCTTCTACTGCTCATCCTTCCTGCCGCTCACCTGTCTCCCCTTCAACCTAACCTAAATTCTGCTGCTAGAATCTCTTTACTCTCTCCTAAATCTGTCTCCGCGTCTCTTGTTGAAATCCCTCTCCTGGCTTCTGATCAAATTCCGTATTACAACAAAAAACAAACAAAGATGCCCAAAGTTACTTCCAATGTGACAAAAATACACAGTGCAATACTTATATATTCTCTTGAAAAAGCATCATTTAGTTTAACCCTTTGGCCAAAGCGTCTTAAGCCTGCTGCCACTTTCAAGGCATGACCGTTAGCATGTCCTAACACTCCCTGAGTTAAAATTCTTATTTACCTGTATAATTACAGGAAGAATGATCAGCATTGGATCTGACGTAAACCAGCAAAATGAAACTCCTGCCCTATTTCTGTTCATGCTTCTCTGTGATGTGGGGCTTTGAGGTCCCCACTGTTGCCAGGTAAATCTCTCCTGGTGAACAAGGGCTGGAGCTCGGATAATGCTGGGTGTGAACCCCAACAGGGTCACAGGCAATCTTCTGTGACCCTCCTCTCTTGCAGAGCAGGAACTCTTACAGGGACTGTGACAAGTAGTTACTTCCTGCCTTTAAACCCTGTTCAATCAGGAGTTAATTCAAAAGCAGCTCGGGTAGGAAATCTGACACCAGTTTGTAGCTTCCTTATCCTTGCAGAGGGAGTGTGTTAACGACTTCACTCCCTTTACAAAGCCAACTTTAAAATAAATTCTCCATCTTACAGGCAGCCATTGCAGAGAACAGAGAATAGGTGTCGTGGCAAGAACGGGTCTGGTTAATTAACAGCCTGGCCGCAGCATTCTGCACCAGCTGCAGGCGGCACAGCTCTTTTTTTTTTTGTTTTTTTTTTTCCGGCAGACCCAGGTAGAGTGCATTGCAGTAGTCCAGGCGTGAGGACACAAAGGCATGGACATTCCTAATAAGATCCTCGGGGGAATTAAGTGCTTAATCCTGGCTATGTTCTTTAGGTGGACGAATGAAGATCTGACACCTGATGTTTAAGGGTCAAGTCACAGTCAAGGACAACACCAAGATTCCACACATGGACATAGTTTAGCAGCTGGGAACCCACAAGCTTAAGGCCAGTTGGTTGATCTAGCTGCATCTCAGCCCTAATTTCTCGCTATACACCTACCCGACTCTTACGTTGTGCTCAAGGATGTCTTCTGTCTACCCCTTCTGTATCTAAATCCCTCTCCCACCTAAGATCTTACTCCACTACACCACACCTCCTGGAATGTCCTTCCCCCTCAATATCTGACTGGCACCCTCTCTCTCCACCTTTTTTAGGACCTTTCGTAAAACGCACCTCTTTAACGAAGCATATGAGTGGCTCCACTGACACTATACATATCTTATGCACGGACCTTGATCCCTTGCAGCTGCACTTACCCGAACATCCTCCTACTTGTCTCTCTAAGTTCTCTGTCCTTACTACTCCGATTGTAGGCTCCTTTGGGGCAGGGACTCATTTTCTTATTGTTACTTTCATATCTGAAGGGCTTATTCCCACTAGGTGTTATAATATTATGTCACGTGTTTTACTGCTGTGAAGCGCTACGTGCCTGAATGGCGCTATATATAAAAAAAGTATCTACATGCGTAAGATTCCTATGGTGAAATAAATAAGGTGGTGGATGTTTTGTATTAGCACTTGTATTTCCTGGGTGTCTTATTTATGCATGGTGATTGCACCGTGAAGACTCACTAGAAACCGTCCGTTGCTGAAAAGACGATGAGCAGTTGTTAATACCTAATCCCATTTCTCCATAGTGTTCAAGGAGAAGCCGGACATATCTCCTAGTCAGTCTCAAGCGGTTCTGCAGGACGTGCCTCCTGAAGATTACTCCTACAAGCAGTCCATGATGAACCTCTTCAAGAATGTTCCTTTTGTGCTCTTGCTGATCAGTTATGGTAAGATCAAGGTGATATCTGGTCAACTCACTGGAAATGGATACAAAGCTTTGGGCTTTGTTGGTATAATCTCCCTGGCCACGGAATGAGACTTTTAGACGTGGCTGTTTCGACAACGTTCAACCACCTAGGGACAGTTGGCTGGCTCTAGCTGTTTCAGCATTGAGGATGGTGGTTAGGGTAGTGGGAGTAAGGGGTTAATGGCTTAAGGTTTTTAGGGTAAGGAAGTAAGGTCTTGGGTAAGGGGTTAACTGATTAAGCTTTTAGGGTAAGGAGGTAACTGGTTATGGTTTGGGTAAGGGGTTAAGGTTTTAGGGCAAGGCGATATGGGGAAAAGGTTTAGGGTAAGGGGTTAGATGACTACCTCCGGCGCCCTAATATCTCGACGGTTAAGCGGTGACTGCACGGTCGCGGCAAAATGTCGACTGCCCATCTGTGTGCTAATGGCGCATGTGTGCAGGGGCATATTGGGTTGCTGGTGGGACATTAATGGATGGATGCCACAAGGTAGCACTGCATAAAGTGCAGCGTGCCACAGAGGGGACCTGGCGGTGCACCAGTAGTCTATACTCGGTGTCAGTGTATAGTATACTCTCAACGTATAATCGCTACACACTAACATGGAGTATAACAAGACTGCACTATATCAGCATTGAGTATAAGGAAATTGATGAACATGGATTAGTAAAGCAATTACTATAAATCTATATATTAATCTACCAGCATCTCTCAAGGAACCTTGACTGTCACATTTTGCAAACCGCTTTTCATCCACTAGTCTTGGACCTTTTACATTCATTATTCATTGCTTATGTATTTCAGACATACATTTCTATCAGTGGTTGTTTACGACTAGGTAACTGTGGACCCTCTAGTCTTTTCCTTTGTTTTTACTACAGCCTTTAGAGCAGTGTTGATGCATGTAAGAAATAATTTGACATTATTATTTTCATCTATTTATTCATTGGTTCTAAAGGAATTGGATTTATTTCATTCCAGTTCACTACGGTATTCCACGTCTATAACTTAGATCCACAGCCTGTCACATTTATACCTGTTGCAGAGTATGTACCACACTGAGCGCATTTAAAACAGTTTCCCCCCCCCCCCCCTCCTTTTTCTGCTTTTGTAACGCCTTTGCTTGTCTGTCTGTGGAAAAACAATATCTCAATAGATACAGTATGTCAGCATTTTTGTGGCATTTAACAGTGTCTCACTTCAAAAACGTGTGTCCCAAATGAAATATCCAAAAACACACTATATAATCCCAGAATCGCCTCATGTGAAACAGAACAAGAGCACTCGTTTAACAATCAGATGAAAAAGCCCAAAAGACGCTCGTAGTTTGATCACATTTATATTGCAGGAAATACTACAGTGGTAAGTGGGTGTAAGAGATCACAGAAACATGCTGGTGTCGGTACTGATCCGGAGGACTGGGAGGCATCAATATGTTTGTATGAGCTCTTCTACCTACCTGTTTGATGGGAGTATTTACTGCAATAAATATGATTGCACTTTCTTTTCTCTTTCCATGATTGTTACACCAGTGCTTCTTCTGTTTCACATGAGGCAATTCTGTGATTGTATAGGTAAGTGTGTATGCGGGGATAAAGAAACCAATGTATGTACCTATGGCACAGAAGTATGGAATTCAAAAATATTTATTTGCTCTTCAGTAAATTTATCCAATCATTTCCTAAGAATATTTCAGAGTTTAAGGCATTGAATTGGCGACGCCAATTTGTTAGGAGAAAAAATAATAATACAGTTTGATTTATTTAGAAATTTAGGTTAACCATATCTACTTATATTGAATATCAAATGACATCAGTTAATTAAAAATGTTAGTTAAGACACAATAAATTATGGTGACAAACCCTCCACTGTACAGTAAATAAAAATGGCACGTATGAGCACATCACGACTCGGACAGGTCTGCAACCCTGCTTTTCCCCACAATCTCTGGGCATATAATGCGTTCACTGCAGCCAGGGATTCTGGGTAATGACATGCAAATGAGCACTCTGTGTGTCCCTTTTTGCTTCATTGTAATATGGAGCCCTATAAACTTTTATGCCTGCTGCATTACACAGTGCTTTTCGCACAGCCTGGGTTAAAGATGTGCATAAACCAGTAAACCTATTCCCAGTTTAAAAGGAAATGATGAGTGAAGTCTTTTATTTGGCATCTGCTGTATAATTCTGTAATTTGACATGCGTAGAGAGAACATCTCCTATTTAATGAAATAATAATATGCATCCTATAAGTAGGTAATGTGTTCTTCTTTTATTCCAGGGATCATGACAGGAGCATTCTATTCTGTGTCCACGCTGCTAAATCAAATGATTACATTTCATTATGAGGTCAGTTTTCTGTGATATGTTAGAATATTGTATATGTATCACTGGTATTTTTGTGGTGGTTACAAGCAATTAGTACAAGTTTCAACACTGTTATAAGGTCAAAATGCTGGAGGGCAACATATACAAAATAGAAACCAGAGTATTCTGGATCAGTAACACCTGACGAAGGGGCTGTTTGTACCCCTAAACATTGTGTCCTTGGTCTCGTCTCACCAATCAATGGTCCATCATATTATGTGTACATCTAACCTCTTTTTCTATTCCGAACTGGAATAATAACTTCCAGATGTCGGTACAACACAAAACCGAGATCATGTATGTTAGTCATTAAAATGTCCGTTGACATTGGGGCTCTATCGTACGGAAACTCTCATTGAACTTAATGGTAGTTTAAGGAATAACCCCCAGTGTGACCATTTGGTGCAATCCTGCCCCCTAATCAGCACTAGAATCTGGATCGTCAACTCTATGAAATATTGATAGCTAACACTTTGGGGGGTGCACCAACCCAGGGTAACCCACCTCGAACTACCAAGTGACAGTTACAGCCGGAATGGGGTGCGTCGCATTGACGTGTATGAGTTGTACATGTGCCATCACCAGGAATAACCGCTTGTTTTCTGTTCTAGCCACACAACTGTCCAGTCCCTTCTCCTATACACAGGGCTCCATAGGAGGTGGTTATATACAGCCAAACACCCATCTCCTGTTCCTTTACAAGCATATGGGAAAGTGTTGTATGGTTAGCAGATTAAGGAGCCCTCTCCTTGATAAAGGCAATTTTTGCCCAAACGTTGGACCCTTTGGTGGCCTATTAAATTGCATCTTCAGAAGACCGTGTGCCTGCTTCCATTTTCTTTGCTGATCTCCTTTGGGATGTCTGGACCTCCCTGGACACAGTGCACCGGCAGATAAGAACCCCCCTCCAGCACCATTTAGCGGTGTGCATGTACTTCCACATATGATAGCAGATTAAGGCCCATTCACAGGATACTCATTTGTAGCCTAAATTACTAGATTTAATGAGTTTCTGTGACTCCTCATTATTAATGCTTTTTAATAAAGTTGAATGTATTTGAGATCTTAAAGCAGTATCCCATTCAACATCCTATGTTTGTATTCGATAATACTTACTGCTTTTTTTTTTTTTTTAATGTATTAAGCTTCCTTGGATTGCTATTGCAACCATATAGGAAGTTACCCCACTTCCGCTTTTCGGAAGCAGGGTCTTCGTCGATCGATCACAGAAGAACAGAGCGATCGGGCGCTTAGATAATTGATTTCTTGCTGTAAAATTAAGGAACTGCTGTATTTATTAAAACTAAAACTATAACACTAATATTTGCATATCCATTATGCTTCTAGCATTCAGGTTGCAGATTCAAAATATATTCTTTTTTTCCAGCTGATAGCTTTGCAACTACTGAGATGTCAAAGTACTATCAACAAGATCTTTGTTACATAATCAGAAGACTTGGTATGGCAGGCATCACATGACTTTTGCTTTTTATAAGCACTGTGTTGCAAAGCGAGGCAGTACCTTAGAGGGTCACATTTTTAGTGCATGACGCACATGCAGTGTGCCCTCCTGCTACAGGCTGAAGAGGTTCCAATGGATTCATATAGAATTTGTTTTTCCTTTGAAGTCTGCTGAGCAGTTCAACAAAATAAAGCTATGCTTTTGAATAAAAAATATACACATTTGAAATGATTTGGCTACACAGAGTAGGATGGATGTCTTTATTTATATAGCGCCATTAATGTACATTGCGCTTCACAGTACAGGCATACCCCGCTTTAAGGACACTCACTTTAAGTACACTCGCGAGTAAGTACATTTCGCTCAATAGGCAAACAGCAGCTCACGCATGCGCCTGTCAGCACGTCCTGAACAGCAATACCGGCTCCCTACCTGTACCGAAGCTGTGCACAAGCGGGGAGGCTATAGAGCCTGTTACACAAGCGTTATTTACATCAGTTATGCTCGTATATGACGATTGCAGTACAGTACGTGCATCAAAAGTGGGAAAAAGGGAGTGCTTCACTTTAAGTACATTTTCACTTTACATACATGCTCCGGTCCCATTGTGTACGTTAATGCGGGGTATGCCTGTAGTAATGCACGTGACAATCATATAAATAACAAATAGTACAAATAACAGATCATTGGAATAAGTGCTTCAGACATAAAAGTAACATTTAGGAAGAGGAGTCCCTGCTCCGAGGAGCTTCCAATCTAATTGGTAGGTAGAAAGAACGTACAGAGAGGAGAGGGCATTCTGGTAAGTGAGTCTGCAGGGAGCCAAGCTTTATGTATCATGTGTCTAGTATTATCCACGGTGCTACTCCTATGCTTCTTTAAGCAGGTGGGTCTTAAAGGTGGATAGAGAGGGTGCTAGTCGGGTATTGAGGGGAAGGGCATTCCAGAGGTGTGGGGCGGTCTGTGAGAAAGTTTTAAGGCGATGGAGGGCTTTAAATACAAAGGGGCTAGAGGGAAGACATCCTTGAGCAGAAAGCAAGAGTCGGGATGGAGCATAGTGAGAAATTAGGTCGGAGATGTAAGGAGGAGCAGAAGAGTGTGAAGCTTTAAAAGTGAGGAGGAGAATCGAGTGTGAGATGTGGGATTTGATAGGAAGCCAGGAGAATGATTTGAGCAGGGGAGACACTGAGACAGATTTAGGAAAAAGTAGAGTGATTCTGGCAGCTGCGTTTAGGATAGATTGTAGGGGAGACATGTGAGAGGCAGGAAGGCCGGACAGCAGGAGGTTACAGTAATCAAGACGGGAGAGAATGAGGGCCTGAGTAAGTTTAAGCAGTCGGGCAACAGAGGAAAGGGCGTATCTTAGTTATATTGCGGAGGAAAAAGCGACAGGTTTTAGAAACGTTTTCAATGTGAGAGCAGATTAGTGTGTGACCCCTAGGAAGCGTGCTTGGGCTACAGGGGGAATGATAGTATTACCAACAGTAATGTGGGAGGCGGTAGTAGGGCAGGTTTGGGAGGAAGTATGAGGTGCTCGGTTTTTGATAAGAAAAGGTGTGTCCTAGACAAGAAAAGGACACAAGCTTACAGTGATTATGAACACCTGCTCTCTTGATCTATATGCCCCTTTTCGGCTCCGGCGCTCGCTTCTCTGGAGGAAATCTCGTACTCCTGCTAATTGTCTAAACCAGGGGTGCGCAAAGTTTTTGACCTGCATCCCCCTGCCTCGCAGCCCCAGTGTTCGCGTGCCCCCTCTCCTATGACCTGTCATCAAATGACGCAACGGGTCATGTCTCAATGCCATGGCGACGCGTCACGTGACCCCGTGGCGTCATTTAATGTCGCGTTGCCATGGCGACCACAGTAAAGGCACGGTTGATGCTATCCACAATGAGATTCTTTCTGTCCCTTCCCCCTCCTCTCTACCACTCTTCATTCCTTTTCTCCTGTTAGAGTTGGATGTTTGTAAACTGATTTCATGTGGTCCCTCTACCACATTCCCACTTCCATTCTTTCACACCTTATCTCAACTCTTTCACCTATTTTAGTCTCCGCTCTCACCCAGCATCTACGGTGGTCATACCTATTCTCAAAAACACCACCATAGACCCTACGTGCCATACTAACGACCGTCCTGTATCCCTCCTGCTTTTTGCCTCAAAACTACTAGAACATCCCATGTTCCCCCGTATGATAAACCTTCTTAATTCCCATGCATTCCTGAACCCTTTACATTCTGGCTTTTGTACAGTGTACTCAACGAAGGCTGTGCTCACTAAACTAGCCACTGATTTCCAAGGTCATTTTCGTCTACTTATCCTACGATCTCTCTGCTGTATTTGATACTGTTGATCACTCTCGTCTTCATATTCTACATTTTCTTGGTATCTGTAACCAAGCTATCGGTTTCCCATCAGACCTCTCCCATTGCTCATGTCTTCGCCTCCTGTTGATCCCTGTTGGTGTACCTCAGGGCCCTGTTTTGGGACCTCCCTTTTTTTTTTTTTTTTTTTTTCCTCTCTTCACAGTATCACTTGGTGACCTCATCAACGCTTTTGGCTTTAGATATCATCTCCACACAGATATATTTATCCACACCTACCCTCACTCCTGCAATCCAGTCCCAAGTCTCTGATTGTCTCCTGACTATATCCTCGTTCATGGTGCTCCACTGCCTAAAATTGATCGCCTCACAGATTATCCCCTAGAGATGGCCCAATATCCCTTACTCCATCACAGCAAACATTACTACCAGGTATCCTGTCGCCAAAGTACTTTGCTTAGGTGTGACATTTTTACTCCTTCTCTTTCTCCATTTACATTTACGCCATGGCTAAAATGTGATGCTTCTTCCTCCATAACAGTGCTAAGATGCGATCTTTGTCAATCGACTGTAAAAAGTCCTTCTCCTCTACCATCTGGATTATTATACTATTCTGCTAACCGGCCTCCCCACCTCAGAACTTTCTCCTTTGTAATCTATCCAAAATTCTGCTGTTGGAATAATTTCACTTTCTCCCAGAACTCTCTGCTCATCTTCTCCTTAAATCTTCCCATCATGTTTCTGATCACCTGTAAAGTTCACCTCCTTACCTTCAAGGCCTTTCACTAATCTGCTCCTCCCTACATTAGTGATGTACCGGGTAATTACCCTGGTACCAGGCTTACCCAGTGCTTTTTCAGCTACCCGGAAATTACCTGGACCACGGGGCTGGGGTCGGAACCGGCGCCGGGTAATTTAGGAGCACCTGAAAAAGACATCAGAACTTATCTACAGCCGGCAACGGAAGGTGACAAAGACTGCGGCAACATCTGGAAGCAGCAGCAGACGTCCTTGTGGCGGTGGCAGCAGCCGAAGTGCTTGGTCAGCCGGTGGGAGCAGCAGGAACAGAGCATACAGCTGATGCTTGTTGGAGCCGGGGATCCATGTGACCAGAGCAGGAGTGTTCCTATTGGACAGCCGGCTCCTTCCCTAGAATAGCATTTCATTCGCTTGGACTCGTGGCCCCTGTCCACACGCACAGTCGCTCCTACCAACCATTGTGGCCAAGCACTGCCATCTACAGCACTTATTCCCTCACCTGCTGTCGCTGTAACTCTCCCAACATACCACTTACATTGTGAGCTCCCCGGGGCAGGGATTTCCTTTCCTATTGTCTGACTTTGCTGCGCTTCTTGTATTATTATAATTCCCTGTAACTGTATTGTCTCTCTTGTAAAGTACTGTGGGTGCTATATTAATAAAGATACATACTGTACATACATACGCAACACCATATCTTATTCTCCTTCTTGGGCCCTGAAACACTTCTACTGTGATACAGCCACTTCTGAGTGGTAACTACAATTTGGCAATAGGTAATTTCTAGTCCTCCAATAACTCATTGTTGACAACATATTTAACACTATTTTCTTTCATTTCTGAATAAGTCCTCAAAATCTGACTAGTGCACACCTCTCTCTGCACAGCTCTCGCAAGTGTTGTTTCAAAAGTCTATGCAGGGAAAACAGAAGCCAATGACAGAAACCGATTTTATTGTGTGGCTCCTCCCAAGTGCATAGTAAAATGATGTAATACTTGTGTGTCTGCACTATAACATTAATGTATTAGATGTGTGTACCATGAATAATTTAATCTGACGGGTCTGAGCAATATGCTTTTTTTTTATCTTCCAACGCATTTGCAAAGGGAGGAGAGGTGAATGCTGGGAGGATCGGTCTGACACTGGTGGTAGCAGGAATGGTTGGCTCCATTATTTGTGGTCTGTGGCTGGATTACACCAAAACATACAAGTAAGTAAACATCGCAAGTGTAAGTCCTCCTATAATACAGTATGTGCAGCAGGAACGGAACGCAGTCATTTGTTGATGAATCTTATTGCAGAGTTCTAGCTGTCATATTGGTTCTGGAGGAAAACTGATTCTTTGTAGGCTGCAATAATGTATAGGTTAAATCCTGTATCCATTGTTCATGGGTTTTTTATCTGCCTGGAACACCTTTCCTGATTCTTTTGCTTGGGATTTTGGTGGTAAGGCTTTGCTGAAATACATAGGGGGTTATTCCTGAAACTCCAATAGATCGGGGCACTATTGCAGTTTAATGAACAACCCTGTTGCTGCCAAAATACATTCACATCTCTTTCCTGCTAATTTGCAAGCCAAATTGGTTGCCTCCTAACTTGCTACCTCATACCACTCTGTAGCAATGGACACGCATGCACAGTGATTATTCATTATTAGTCATTGGACCGTTGATGTTATCTGACATGAGATTTAATTACTCCGTCCTTGAAACGGGTGGGGCCAAGTCTACTAGAAGATCCATATGGCTTTAAATACGCAGGGAAAACAACTTGAGGGACTAGCACCCTATCTATCCACCTTTTTAAGACCCACCTTAATACACACTTGCTTAAAGAAGCATATGACTACCACTGTGGCTAATACTATACACATGATACATAAAGCTTGGCCCCCTGCAGACGCACTTGCTAGAATGCCCCCCTACTGTGTCTCTATGTTCTCCCTAACAATAAAATGTGAGAATTGAAGTTGAGCACCCCTGTTATAAGCAAAGGCAAAAGCTAAAAAAAACAAAACACCTGTATAGTATGACAGCGAAAAATCTAATTCAGAAGGGCACCGTTTTGCATTGATAGTTAACCCTCATAATCTTGGCCGATTCTAGGTACACGGAGTCAGGTAAACAAAAAAAAAAAAAGATCATTATTGAACAGAAATAGTATCAGATACACCAGGGGAGCGCAAACTTTTGGTGCTGCGCCCCCCCCCCCTGTCTTGCCTACCTCGGTGCTCGCGCCCCCCACCTTGGAACAGCGTCATGTGGCACCGCGTTGCCATGGCAACGCGTTAGAGCGGCTGAATCATGGTAAGTAGCAATCCACCGGCATTTAATTTAAATGCCTTGGGGAAGAGCGCTGGGCCTCTGTATCCATCCGCGCCCCCCCCCCCCCCAGTTTGCGCACCCTTGATGATACAAGGTGGTACTATGCCTGAGACTAAAGTTGTTTGACTTGATTTTTTTGGCCTCGCTGCACCTATGATGTGTCTTTCTGGTTTGGCTTCCTTTGCAGACAAACTACCCTGATCGTTTACATCTTGTCCTTCATCGGAATGCTGGTTTTCACTTTCACCCTGGATCTTGGCAACCTCATTGTTGTGTTTGTGACGGGAGGAGCTCTTGGGTAAGGCACTCATGCTGCAGAATTGACTTTGTCAGGAATGTCTCCCAGACGGATTATTGCGGTCACTGTTGGAGGGGCCTGCAAGGTGTTTCCAGGGGAAGTGTGGCAGCCCACACTGAGCCAAACAGTTTAAGTATAACCCTTTCCCTGCCAGAGGAGCCTGCGTCTTATTCCAGCGCAACGCATTGCAGGTTCCGTGGTGGCTAAAAGGTTAAGGATACGATACCCTAAGGTAATAATAACCCCTTTACTGCTAGTTTAATTTGTAGGTCCCTCAAGCAACCCCCCCAAGTGTGTGTGTGTGTGTGTGTGTGTGTCAAAAGGAGTGCTACTGGATGTGGCTAATTGTATAAAACAAGAAAAAAAGAAGTCCAGAGCAACATCCAATGTGTCAAAAATACACAGTGAAATACCTATATATCTCTTGAAAAAAGGGTAATTTAGTTAACCCTTTGGCCAAAGCGTATAAGCCTGGGGGGGTTTCTGAGAGCTTGCTGGGTATCTATGTGTTTGTTTACTTTGTCCAGCTGGTCTCAGCTGTTTTGGAAGTTAGTGGCTCCTCCCACCCAGGGGTTAAAGCTCGCCCCTCCCCACTGTCCAAGTAAGCTGGTTTTCTTTTCATGCAGCTGGTTGCGATAGGTTCAATGCTAGGACCATATTCCTTTAATTATAGAGGTAAATAAGGATTTTAACCAGTTAGTGTTTGGACCTGCGATATTATGGTCATGCCTTGAAAGTGTCTCGCAGGCTTATACGCTTTGGCCGAAGGGTTAACTAAATGACCCATTTTTCAAGAGATATATTAGTATTTCACTGTGTATTTTTGTCACATTGGACGTTGCTCTGGACTTCTTTGTTTCTTGTTTTATACAATTAGCCCCGCCCAGTAGTGTGTGTGTGTGTGTGTGTGTGTATAGGGGGGGGGGGGGGGGTTCTGAGAGCTTGCTGGGTATCTGTGTTTCTTTATCCCTGCTTCAGCACAGATGGTGCAGTCTTTGACTGAGCCACGTGTGCTGAATCAGGGATATCCATAAAACCTGCCCTCTTGGTGGCCCTGGAGGACTGACTTTGAGACGCTAATGTTAAAAAAATTTTTTTTATATATATATATATATATATATAGATAGATAGATATATATAAATAATCTCCCCTAATCAGTGGCACTTGCTAGTCAGACTTGACAGGTCAGCAAAGAGACATGAATTAGTTTGCAAAAGCATACGTCTGTGACCCTATATTTCATTGGTTCCCCTCAGTTTCTTCATGACTGGCTATCTCCCTCTTGGATTCGAGTTTGCTGTTGAGATAACATATCCAGAATCAGAAGGGACTTCATCAGGGCTTCTTAACGCCTCTGCGCAGGTAACGACAGAGATTCCTGGTGAAAGATCTTTTTAAAGGTCTTTGTTTAGTTACTTTTATCGTATGAAAGCTACTTGGGAAGTGGACAACATACATGATAAGCACACTCAGTTGGGGTGTCATCTCTTTCAAGTATCTTTCTCAAGAAAAGCACCAAAATATACTAGGCACCATAAGCCTCACATTTTTATGTTAAATGTTATGCAACTCATAAAACATTCCCGTTGGACAAAAATGCACCTAAAGGAAATAGTATGACGAAGATAAAGTAAAGTGAAGAAATAGTAATAAATAAACCTGTTCATCCTTAATATGGCACTTGTCAGTGACGCAAGTTGCACGGGCTGACAGTCAAGTCTAAAAGGACACGCGGCAGCAGATGACTAATGCAGGACAAGAGACAGCAGTGCTGCAGTGGGCTTGGGAAAAAAATTATAGAGTGATATATAAAACATGGGTCGACGTTTCGGTTCTAGCATGGACAGTTGTCAAGATGCAGAATGCATACAAGTGTATGTATGTATGTATGTATGTATACACACATACACACATACACAAATACACACAAGCTTCACAGCAACCAAACCTATTACACGCCTCCATTAGGGCAGAAGGGACAAAACTTGGATTTAAGCAGAGCAACCTGTGCACCATAGTAACGATGATAAAAACGTTTTGTATGGTGTTCAGAAAAATACAGCAAATACTACAAAAAAATATATAAATCGTTGTAGAATGGAATTAACCCAATAATGAATGTACAAGAAGGATGTCCAAAAGATGCATACTGGCACTAAAATCCCACAAAGCACGGTAGTAAGGATGTATTAATGGTGAAGCACCTGCCGGTGACCAGTGTAATGAGCATCTATAACAATGGAACAGTCTTAATGAACACAGTCCAGAACTATTGTGGTAAACCTGGAAAGACTCACATGGGAATAGGTGTCCGCGATGAGCAGCAAGTCCTCAGGTATCCAGGATTCCACGGGTTAACTGTGCCTCCGCCTGTAGAAGGACAAGTATAGCAAAGGAGGAAAAAACTGAGCACTAGGTCCAAACTGGCACTGCCAGAAAAAGTGCAAGGATGCGTTCCCAAAATAAAAAGCTTGTTTAATGGATCAAGAACAGACACACACCAACGCGTTTCGCACTATTACTAGTCCTTTATCAAGGTGAATAAAATACTTACCCCCCTGGAGTGTTATTTATGTGAATTAGGAACTCATCCACACCAATCGCCGACACTTCCGCATGTGTCACGTGATCGGGACGTCAAGCGTCATCGCGTACTGACGCGTCTCATCACGTGTGCGGAACCGGCTCGGAAATACCGGTGAAGCAGTGAGGAGACAAATGGAACATAAACCATGTCCACGAGTACCAGCAGCTGCCTCCTATGCACTACCCAAGTGGGAAACCACAACACGTCCATACCTGTGACGTCATCACGTCACGCTACGTGGTTATGACTGAGATACGTCATAAATTGTAATTAAAAAACTTTATTAAACTTACACACTCCCAGGGGGCAATACCAAGGCAAAGAAAAACATTTAAAAGTTAAAAACAACATACAAAATCGTGAAAAACACAGTAAAAAACAATTAATGTGTTGAGAAAAAAATATAATAAACAACCTTTGATATTGAGCATTAATATCATGGTAACGAAGGTTATGCATAGGGTGTTGTAATCTTATTTCAGATAAAGTTTCAAATATTAAATAACCAATAAATATACAATATTGAACATTTGAATTAAATTAACAAAACCCCAGTGCACCTAAAGAAAGTGACATGAGACTGAAAGAGAGCGATTTCATACTTGATACTATTAGTAAAATTTGTGCAATCTCCATCATGTCTAATAGTGATTAGACTAGAAAATTTATATAAATTATGTCCAATAAATCACATGATGTGTAATGCATTAAATAAATAATATAATATGACATAAGAGAGAGTGCACATTTTTGTTCTACGCTCTACAACCGGACAATCTGTAATATGCTGTTTAGAATTGCTATCAAGATTGTGCAATATCACTCATGTCAAAATAATAATTAATAACATAATATGACCTAGGTGAAAGTACACACTTATTGAACAACCTATAATAAAACAATCTGTAATCTTTAACAACAATTTCAGACAAGTATACATAAGTATAATAATTTTGATAAAGCGCTACTAAAGCGCGAAACGCGTTAGAGGACCCTTTTAATGTAGCTGTTGCTACCATGCATTTGGATTAAAGCATTTTTATCTTTCACGGATCTGCCTCCAGCCCTATTTTTTTGCAGTGCTCCACCATCTCTCTACGCATACATAAGTAACAACACTTGAAAAAGCATATACAATGGGTATCGGAAAAGATTTTATGTATCAAACAAAAGGGGTCCTATGTCCCAATCACAATTTAAACCGTATGGGATACGAGTCTGCAACGTAAAAATCCAGTATAGTTCTCTTTTGTTTAAAATATTCAATCTATTTCCCCCTCTGATGTGGTTTGGTATATGTTCTATACCCTGGCAAGATAAGTTGTTAACATTGTAGTTTGGGCAATGTGTAAAGTGATTGGACACTGGATGACTGATATCCTTTTTAGCAATGAGGCGTAGGTGTTCAAGTATCCGAACTTTTAAACATCTTATTGTGCGTCCTATATATTGCTTCCCGCAACCACATTAGAGCAAATACACCACATAAATGGTGTCGCAGTTGAAGGACTTTATCCGAAAAGTGTTTTTTGTTTTAAATGAGCTAAATTCGGAAGTCTGTTTCATAAATTTACATATTTTACATTTTGAACAACTGTAACTACCTATAGGTAGATTCTTAACAGGTAATTTATCTGTGGTAAACATGCTTGCAGAGACATGGTTTGCAATGGTTTTTGCCCCCCTAAACACGAATCTAGGACCCTCCTCATAAATTGAGTGCAATACTGGGTCTGCTGCTAGCACTGCCCAATGTTTCTTAACCATGTTTTTAATAGTCATTGCTTGATTATTGTGTTGAACAATAAAATATGGTGGTTGAAAATGTCTATCTTTTCCCTTTTTATTCCTATCCAAAAGATCCGCTCTATCCATCAATTGTACCTCATCAAATGCTTTATTAAGATCTTTCTTTGAATATCCTCTAGCTTCAAAACGCTTCATCAGATCAAGGGACTGAATAAGAAGACATCATTATTTGTACAGATTCTTTTTAACCGTATTAGCTGACCTTTGGGAATACCCCTGATAAGTGATTTGGGATGGCAGCTTATATTTTTTTCTCAACACATTAATTGTTTTTTACTGTGTTTTTTCACGATTTTGTATGTTGTTTTTAACTTTTAAATGTTTTTCTTTGCCTTGGTATTGCCCCCTGGGAGTGTGTAAGTTTAATAAAGTTTTTAATTACAATTTATGACTCCAGGGGGGTAAGTATTTTATTCACCTTGATAAATAGTCCGAAACGCGTTGGTGTGTGTCTGTTGTTCTTGATCCATTAAACAAGCTTTTTATTTTGGGAACGCATCCTTGCACTTTTTATGGCAGTGCCAGTTTGGACCTAGTGCTCCGTTTTTTCCTCCTTTGCTGCACCATAGTAACAACATGGTAACATGCTCTGCACAGGTGAATCCTAATTATTGTAAGTGCAAACACCTGTATGAGTTGTATGTGCTGGGTTAATGACTGTAATGAGTACAAAAAGTAAATGCATGAATAAGTAAGTTATGTATCAAAACGTCTGAGAAACTAACCCGGCAAACTGTGTACCATTGTGTATATACAACTGTGTTGTGAAGTGCATATCATATAGTGTAAAGTGTTACTAAATGCAACTATAAACAGCTGAAAAAGCAGATACTGTATAAACTGATATTAGGGAGAATATCCATCATATCTGTTAGTGTACAAAGAATAGACGAATAATGCATAAAGAGTAAAACATCCAAAATTCAAAACCCATCAATCAACGAGAATAGAAGAACCAAACGCACAGATCCAGTCCGCAGCCCTGCTGGTTGTCTGAGTTATAGCACGCAATGGTCCTCACAGTACCACCACTCTTTGTGTTATGCATCCTAAGTGGATCATAGCCAAACATAGGATGTATAAAGAAGTAGAGGGCAAAAGGTCAATTCGGTCTCGTACCATAACTACTCCTATATAGCTACGCAAATGAAGTTGAAAAACAAGCATATTCGACCATTATAATTATATGAGAGACAGAAATAGTGGAACCTTGAAACAGCCATATATGGGAAAAAAAGACCAACCGTCTGGGACCAAGAATAAAAGGTCCCCAACTGCACCCAGAGAGTTCCCATAAACTGGCATAGTGTTATTGTGTGGAGTGCCCTCAGCACTATATGTGCTGTTGTGTGCAGATATTGTAGCAAACAGTTTCTACATTGAATGAGTGCACCTTTTCATTATTTAGCAGATGACTGACAGATGTCCTGGCAAATAGGTGGGTTTTGTAGGCCAATTTTGTGATTCTTCTCCCCCTGCAACCTCCCTAACCCCCCATTTGTGTGACTACGTTTTTACTTTTATCATACAGTATTATCACCAAAAAAAATGTTGTGCTAGATCAAATTAAATAAGTATTCCTTTACACTATCACAGAAGCATGTAAACACTCATAATACATAAACAAACACAATGAAAAGGTCCTAATGCAACAGCTCCACCAATAGTTCATACCAGAAGTCCATATTCAAGTTCCCAGTACTGTGGGTGCCCTAATGTAGTGTATCTCATAATTAAAGCTAAGATGTAACATGCTCAAGCAATATGCAGATCATACAACTTCCCAAAATATGCTAGTTTCTAGCCAACCCAGCCGCCTTAAAAAAAATTCCCTCCTAGGTTCCCTTTCTTATTTGTAGGATAACGACATTCTGCCTTTTTATACAAGGAAATACTGCTCAATAACTTGGTCAAGAACCATGTAATTAGAATGAAAAGGAACATTCACACAGCATAGAAGGCAGGGGTGGGACTCTCCAGTCCTCAAGGGCCACCAGCAGGTCAGGTTTTAAGGATATCGCTGCTTCCGCACAGGTGGCTCAGTATGACTGTATGACTGAGCCACCTGTGCTGAAGCAGGGATATCTCTAATACCTGGCTTGTTGGTAGCCTTTGAGGACTGGAGTTGGCCACCCCTAATATAAGGAATCTGTGGCGAGGCAGATGGCGGAACATTGGAAGTATCCATATTGGGCCTAACCACAATAGAAGGGGTTTGTCGGGCCTTCTATCAGCATGGAGGCTAAAACCATAGTGTGTGGCTGAAGATTATCACAATTTTTGTATAAAAAGTGGTAGATTTAAATTTAAAAAAAAAGTACCAACCTGTATTAAGAAAACGTGGCGGCACCAAGAAAGCCAAGTAGGAACATACGTGAAACATTTATAGCGCCGTGTGATTGAAGCCCTATTAAGAGGATTCCAGAATATTTTTGTGTTACAAATTGCTTGTACATAAACGCATTTTTATACAGTGAATTCCAGGCCTAAGTAGTGTTCAGCGCGGCGGAGTTGTTCATCGGCTAGAGGCGTTTGTAAAAATTACATAAAAATAATGTGCGCCATGGGAAAATTTCACTTTTTTTTTTAGTAATTATTTTGCTTTTATTTTTTTTTAACTATAAATATATAAAAGTCAGTAGAACATAGAAATCTGCAAATAATTAAAACCAGACCTAGAGAGAAAGTAAAACACACACACACACACACACACACACACACACACACACACACACACACACACACACACACTGGCATTATTCATTGATTATGAGTTATTGATTTTTTTTCATGATAAATTTGCAATTTTAGCAGAAAACTCATTTTTAAATCTCTTAAATCTTTATTTGAACTTTATTTAAACGTACCGGGTGTACTGTATGTTATTCAATGTCATCTTCTCCATTCTATTTTAGATATTTGGGATTTTATTCACGTTGGCTCAAGGCAAGCTTACAACAGACTACAATCCTCGTGCTGGGAATATCTTTCTTTGCGTATGGATGTTTTTAGGTATCATTTTAACAGGTGAGTTTATTTAAAGGAGTAATCCAAGCAATATCCTACGTGTTTATTTTTTTAAAATTATTTTTAAATCCGTTCTGTAGTATTAGATAATGGCTACATTTTTATTATTGCATTCTTAATGCCATTTTTAATTTGTTTTAATATACTGAGCATCTTTTGATGTCTACAGCAGGTTTAGCACACCTCCCCAGCAGTGCAAGATCTATGAAACACTTTCCATTTTTTTGTGATAAATTGTTGCCAATATTCCCAGCTGTTTGAGCTGTAAACTGTAACAGTAGATAATGTTACCTTAGTCATATAAGAATACATTGTAGCTGCTGAGTTACACTGATTGAAGGATTGATTGAAACTGAAAGGCAGCCAGTTAGTTAACCCTGGTAAGCAGTATATTCGCTGATCGATAACAGAAGAACTAATCAATCGGCATCTTATGTAATTCGTTTTCAATAAAAATAATTAAAGGCTGCCTATATTAAAACTAAAAATATTTTAAGTGCTGCACAGACTGCCTCTTTAACATAAAGCTTAGAGGCACACACCTAATAATATGATTTAAGCAGGCCAAAAATGTTTTTTTTAAATTGATCAGTGATGAGCGATTGTGTCAAATCCTTTTAAGCATATTGATTAGCAGAACGCTGTACCACCAAATACTTTAAACAATAAAGTTTTATGAAAAACTGATTTTCCTACAGTATGTCTGCAGTGAAGGGAAATGGAAGCCTCCCCTTCTGTCTCCAGGTTAAGGGCCACTGCGGTCATGTGGCCGCTCTCAGGGGCAGTCATGTGACCGCGCTTTGCCGGAGGGGATGTGGCACTCTGCTGCCGCCGCCGCCCCTCTGACACTTAAGGGATGTACGTAGATTGTATGTAGATTTTTGTTTATATAGCGCCATTAATGTACATAGCGCTTCACAGCAGTAATACATGTGACACAATCCTATAAATAACAAATAAAACGCAATAGGAAGAAGCGCTTCAGACATAAAAGTAACATTTCGGAAAAGGAGGCCCTGCCCCGAAGAGCTACAGCACCTGTTAATGTGCCACTGGTAACTAATAAATTAGGATGTTTTGGTTCTATCAACTAGTTGATTGCAGAGGCTATGGTATCCATACCACATTTAGGGTGTGACGCTGGCTGAACATTTAGTTCTGGGAAACATGGCAGGCTGGAATTCAACCCTTTTGTCTACAAAAACCACTGAGTCCCTGAGATTGGTTACAATAATTTGTCCGTCAAAAAGAAATCCTACACTGTACGTACTTGGCACTTGCCTCAAGAGGACGGGGAAAAACACTTGAGTTTTTAAGAGGTTTTTTTTTCTTAGCGTTTTTTTTTTTTTTTTTATCTGAGCATTGAATACTGTGCCAGTCTTTTGTTCAGATGTGCTTTTGTTGTAGCCGTATGAGGTTGCACATGATGTAAGATTACGTGTCTTGCAAGGTTTCAATGTTGCTTTTCTATGTATTTTTTTGGACAACTTTTACATACGTTTGCAATGTACACAGATCAGCGTGTTTATTACATATTGTGTCAGTGACCATTTACTTGTAATGTAGAGGCTCGAGTTGCCGACTCCAGTCCTTAAGAGCCACCAACAGGTCAGGAGTTCAGGATATCCCTGCTTCAGCACAGGCGGCTGTCATTGACTAAGCCACTTGTACTGAAGCAGGGATATCCTGAACACCTGACCTATTGGTGGGCCTTGATGACTGGAGTCGGCCACTCCTGGTATAGGCCAATGTTTCTTTTTGGAGCTAAACTTTGGAATAAGGACAGCGGCTTGAATGTAGATAATGAATCTGAATGTAGCACTGCACCCTTAATGCAGAAAGGGCCAGCAGACCTTTTTTTTTCTTTTGCAAGGCCCAATGTGTGCCACAAAAGCCCCAATCATGAGAATGGAGAACAGCTCAAGCAACCTCGTGACTATGGCAATCACAGCCGCATTTAAGTTAAAGCAGCAGTCCTGCCTAGGAAGAAAGTGAACGAAGGATAGTGACGTGTAATAGGTTACGTGTTTAATGGGTTAAATGTACTGTAGATGATGGACCGGTTTTGTTAAAGACACATTTTCAACTGTTAACATTACAATGGTAAACACATTCTTTGGATGGGTTTCACTATCTATAACTGTTATATTTTGCGTGTCCTCCAAATTGTTAGCATAGTTTTATTTTATTTGCAGAGTAATTATGGTGCCATCATTTGTCACGCAGATAAACACAAGCAACTGAAGTACTGGAATCCAGTGTTACAAAAAAAGAGAAAAAAGCCATACTCCTTCTTTGTGAAAAAGGAATATGTGACGCAGTTACTTTAAAAGGTTGATGGATCTTTCCTAGGAAGCAAGTAACACTGATGTGTTTAAAATATGTTTTGACACGCTGAGTTAAACTGCCCATTTAATCAGCAACTAGAGATGACTGAATACTTGACAAATGCTATAGACAGAACTGTGTAATCACTTCCCTGACAATGCAGGCCCCTATGGCAGTAAATGGGGATAGCATAATGACATGCTTTAGGGCAGGAATAAATATGACCCACGCTTATTCCCAGAACACTATGTTCCTCGTGTAACTGACAATAGGAGATTAAGAGCCTTTGGCTAATCATGAGTCAGAGAAGTGTATGGATCTTGCTCTTACTGGGTGTTTGTGACGGTGGGAGGCAGTAGGCACCCAAAACAAAGGTGACGCCCAGCTTGCTTCCCCTCATCATCCACCCTAACCCTTCTATCTGGTTCCACGGTACCTGGAGTGAGGTTACGGACACTTCCGCACCACTCGGCCACCAGCAACCCCCTTCCTACCATGTTCCTTACCAACCTCTGCTGTTCCCCTTTGCAGAGAGGGGTGGAGTGAATAGATGTTCTATGTGTTTTAAACCTAAACACTGCTTAGTAAAATATTTATACCTGTGCACCCAAACAGCACCGTCTGAGTTTTCGAGGGTGCTTTGGGAAAGAGCAGTTTCCATTGTAAACTGCAAAGTTGTAGGGTGTTAATATCTAAGTTGCAGTGGGACTGAGATCATGTAATGTTGTGTAACCCAGGTGTTTCATTCTAACAATGTTAAAGAGGTTATGAGTTATAGAGAGTGGTGTTTCTTTAAGGCCAAAAGACATGCCCATTGCGTAATACTGTGCAGATTTTGGCTGGGCGTACTGCACTGGGCCTGAAGCCAGGCTGGTGGTGTACAGGTAACATTACACAGCATCTAGGTGAAAGGTGAGATCACGATATACCAATGCATCTGGCTGCCATAGAAACCGGGTTGGGTTTCCTGGGCTTGGTTAGTTATGTGGGTGGGAATCTCTCCAAAGTTTGCATGTACAGACAAAATACAAGTTTCCATTGTTTATATGAGGGTAAGAACTAGTAAACTAGAGCCAAAGGGTCTGCGGCACATTGCAAAGCTCTGTGCCAAACTGACTTCTACTTACTTGCTATATACAGTATGAAAGAGGGAGAGTCCTAGTGTTAAGGATCTGTGAAGTGGGACATTCCAGTTTGAATAATCCTTTTTAAGTCCTGAAGCCACAAATACAAATCACAACCCACCCCTTACCCCCCCACCATTTATAAGATCTGTGAGCGTGCCTGCAGATACAGCATCACGTACACATTATTCATCTTTTTATCTGTCCAATTTTTGTTTTTAATTCTATGGGACACTGTATACACTTGACACTCGCTGTAAACTGAGAGGGTGCTACCCAAGGATTGATGCTTCCTAGGAAGCAATAAAGAACCACTATATGAGAGGAAGAGGGTGTCCTATGGAGTGGGTGCACTCCTGTAAAATCCCATACGTTTATTTACTTTTATGCATTAAATCTATTTTAAACTACACTATATAGATACTACATTTATAACCAGTATCTGGAGGCTAACTATTACCCTAAAAGATTGACACCTTCAGATCAGGGTGTTTTTCTCTCCGTAGAGGCCTGGTATACACCATACCCAGTCTGGTTAACCTTTTGACCCTACTGGTACTGTTAGACTTGCCTATCCATGTACCATTTGATATAACCTTGGTAAGGAATTGTGGTTAGTCCTCTCATGCGAGACACTATGTTCTCTTGATATACGAAGGGTTCTAAACTCTGATCCGTAGGGATTGTACAGGAATGCACCCACTCCAAAGGATTCTCTCTTGTATATTGTTTTTTTTTTTTAATTATTGCCTTTACTTTCCTTTTTCAAGCAGTGATTCTGTGAAACAGACATTCACAGAAGATAACCACTAATTCTGCTCATTTTCCTCTGTTGTACAACTTTAGACCCAATTAGATACTCTGGCTTCTTTCACATTTAGGATAGCCCTGTGTTTATTAGAGTTTAACTATTGAATTGCCTTACTGTATTAGCCTTTTGTGGCTCAAGAGCTTGATTTTGCATTTCTTGGCATTACATTGCAGTTGCCACATTCTTGACCATTCCTCTAATCTACCCAAATCATTCATTTATTTAGTTTACTTCTGGACTGTCCATGTTGCAGATCTGTGTATCATCTGCAAAGATGCACACGTTCCCTTCTAGACATTCTCTAATGTCACTAATAGACATTACAAAGCATGGATCCCAGTACAGATCCCAGAGGTTCTCCACTGGTCATCCTCCCCTCCATTCAATGGACTCCATTTACCACAGCTCTGTTACCGATCACTCAACCAATGTCTTAACCATTCAGCCAACTTACAACCCAATCCCATGCGTTACAACTTATTTATCAGTCTTCTATTTGGGACAGTGTGAAAGGCTTTACTAAAATCTAGGAAACCTACATCTACTGCTCCACCCTGAACTATTACTGCACGTTGGTCACACAACTTTGTGTGATATGATTTCCCCCAGAAAATGTATGCTGACTGGGATCTTGGATATTCATCAATTCTTTCAGCAGTGTTTCCATGAATCTCCCCCTTTTGGTGACCCATTGAGCACTGAAGGGGGTAAATAAAAGTACTTGACCAAGTAAACTGCTCTAAGGAGTTGCCTGTCGCCTATGGGGACTCGGTGTTAATGCCCCATTCTCCCAATGACTCCTAGTTCAATTCCCAGTGTCAGCTTTTTGTGACCTTGACCTAGTAATGTTATCTCCCAATGTCCAAATTTAGACCATAACCTGTCCAGAGCCGAGACTTGTCTACATTCTATTACATACAGCACAGTGTACTGTAGTACTACAGCTCCGGAGCATAATCAGATCTGCCCCACCGGAAGGTCCTTCGTAAAACTCCCAATCCAATATGCATGGAGGAAGTATGCAGTACACATTAATAGGAAACGAATCCCAGAAAGCAGTGTGTATTCCCAACAGGGGTGATTGTAGCAGGGGCCCACTTGAGATGGGGCATTATTGACGCTATCCAGGAGATATCCAATCTAATCAATCGTAAGGGAAAGAAGCATAAATACCTCCCCAGCCTAGGAGTGAGAGCCACCAGGGGAAGAAGCACAGAGTAACTTTATGATTTACTACCAGTTAAGATGTCCAACCTGAAGTCTGTCCTTGTATGGCGAGCCTCATAACCGGATGAGAATAAAGCACTTTTTGTACTATAAAAGTTCCTGGCGCCCATCCTTATTCTATCTGCACATCCATGCCCAACCTGCACCACCCCAGCACCCTGAAAAGGTGTGCAAGATTGAGCATTGCCACGTACAGTATATAGTTCAACTCGATGTAAACTCCTTTAGTGCCGGGCAAGGAGGATTACATTTACGTCAGTAAGATGCCCCCAACTTATCAATGCTTGGTAAATGTCCTTAAATCTTTAGTGGAATTATCTTTGCTTACATTTCTAAGGTCTCCGGTATAGTGGGTGCGCGAAGGAGCGCATGGTGTCACGTGCGCCTGTCGGCTGAGCGATCTGTGGCCTGAGATCCACAGCGACGGGGTGGAGGAGGCGTGTCCATGTCATGAGGCTGGTTCGCCCTCATTGGCTGAACCACTCAGGTGGCTCGGCCGTCGCGCGACAAAAACAAATGTGATAAATCTGTTGCGCACTCTATGGCCTGCCTCATTGAGGTGCAGCCTTTTGTTCGGGTACAGTATGGATGCGGCCTAAATCCTGAATTGGCAGCTGCTCTCCATATCTGTACATGTTTACATTATCAGGACTCGACAAATTCTTTAAAAAAAACTCCCCCTCACCAGTCTTACCTGCGGCGGCATCTCCCGCCATTCTCCTGCTTCTCCCCTGCAACTTGGGAGTGTCGCCCCTGCAGCTCCTGTCAAAATGGCTGCCCGGCATCAAATGATGCCACATTGCCATGACGACAGGACGCTATGTGACATCAAAACATCACGCGGTGTCAAGTTGTCATAGCAACTTGACATCACGTAGCGTCCTGTTGTCGTGGCAATGCAGCGCCATTTGACAGGAGCTGCAGGGGAGACACTCGCAAGTTGCAGGGGAAAGCGGGAGACGTTGCACTACGCCTTCGCAGGTAACACTCAACAGCGGGCAAAATGCACTCACCCCAGGCGAGTGGGCAAGTGCATTTGGCAAGCCCTGTACATAATCCAAAACCCCTCCTTTAAAATTCTGCTCTGATCGCCGTAAGTGAAGACGATGGACAAGTGACCCACACACCTGTGTTAAAATCATCTTCACTCCATGAAGCAGGTGCCTCTTCACCATATACACAGCAGGTGACTCTACTCAACACACCTGTTTTGTAAACAGCCCACAGACAGAGGTTACTGTAGGACACAAGTTAACACACAGCTTTAGTTAGTTGAGATTTTTAATTACCACAGTGAGCCACTTTTTCTGCCGTGGCACTGCAAAGCAAGCCCTCTAATAGTGAAGGTCTTATTGCTGTAGCTCAGGTCAATCAGTAAGTAACCTTTTTAGCAATTCTGCCTTTTGTGAACAGCTTCATTTTTCCTGTCTGCCAACATTAGTTCAGATCTTCTTAGCACCTGTGTTTACCACACAACACATAAGTAATTACCACAGGAGAGTAAGGAATTGAGATGAATCCAGTTGGTGCATTAATGGCCAGGTAATGCCCTATTCTTTGTGGGATATTGCTATCCTAGAGTACATTTTTTTTTTTAGTTATTTCAATATTCTAGCTGCTATTTGTTTCTAGGTCGCCAGCTTTCAGGATGTAGAACAAACAGATTGCTTGGTTTCTAATTGTTTTAAATGTTGTAGCCTGTCATTATAATTATCCACAAAGAACATGACATTATTACCGAACTATTAAGGCCTGCAGGAGTTGACGCCAAAGGCCATTGACGCAGCCAGGTCACGAGTTGTTGGGGATTATTGCCATTATAAGGTGGGAGGCGGCTATTGGACTGACGTTATGACGATCACACGCAAGGCAGAGGGTGAGGCCTCATTCAGGGTGCCAGAGGCAGGAGTTGGAGGGAGTGAGGGCGGCAGTTTGCTGGGCGATGTGTGTTCATCCCCAGCAGACTGTTTCAGGAGTTGAGGGGGCGGGGCTACAGACGGCAGGTTAGGGATCCAAGTTGCAGTCATGAAATCATTCTCAAGAATGATTTCATTGGCTGCCGAGGTCCCAGTGACGCTGCTGCAGCTTCAAAAAACGATTTTTTCGTTTATTGAAACTGTAGCCAGCGTCAACTCCGGGCTTCGGGGACAGGGCAGCTGCTACCCTGACAACCAGTATTCAATTTGAATACTTTGTGTCCCACGGCAGCACGCCCACCCTCCGAAGCCTGCACCCTGAACGAGGCCTGAGAGGCACTGTTGAGTACAGGTTTGTTCACGGGCCATTATCTTGCTGATTTTACTGTTACACACTGCACTAATGGCTACTATTAATGTTATACAACTTATATTGAGTTAGCCTTGGTATTTACTGCCTCTTTAGCCATGACGATGGTGTTTGAAGCATAGCAGCCACCGCTGTAATAGGAGATTGTTATAGAGTGGTGACAATTAGGCCTCGGTCCCGCTGCGCTCGTTGGCGCGGGCGGCAATGTAGCGAGTTCCCCACCAGCAGGGGAATCCTCGCGAGCCGGTCCCGGTCCCCCCTGGCGGCACAGCTGACTACACGCTGTGGCACGTCAGCCGCTGGAGACACCAGAGAATGGTGTTTCCTAGCGTTGACGCGTGACGTGTGTGGCTGTGAGCCAATGGGGAGGGGAGGCTTCGGGAGGAGGAGAGGCTTCGGGGAGCGGGGAGGAGTGTGGAGTGAAAGCAGGTGAGTGCCTGTCTGTATATGTGTGTGCCTGAGTGCGTGCGTGCCTGTCTGTGTATGTGTGTGCCCGAGTGCGTGAGTGCCTGTCTGTATATGTGTGTGCCTGAGTGCGTGCGTGCCTGTCTGTGTATGTGTGTGCCCGAGTGCGTGAGTGCCTGTCTGTGTATGTGTGTGTGTGTGCCCGAGTGCCTGCCTCTGTCTGTGTGTGTGTGTGTGTGTATATGAGTGCGTGAGTGCCTGCCTCTGTGTGTGCGCGCGTGTGTGTGTATGAGTGCGTGAGTGCCTGTGTGTGTGTGTGTGTGTGTGTGTATATGAATGAGTGCATGCGTGTGTGTGTTTAAACTTACTTTCCAGCTCCAGCCCGAGTCCGTGGAGGGAGGGGGGGGGGGGAGTAGCGGGTCCCTCCTGCAGCCCGTGGAGGGAGGGGGGGGAGAGTAGCAGCTCCCTCCTGCAGTCCAGGGAGGGGGGGAGAGTAGCGGGTCCCTCCTGCAGCCCGTGGAGGGAGTGGGGGGAGAGTAGCAGCTCCCTCCTGCAGCCCCCCCTCCCTGTCAAACCGCCCACCACCCGCCCACCTCCCGCTCCCTACAGACCGCATATCGCGGTCTGTGTATCTCAGCGCACCGCCTGTCAGCAGTGCGGGCGCGCTGACTCTGGGAGCGGGGCCTTAGCCTTACTCTCTCTTGTGTGCTACATTGTATTTTAGTAGCAGCTGCTGCATTCAGTGTGTGTGATACACTTGCGAACCCACCCTCTGTGTTCATATGTTTGTTTCCTCACCAGAGATTTTAAATTGCCATTAGCTATCTTTTGGATGTTTAAATTACATATTAACTAGGAGGCTATAACTTGATACGGACTCGATCCGTGCCTCAGAGCCATCTAACACGTTTTGTGGGCTCTTATGCATGTTATTCATTTACTTCTGGAGTATCCCTGTATTTGTATCCATTAGGAGATTTATTCACCCTGCTGCTATTTTATCCTTAGCGTGTTGGATGCTCCTACACGAGCCGTGATCTGATATTTTGGCAATACTGATTATACCATTTGACATAATATTAATTTATTTGTCTTTACCATCTGTGTATTAGTGTGTTAACTTTCATATGTTATACATTAGTAATTAACCCTATGGTCAGTCCTCTATTACCTGTTTTGAATATACAGGCTTTTTAATTATTTTCATTGCTGAACTAGGGGGCTAATTAGCAACCGGGTGTTACCTAACTCCCCTATGTCTCAGTTTGTGTATAGAGCACTTTAGTTTGTTTTATATGTTGTGTCACCAATGTTAAGTGATAAACAACTAACTATGTAACCATTTATTTTATATATTAATAACAAAGTATTGCTTATTAAATAATTCATCATTACACTTCAATCACAACGAGTGCTGTCAAAAGGGTGTTCTTGTCTCCTAGTTTTCTGCCATTATACACCCCATTTTATCATTTATTTTTATTTCAATATTGGTTTCTGAATGTACTAAAACGTTTTGCCTACGCGGGGTGTCTTAATATCTTGAAATTATGATAAATGCAAATGTTTGACATTCAGGAAGATCTGCTCTTAAAATTGTCAGTATTTGACCGATTAAAAAAAAAACCCCTGCTGTTTGATAGAACGGGCGTGTGAAATAAATATTTTATTACTTTTGAATATAAATTGGAAAAAGCCATTTTTTAAAATATTTTGGTGCTTTCATTATCTGTGTCTTCAGTAAGGTTTTTGGAAGGGTACTGTACCTGTAAACACACATTGGGATGGGAGCGTTGTGGTGTCACTTTTACAGTATGAAGTATATGTTTTATTATTGATTACTTTAATTTTGATTTTTGTTTTGTCTTGCAGCTCTCATCAAATCTGATCTAAAAAGGCACAATGTAAATGTTGGAATTGCAAAGTCCGAAGCGACGCCTGTAAGTGTTTCTTGTTTTGGAGTATTTTGTGGGGATTCTCGCAATAAAACAAAATGACGCGGCCAGCGTGGCCTTTCTAAACCGTGAATTTGCTCATAACGGTTTTATCATTGCAGTAATGCAATATTACTGTATTATTTATTTTTTAATGGCGTAACGCTACTCACCAAGAGTCTCAGTACTAGAGTGCGTATATAAGAAAGTGTACATACAGGAAATGTCTAACACAAAGATTATACCATTGGGATTGAAAGAAACTCTGCCCGGTTACTGAACCAAAGTGCTTATTATGTGATTGGAATTCCAGATTGAGTATATTATCCTTGCTGCTGACTTCCAATCAACAGCCATACTTCATTTAATCCAATGTGACAGAGAGCAAAGTCATGCTCTGAAGGGGTCAAACAAAGCTGCTAAGAGTACATGTTGGTTGGCTTGTGTCATGCTAACTAAGCATGTTAGATAACTGATCCTTAGATATAAATTCAAACAAATGGGACTTTTCATATATTGTGATTTTTATTTTTTCCCTTTTTGTAAAAGCTTTTAACTGAAGTGTAGATTTAAAAACTCCGCAAGTATAATACAGTAAACTATACATATGTTCACTGTATTATATTCATTCACTATTCATTGTGAATATTAAAGGGAAAAGGTGCCTTTTCCTCTAGTGTGTGCAAAACAGATCTACATCCAATTGTAACTTTGAAAGATGTTTGTTTTTTATTTATAAAGTACATAATATTAATAGAGACCTGGATTTTAAATGAAAAGACTATTTTCTCATGTTATTTTTCTGCTAGTGTTTACCCATGTATTATATATACTAGTGATTCCCAACAGGGGGTTTGTGAGGTGTTTCCTAGGGGTTCACCAAAAAAGGACACTGCTGCCTAACCGTTTTGTTCGCAATAGTCTGAGTAGGCAATAAGACTTATTCATTAGGGGATCATGGAACATATATTCTAGCAGCGAGTGCACAATATAAAAAGGCTGGGAATCTGTGTGTGTGTGTGTGTGTGTGTGTGTGTGTGTGTATTCTCTTCCTTTTGATGGCATGCCAAGATAGCATGCCAAGTTTGGTGGCTCTAGGATTAAGCGTGTGGATTTGTATAACCATACAAACAAAGTTTCTGAATTTATAATCTATATATCTATACCCCTTGGGTATGTTTCTCCCTGTCATTAAAGCAGGTTACATGGAAGCCTATGCCTCACAAAATCATCACCGCATGATCTTTGTATAGTATATAAGTAGATGTTGCTGTCGAGGCTGAACGACTTATTTTTTTTTTTTTTAGTACAATACTACATCTTAATTTCTATTGATTTGTAACGCCTCTTATTTCCTTGTATATGGCCTGAGTCCATCCTCCCTTAGTACAACAAAGTCGGACCCACCAGACGAGAGAGATATACTTTATGGTTTGGTGCAACCTTAGCCCGGTGGACACTGCTTTTAGAGAAAAACCCTTGCACCTTCACACAATACATACATATTATACACAGTAAATGAGAACACTGTGCTGTTCCCTTTATATAGTTCCAGTGTCCAATGTAGCAACCAAATAGGCCAATGTTAATGCTGAAATGGCATGGGGGCTCTAAGATGATGGATAGTCGCGTTGCAGGCCTGTTAGGGTGGTATATTTGTGAGGTGCGTGTATACATTCACAACTGATAACCACATTTTCAGGAACAAGTCCTGACTGTCTGTTGTCCGACCGCGTCTTAACAGCTCAGCAAGTATCAGGATCTCTCTTGCTCTGGGCTCCTCTCTCTTTCTTTGTGTGTAGAGAATGTGTTCATGCTGCTGTCTCACTTTCTCTGTCCTTGGCTTGCAGTCTCATACAAGATTCCTCTTTCACCTCCTTAGTTTCAGGCGGTCTCTCTGTAGCCCCACTTGTGGCCACCTGGGCTGTCTCTCGGTGTGTCTGTCTCATCTGACTCTCTCAAACTGACAGAATGTTGAAACAATGTTTTTCTTATCCAATCCCATATCTCCTGTCATGTGTTACCAGGCAGATCAGTGACAGTGTCTCTTATTCCATATCGCATCATGTGATATGTGGAGCAAATTAATTCTGTATTGCTCACAGTATACATAGATTTGTAACAGGGGCCATAGATGTCTAATTTAAATCCTCCAAAAAAAAATATAAACTTAATCTTTCTAGCCGTTAATGTGAATTCTATTTGCCACACATTAAGCTTGTCCTTTAAACAGTTCCATTTTTTTTGACAGGTACCAGTGGAAAGCCCAACTGAACCAGAACACAACATTATCATCTCCACTACACAGTCATCATCCACAGTCTGAGAGCGAATCCTCTTCACAGAGATGCACAAGTAGCACTGAGAAATACCAAGGTGATAAGTCTGCGGACTTATCTCAAAGACGATATTTATTGGTTATACTATTTATTGGACGGTTTATCATGCTGTGTGGCAAAGTGCAAAGATTCCTTTCCAATGTCCAAATCTTACATCAAACTGGAGCCAGGAAGAAGGCAACTGTGCTTGTCTGTGTCTTTAAGCACCAAACCATATTGGAGGCACAAGATTGCGACGCGTTGGGAAGAAACCTAGATCATGATTGGTTGGCCCATTTTATTCCTGTGTACTGTAAAACCTTAAATATTCTGTCATTTTAATAATTTTTTTATTGTATTTTAAAATGTATGCCAAGCCATGTTTTATGGGCTAGTGTGTAGGTAGACGTAGTAACAATACTGCTGCCATTAGAAGGTGCAGCGATCCGGGCTGAGGGTTGATGGCTATTTTTAAAAAGCCCAATAATATGATTGTATAAATTCATATATCCCAAAATGTAAGCTGCCTCCCAGCACTTCTCCTCCCTCCTAAAATAGCCCATATCCCTTCCGTGATTGTGTTTCTGAGTTACTGCCACAGTATTTAAATGCTGGGTTTGACAGCGGTAGAATCTCACTGAGCAGGAGTAAGGCCTTGTCCAGGCTGAGTGCTTGAGTGAGGGCGCGATCACAACAAAGTAAGTTGTTGTTGTGTCCAAGCTGTGTGCACTTTTGTATTTGTTGCGCCTGGCCACGTTCGCGGTTCAGCCAATTAGGGCGAACCACTCACGTGACGTCACGGGCCCACACCCGCAGCTAGCTGGCCAGGAATCGCCTAGCGCCAGCGAGCGCGCTCCCAGCCTGGCCGCGGCCTAAGGTGCTGTGAGCTCCCTGCATTTTGTGCAATCAGCATGAGGACATGTAAAGCTACGGCTGCACGCGTGCTAGAGCACCTCATGGCCTGTGACCCATTTCAGCCGCGACCTGCGGTCTGCGGCTGTGCTTGCAGAGCAGGAGATCTGAGAACCGACGTGGGGGAGGGCTGGCGAGGGCGTAGCCATGATGTCACTCGGCTGGTTCGCCCTCATTGGCTGAACTGACGCCGTGAACTGGCCAATGCTCTGCCGCCGCGCCAAAGCACAAATCTTGTCTTTTGGCCAAGGCGGTCGCACATCACGGCTTGTGCACTCACGCATACACGCTGACTGGGGCCTGCCCGTAGAGGGCTGTGCCTTGTGTGTGACGAGCACGCCGTAGCGGCCACTGGGGACCTAGCTTAAGGCGGCTCTTATCTCTTGTGTCCACTTAAGGCCGCGCTTATAGCGACGCTGACGTCATGCTGCGGTCGCTGAACAAATTGAATTGACTTCCAGCGATCGCGACCAAGCCGTCGCGCCGCTTCTACTATAAGCGCACTAGACGGATTCAATGCATTTGTTTTGATGCGGCGTCGCCGACACGATAAGCGCGGCCTAAGATTGTTTAGATAGAGTGATGCATGGGCTAGGTGCTGTGCACACAGGTGGAGAGGCTTGTTGTGGCAACACTGAGCTAAGGATGAGAAGAGGCAGCAGCCTGCACAAAGACATGGTGGGGACACATGGGGGAAGACTGAGGACATGCTGGGGAGAAGGGTACATGCATGATAAACACTGGAGACATGCACTGGGGAAATAAGGTAAAACTGGACCTGTGAGTGGTAAAATAATAAGTGCAAATTAGCGCTAGTGTAAACAATATTATACAGTGATACAAACAGTGGAACAAAACCTGTGATACAGTTTGTGATGAAGGTAGTCCTGGAGCTGCCTGAGAGGTTGATCCGGTATCTTCCAACCAGATTAGAAGATTTGTGTAGAATAACCTCCTATGGCGCTGAGGGTAGAGAATGGAATGGAGTCTTGTGCAATGGTTTCTTCTTGTATGGGTGACCTCAGAGAGGGGGACAAGAGATAAACAAAAAACACCACAATAGTGTATTACCCTTGAGACAACATATGCCGTGATGGACAAGATACAAAGAGCATTTATTGGTTAAAACAATTGTAACCTCAATTGATATAAAACATGTGTTGAATTAATAAACAGTAGATTATTCTCCTGCTGAATAAGAAAAAGCTCCCAAGCGCTTGTGCTTAAGGAAGCTATGTTGCTCCGCCGTTTGGTAAAAACTGAAATCCTACTCACCGTCCATGAGTAGGACATGTGCAGTGGTTCGGGGTCTTTTGCCAGGAATAGCCGCTCGCCGTGGGGTGCAGAACGTCCGTTAGTGCGGGGAGATCTCCTGCAGTCCTCGTGGTCTTGCTGCCAACAGAGTTTTTTCCAAACGTCTCCTCCGCTGACGTCACCGTCTGGTATGCACAGCTACGGTGTCTGGTATGCACAGCTACGGTGTCCCGTGGCCATCCAGGGACACCGTAGCTGTGCATACCAGACGGTGACGTCAGGTGAGGAGACGTTTGGAAAAAACTCTGTTGGCAGCAAGACCACGAGGACTGCAGGAGATCTCCCCGCACTAACGGACGTTCTGCACCCCACGGCGAGCGGCTATTCCTGGCAAAAGACCCCGAACCACTGCACATGTCCTACTCATGGACGGTGAGTAGGATTTCAGTTTTTACCAAACGGCGGAGCAACATAGCTTCCTTAAGCACAAGCGCTTGGGAGCTTTTTCTTATTCAGCAGGAGAATAATCTACTGTTTATTAATTCAACACATGTTTTATATCAATTGAGGTTACAATTGTTTTAACCAATAAATGCTCTTTGTATCTTGTCCATCACGGCATATGTTGTCTCAAGGGTAATACACTATTGTGGTGTTTTTTGTTTATCTCTTGTCCCCCTCTCTGAGGTCACCCATACAAGAAGAAACCATTGCACAAGACTCCATTCCATTCTCTACCCTCAGCGCCATAGGAGGTTATTCTACACAAAACTGTACCTGTAGTGAAAGAATACAGGTCTTTAACCGGTCAAGAGCCTGGGACCTGGGAATCATTTAGCAGTGCATCCTTTGAGGTGCTCTAAGGTTTGTTTTCTTTGTCAATTTATCAGTGACATGCAAAACCCTTCAGTGCTGTTAGTGCTGCATATATACTTGAACCAAAGGAGTCCATGGTCCTGAAAATACATAACCTACTCGATGCACTTTGATGTAAAACATGAGTGATGCATAGTGCTGAACGAGGCTCGCTGGCACACGGACCCTGGCGATGGTATAGATTAAAATCAACAATCATCGTTACTATGTGCCTGCAATTCTTGTACAGTACATGTTCTTTGTTTTGACTGACTGGTCAGTTGCTCTCTGAGCATCTCATTACTGTATGTTCTTTGGGGGTTCACTAATCTGTAACTGTGTATTGGGCAGTATGAGTGAGACACTGGAACTAATATTCCCATTTCTTGGAAACGTATATGAGGTATAGTCTGTAAAGAACATTAGTAGTGTGTGTCCCGCTGAAGGCAGAATCTGTTACCAGTTTTGGGATTTGAGGCAGAATATAGTGTCTTTTTATTCTTTTTATAACAAAATGGACAGTTTTGTAATGTAAATTGGTTTGTCTTTTTTCATTTTTGTACATGGGCAAAAGTTTGTATTCCTTTTTTTTTTTTAATGTAAAACAGTACAGAAGGCAGCTCCCAAAGGTCAACAATACTTTTATTGTTTGTGCAAATATTAGTTAGGCTTTTATTTTGTCTTTAATCATTTCAAAAGACTGGAAAGCTCCAGTCTTATCACCTCTATAGGGTGGCAAGACCAAAAGTGATTTGCATCAATGTTGTGATGCATGTTCCAGTCTCATTTCATCATTGGTTTCACTCTTGATCTATCACAATTTTTTCATCAATGTGATTGACATTGTTTCTAGATACAAACAGATTAGGTGAAGGTTTTTGATATTAGAGCTCTTCATAGATGAAACTATAGTGTACATTTTCAAAGCCTCGGGTGTCTCTCTTCTCCAGGACGAATAGACCTGTACCTCTGTATACTACAGTATCTATGTAAAACTCTTTATGGTGTGGTCAATTAAAATATATCATAGCCTGCAATTAACTTACATTTCAGGAGAAATGCAGCTACTAGAAATGTTGGGATAGGCAGTATAAATGTAATTGTTGTTGTTATTATTAGGCAGTCATTAATGGGCTCAAAACGTATACAATTCACTTAATGTCTGGAGTTTTTATACCTGTTCCTTTTCTCCATCAGAAAAACATGCGCGAGCATAAACCTTTAGAAGAATAACATGTTTTTTTCACCGGTTATTACTTGCAGCTAGAATCTGGCAATGCCCTGCGAGCGGCTCCTGGCTGAACTTGACGTGCTACTCCTTTCCCTAGTGTCACTACTTTTAAACTTTTCAAATAATCTATTTTCTGAAGCATGAACCTGAAGATGGAGTGCTGATCAGATTCCTAGTTTATCAGAATAATTCCCTCCTGCATTCTATCACTGGGGCATGAAATGATTTTGCTTCTCATCACTCATTCTCTGGACCGCTGAATGTCACTAGTTGCTGCTATTGTCGGTGCCACCTACCACAGATCATAACACGATTCTGTAGGTCACTCGCTGGAATGTATTGCTGCTCGTCCCGTACACAGATTTAACTCTCGCTGCGCTCACTTCAGTTTTGGGAGTGAGATAAAATAATAGTCTCGTAATCTATTTAACATCGGGTAAATACTAATGTGATATAATGCATTGCAGGTCTCTCCAGCAATGATGTATATGACTTGCTGTGCTACTTGCTCTGTGATTTTTGCATTTATTAATTATACAGCACAAAATGATGGGCCTAGAGGGCGAGCTATAAACTACATGTATTGCTGATTCACTGCTTTTTAGTTTTCTTTGATTCTCACTGTTTTTAAGTCCATGCCATTGATTTCTAGTGTCTCCAATAGCAAAACTTTTCCATGAAAAAATTAACATTTTGTCCAAACCGCTGATTTTAACCCACTGAGGATGTCCTCTCCTGGACTGAGAGGACGCAAGTGAGTTGAACAGTTCAGTTCAACTTGGTAACATATATTGCACTTGGAAAATAGTGGATCACTATCAGTGGGTTTTTTGGTAACTTAAGATTTTCTTTGTAGCAAAAATCAAATCAAGAAATATTCAATAAATACCGATATTTGTTAGAGGCTCACACTTTTCTGGGGGGGGGGAAGCAGCAATTGGTCAAAGGGTTAAAAAAAAATGGTTTTTCCGTGATTGTCTCCAAAATAAAAGGTTAAAAAAAATACTGCATAATTTCACTGTGTAAAGTGAACATAAAAACTATTTTATAAATGAATAAATATGTTTGCTTTAGAAGAGTGGAACAGCTGTATTATAACATGGAAAAAAATGATATGCTAAATAAACTAACATCATTGGTTGTGTGAGGATGAAAGAAGGTTTTGTTTACAGAAAAAAAGTATGACTGGTGCCTTCTTGCATAAAATGCTGTTAGATGAACATTTTTTAAGAAGTGTTTTTAATCCATGAAATACTGTAAATGGAATCATTTTGTAAACCTATTTCATTTTACTGTGACTGTATTTGTACTATGCTAGCAAACACTTGTATCAAACCCAAAGAAAGTATTCTGTGTCCTGTGCTGCTATTGTCACAATTACGGCATACTTTGTGGGGGTAGGTCCTAGCCATGCAAGCCCCGAAATATCTCTACGCCCTCTCTGGTTCTGCCAAGAATTTTGAGGTGCACCTTTCCCAGGCTTGGCGGTGAGTAGCAGCCCGTATCAGCCAATCAACACCAAGTCCAGGAAAGTCGCACCCCAAAATACAAGGGGGCAGCGCAACCCCATAAGTTTCGATGTTGCCTATCACTCCTGCGCTTGCTACTGTACTTAGTAAACCGGGTGGACAGAGAGACTTACACAGTGCTGGGCTTTGCTAGAAGCCTAACTATTGGGCAAGTTCTAGCTACGTCCCTGTATCAAGACAATATTGGCGCACAACTATCAGAGGAATCTTCATCATATACAGTATATGAAGGTACTTTGCTCACATTTCTGTTCTGTGTGCTTGTTATTTAGGGATCTATGTATCGAGGTCCAATACTGGAGCACAACAATTGCATCAAACATAGAATGTGTTCTATTGATTTCAGGTTGCTGCAGTTAGAGCAATTGCACAAATATATAGGGGCAGATTCATCAAGTGCAGTCATGGGTTAGCACACCCGATCTGGCTTTGGACTTGACTGGGAACAGGGTGGGAAATCGACTTCACAGCTTGATGAATCCCAGCCATAGACCCTCTGAAGTGTTGGCAATAGGAGTTGGGGGGGGGGGGGAAGAGTTATTTAATACTTCTACAAGACATCCTGCAAGTCTGAGGTGGCCTAAATCTCTTACTGACAATCTGCACCAAATGAAATAAACGTAATCAACAAGTTTTATACATTTCATGCTGTGAGAAAGCAATGCGGTCTTTGTATTGATACATAGACTCTTGAATTCTTTGTATTGTTTCAAAATTCACATATTTGCTTGTACGTGAAAACAACCAAAAACATGAGTCATCTGTCAATTTATATCCCTCAGGAATAAAATAAAAACAGATGGAAACAGAGATGATTTTGGTGTTGTTTTTTTTGTTCCTCTCCACCTCACAGGTGGTAGACTGTTTTCCTCCTGTCTAGAAGTAGCAGATTATTATGCCGGGATTTACTTAGCACTGATGTGGGGTACTATGCTGCGATCCTGTGTTAACTGCTCTGAACTTCAATGGTATTTAACACAAGATCGCGGTTCAGTACCCTGTATCTCGGCTACAGTAACTAAATATCCTCTTAATGCCTGGTTGTGTTAAAGCCTAGAACTTGAACCTAAGCTTCCTGGTGTAAGATTATTATTCAAGCTGGTCTTTCCTCTGTGTCCCATCGATTTCTCCTTCCCTCTTGGAATCTGGTAGCAATAAGGTGTCATGATGGGCTGAAGCCCGAGTTTATCTTGAAGTAGAGGCTGAACTTACATCAACTTAACCCATTGGCTGGTAGAGGAAACTGCAACAACTCTGCAAGGCCATGATCTCACCCATGAACGATATGTTCAAATACAAATGGGTGTTTGTGAAGTTGCCTTATAACTGCTAATAGCCAAGACGAGTGAGATTTCATTATTTCAATAACTACTGTAAACATTAATACTAATTTTACAAATAACTAACTCTAATATTCCAAATGAAGTATTAACGTTAGTGGAAAACAAGATATACGGAGATCCCCGGAGATACGGAGGCCCGTGGGAACCCCAGGGGACTCGTGAGAACCCACAGGGATCCCAGGGGGGCCCCCCGCCAGCCTCCTGTATCAATCCTGTGCAGTAAAACTAAAATAAACTCCTTTTAGGCATTTTGCAATTCCTTTGGCTGGCGAGAAAAGATTGCAAATATTTATAGTACTATATGCATATTGTAGTTTAGTGACTAGCAATTTCTGGCCAAAAAATGCGATTTCGGGAATTTTATGGCTTATTGCACGGCTTGTTTTATCCAGAGTGTTCTAGTACTATAAAAAGTTGTTTTAGTGGATATTGCAGCTTTGGGAATAGCAGCACAGGCAATAATCGTGCTATAAGGGCATTTATAGTGCTATAAGCCACTTATCAAAGTTTTAGTGAATAAGCCCCCATGTATAGATTGAATTATCCTAAATTAATTGACTGAGCCACTAATTGAGCCACCTGTGCTGAAGCAGAGATATCCTGAAAACTTGACCTGTTGGTGGTCCTTGAGGACTGGAGTTGCCCACCCCTGTTCTGGACTGCAGTTTGGATCAGGTGGTCATCACAGAGGAAAATATGGATTAAAATTCCTACCCACGTGGGATTTGGCCAATTTCCATTGCAAATCTTTTAGCATCCAAAAGCTTGGAAATCAGGACTTACAGTATGGGTAAGGCTGGTAAATGGTGAACCCCACTGCCATCCATGCAGAAAGCTGCAGAAAGAGTTGGAATTCCTGACTCGGCTTATATAAAATACTTTGCTGAAATAATCATTTGGCTTTGCTATTTAAAATATTCACAGGATATTTTGACAAACTTTTGTTTGTGGAATAGATGATTTGCGCTTGAATCATTGTTCGAAAATTCCTCTTTGAGATAACAGAAATTTGTTAAAGCAACATGGGGACGGAAGGCCGTTCAAACAGTGTGGTTAGTTTACACAATACATTGCTGATTAGTGGTGAATGACTGTACTCATTCTTTTCATACTGAACTTTTATTCTGAAGTCCTTTGAAGGTTTTCTATATCTGATGAAGAAGAATATTTTCTAAATCTATTCCCAGAGGGTTCTAGTTGATAAAATGACTTAATTTACGTCATATGAGACATTAATAATTGGGGAGCTCAGTCTGCGTTAGTATCAGATGGTGAATGATGTGAAAGCAGTATGCCCTATATCTACTGTGCAAAGGTCCATTACTAACCACATAAAGCGCTAACCTATGTTAAAGCCTCGTTAAGTATTAATGAGTATCTTCTAAAACTCAGTAACATTGGGTTAAGTCAAGTTTGTGGCTGGAAAGGGCAGGTTAAGTGTAACGGCCGTTACTGCTAATAATATACAAAAGCGGCATTTCCCCCCTAACAACACCTATACACAGATTCATTATAGTTAACGCAGGGGTTTAACTTGGCGTTAGTTAGGTCATACCTAAAGGTGGTGTTACTCCACACCCTACAATATGGAGAGAGAGGAGTCACATTTTGTAAAGTACCAAGTGACTTGTATACCTTCCCAAACACTCCCTTAAACAAGACATGGGGAGGTATCTGTGTTCTCTCACTCTTTCCATTCAGTATGTGCTAGCCTCAGGGAGCTGTAAGTCGTTAATGATTTTAATAACGGTCGAGCCCTTAGGGCCAGATTTACTGAGGTCTTTTAACTATGTGGTGTATGAAACAGCTCAGTTCCCACCTTCTAGTTTTCACTGGGGTGCCTCTTGTACTTTAGTATTTGTTCTTTAGAACTTAGCTATGGACCTAAGAGTCTTATGAATATGAATTAAATGGGTCTGCAGGGTCACAGACATGGGGGGAGAGCCGGGACAAGTGTCCCGGGCCTGGTGGCTGCGGGGGCCCCAGCGGGCGGGTGCTGCAAGTTGGGTCTGACCCAGCTGCCGGTCCTGTCGCTGCCGGGCCCCGCCTCTCCCCCAGCTTCGGGGCCGCCCTCACTCTGTCCCACGGTGAGCTTCCGACACGCGATGGATCTCTCTGACGTCAGCATGTGCCGGAAGTAAGCTTGGCCCAGCATGAGAAGGAGGCCTGGTACGCGTGCCCGCATCAGCAGCTCAACCTGGGACTGTAACAGATGTGCTCGTCACAAACAAGGACTGGACCGCAGGGCTGAGGTGGGTATAGAGAAACACCGCCCTGAGACCGCGAGGCTGGGTCCGGATTCCGTCGTCATGGTTAGCCGGGTCGCGGTTGTAGAGATCAGAGTAAAGGAAGTCCAGGCTGAGGTCAGGGCAAGTGGCACAGGAGCGATTGTCGGGGTCATATGCTGGGGTCGGCATCAGGGCTTTAGCGTAGGGGCTACAGCCCAATGAAGCCGCTGGAAGGAGGAGATTCCAAAGCAGGAACGGCCACTGGAACAGTGAAGCTGTAGTGCAGGAGATCCAGCACAGGCTCTTCAGCACAGGACCAATGGTTGAGGTCACAGACTGGGGACAATCCCAGGGAAGGCTTCAGCGTAGGAGCTTTAGCATAGGAGTCTCTGGAAGGAGGAGGCTTCAGCACAGGGGCTGCAGCACAGGAATGGCCTCTGGAAGGAGGAGGCTTCAGGAAACAGGAAGCTTCAGCACAGGGGCTACAGCACAGGAACAGCCTCTGGAAGCAGGGTATACTGCAGACAAGCCACTGGAACAGTGAAGCTTTAGCGCTGGGGATCCAGCACAGGCGCTTCAGCACAGGAAGACCTGAGACAGGCCAAGCAGACATGCTTGTGACAAGCACAGGTTACACAAAAGAAAGTCCTCAAGGTATTCAAGAATTATGCTCAGCCCCTTCCTGGTAGGAAGGGCTGACCCTAAATAGCACAGACAGCCAATAGGGGCAGAGCTGCAGAGAAGGCAGCAACAAGGCAACTGGATTGTGAGTTCAGAAACAGCTGATCCCAATTGCTCAGTTTAGGGAGAGATTTGCCTGGAACATCTATAGCCATGTGATGGTGAGTTCCAGCCAAACCCTGGACTGAAACCCCTACAGGGACAGAGTGAGGGAGGCCAGCAGCTGGGGGAGATGTATTGAGGGGGTGTATTTTTTATGTATATGGGTTGGGTGTATTTTTATATGTGTAACACCTATCCCCCCCCCCCCCCCCCCCCCCCCAAGGGAGATTTGCATGTTACTACGTTATGGTGCTAACCTGCAGGCTCACAGAAGGCCTGTGCCTCTGCTGATTGGGAGCTTGGGGGATGCGGGGGGCAGTGGCTCCACCCGTGGGGATCCCAGCGTTGGCGGGATGGCTCCTCACAGGAACATATACAGTAATAACCGCAACACACAACAATGATAAACACTACTGTTTACCAGCAGGTCCCTCCTGATACATATACAGCAATGAACATAACACAGTAATACCAATAGCACACAACCAGTAGTGTACCCCAAATGCTCTTGGGCATCCCAACAGGCTAGGTGTCCAACAAGGTAACCCCAAATGTATGTGAGGGCAGCGCTACCCTCCCTGGTGTATTTGGCGGTGCATGTTGGTACTTTCCTCCCAACAATATGCCCCTCGCTCTTTACTTCCGGCAGCCGCACAGCAATACTCCTCCATGAGTCGTTCTTCTCTGTTGCTCCGCTGGTACTCAACTACCAGGAATGTCCCTGAGGTATGGTCGTCCCTATAGTACTCAACTAGGGTGGCCCAGGGCCTAACTCGGGCCGATGGGGTTTGCTGGCCTAGTCCTGGGTTGCCCGCTGGCTTCCCGGACACCACCGTCTTCTCCAAAGGTCCCGCCCATCTGACACACGGTTCCCAGTCTCCAGAGGATATCCTGTTCTCAGAGGGGATATCCTCTCCCTCTAGTCATGTGGGAGTTCCAGCATAGCCGCCGCACCAACGCCTAAGAGTCCGAGGAGCTGCATCAGCTCCCCCTAGAGGTGCGGAGGACTATCCTGCTACATATGTATGGGGGGGGGGGTGTATTTTATATGTATTGGGGAGATGCATTTTTATATGTATTGGGTGGGTGTATTTTTTTTATGTATTGGGGGGTTATATGTATTTGTTTTTTTTTTAAATGTATTTGGGGTGTGGGGGGTTTGTATGTATTTAGGGGGTGGGATTTTTTGGTATGTATTTTTGGGGGGATTGTGTGAGGGGAGGGGGATTGAGTGAGAGTGGGGTAATATAGGAATGTGGAGGAGAGGGGGTGAGGGAGTGAGGAAAAGAGGGAGTAAGAGTGAGACGCAGGGGAGAGAAATACATGCGAGGCAGGAGGGGGGAGAATGAGAGGGTGAGTGAGGAAGAGGGAGTGAGGCGGAGGGGAGAGAAATACATGGGAAGAGGGGGGAAATAGAGGAGGCTCGTGAGGTGTGAAATGGGGGGGATCGCAATACCACTGACACGGGGGGACCGTCACCATTGGGGGGGAGGGGGCAGATGTAACGCTAGTCCTGGGCCCCTGGAAATCCGTCTGCGGCCCTGTGGGTCTGGACCCTTAAGGAGTTACCCCATTTCAGAAACTGAGTGCTCGTGTCCCAGGATGAAATAATGCAAATGTCACTACAATATATTTGATATATGTTCAGTAAGCGTTAATACTTTCTGTTGGAAAGGCAGTGTGACATTTTCATTGCACATTATCTGAATGCAGACCTTGAGATTGCTGTGCGAACACGTTTCTAAACATTGTATACAAGTCTGCAAGCAATAGCTCTCCGAGGAAGGCAGACAGACTCATTCTGTACACAATTTGGTGACTCGCTGTGCAATTGAACGAGTTGCCTTCAAGAACCTCAGGGAAATAGGGAATACGTGGGAACAACCTCTCTTCAAACCCCTCAGCTTAATCATAAGAATTAAATTATATCATTTTGTTGCTTTCTATACTAAATACTGATTGCTATATATTGGAACCAAATGCATCGTTTCCTACCACGTCTCCTTACCGTGCATTTTTAAAAGATTGTTGCAGTGCTTCTAAAATTACTTTAAAAAAAAAAAAACATTCATTGTGGTGATTTACTTTAGTTTATTTGTTACCATATTTACATCTGGCATAAACACAGAGGAGAAAACAAAAATCCCTTAATTTTGGCACTTAAACTCCCCAGGACCAGGTGAGTGATGAAGAGGTTAACACAACTTTTATTACAATATATAATATAAAATATAGTAGAACAGACTCTAATAGAGTGCTTTTAGAGAGTGATAAAATAAAGGACACACCAACTTCAAATGGCATGCTGCCAAGATGATTCCTGCAAAGGTGCTGTGGTACAGAGGGGTGGGTCAAGTATCCGTCTGCTGGTTGCACTCTTGTATGAAGAATTAGAGGATACTGTTGCCGGGGCCGCCAACAGATTTTATGGGGCCCAGGACTAGGGTTTTCACCGGCCCCCCATGTCATCAGCCTTGCGAGCACCTCTCTTACACTCCCCCCCCTTGCTCTTACCCCCCTCTATTTCTCTCCCCCTTCTCGAACCACCATCACCCATGTATCTCCCCCCTCCCTTACACCTTCTTTACAACCCTTCAGCCGTCCAGACCGCCGGGCAGAGACATGTGCTCCTATACAGGGTGAGTGTTGTTTTTGCTTCACTTACCCTTGTTAGCACAGTCGGGCTCCCGCTTATTGGTCTTATCATATGGGGCTAAATAGGAGTGAAACTATTCATTATACACACTGTACTGTGCATTCGGATGGATTATTGTTACATTTCATATGGGTCCCGGACTTGTTTGTTATATTCTTACTCCATGCTGTGATATTTTGTAGCACAAGTTAGGGGATTGTTACTATTTCTCCTATTCCTTATTACTTTATATGTTTTGTCAATTGGATGTAGCATTGGACACCCGTCTTTTGTTGTATACAAAAAATATCCAGCTGAAACTACCTTCTTCCAAACTCGGTCCTAAATTCATTGGACCTTACAAAATCCTGAACAGGTCAACCCGGTGGGGTTCAAACTGGAACTTCCGGATAGCTTAAGAATACCTCAAGTGTTCCTTGTCTCCCTCCTCAAACCATTCGTCCAGAACACCTTCTCTCCTCCTATTCCACCTCCTCCTAGAACTTTCTTGGTGGATGGCCAGGAGGAATTTGAAGTACGCCAGATACTGGATTCCGGTAGATCCCGTGGCGGGCTACAGTACCTGGTCCATTGAAAGGGTTATGGACCCGAAGAGAATCCTTGGATCAAATCCAGGGATGTCCATTCCCCCAACCTGGTCCGTGCGTTTCAAATGAAATTTCCTGCCAAACCGGCATAGATCGCCCGGAGGTCTCTCCTAAAGAGGGGTGTACTGTAAGGATTCTGCTCAATCCATGCCGGGTTTTGTTGCCTGTTCGGGTTTTCCAGGTTGCCTGCCCTTTCTGCTAAATTTGGACATTTTGGTTACTGGCTGTGAGAATTGGACCTCGGTCCTGCCCCCATGACACGTCCCGTGATGCATTGGGTGATGCCTCTCACGCGAGCGCCGCAGTACTCCTGCCGGCACTGGACCGAGGCTCCACCCCCGCACCACCTCCCATGGCGCAATGGAGGACGCTCCTGTCTCCAATACACAGCGGCGCCACATGACCAAAACCCTCGAGGGTTAATGCTAACTCCCTTCATTACTCCACAGCTGGGATACACTCCGCCCCTGCCTATCAGTACACAGTCTATGTGTGAAGACTCACTGCCTGCAGCCTTCCCATTGGCTCTCTGTGCTTTATATGCTTTGCCAGCCCCTTGGCAAATTGGCTGAGCATAAACTTGTGTTTATGTACGAAGTGCTTGCCTCAAGCATCCTGCTGCCCTGCCATGGCTCTGTGCATACTGCTTGATATCTTGTACCTTTGACCTCAACTTTCACCCGGACCTCTACCTTCTCTGACCCCTGGACCTCGGCCATGCACAATGACCATTCTGACCTCTCTACTCCTGGACCCCGGCTACGCACAACGACCACCCGACTTCTCCAATCCTAGACCCAGCTACACGACTACGACTCTGCAATTCGGACGCGGTTGTTGGTCGGCGTACCCCACCTGAGCCTTGCAGTCCCGTCCAGGTTGTGGTGAGCACTCGTTACACTGGCAGCCTGCTATATAAGGCTGCACTTTCTGGTGGGAGTTGCCAAGCAAGGTTCTAACGTTTGCAGATCCTGTTGTCTACGCTGTCATGCTTTACCCTTTTGTCTGTTTGGATTTCCCTGTTGTGGACTCCGGATCGTGACCCCGACCTCACTGCTTTCTGTCGGCCCTGACCCTTGTTTACTGGGCTTTGCACCACTGCCACCAGCCCTGACCTCCTGATAAGAAAAACAAACCGGCTGTCAGCTCCAGGAACAGCGCTGCACGGATGATATAAAGTAATAAGCTATGCCACGATAAGAGAGATATAGGCACTAATAAGAGAGGTGTATGGGGAGCCTCGGTAGGGGAACGTATCAGCAGACAATAGACTGGGAAAGTCTCTAAAGTGAATAGGCTGCTGAAATTACGCGTATTAACCCCAAAAACAGAAGGCAGGTGAGGCGTGGAGTGCACTTTTACTCACAATCAGTCGCCATGCCCCTTGTCCTCTTGGCCACGCCGGAGCAGTGTAGATCCTACGTCTCTGTCGGTGTCTTTATCCAATCCAAAAGGTAGCAGTGAAGAGAAGAGGGATCGGTGTGACATCCAAAACCGTGGCCAAACACGGAACTCACCGGCCAAAAATGGTTAAAATAAAAGCATCTTTATTAGGCTACATAAAAATGTGTTACATCCACATGAAGAACAAGCTTCTCCTCCCACAAGTTTCACGCCGTCACTGGCGCTTTCTCAAGGAGCATGACCTCCTGCCTGCTTACCGACGACGGATACTCTAACAGGACTCTGTCCCTGGGCTCTGGTCTGTTATTCTGCATCTCTACCTCAGTCCTGCAGGTCCGCTTCCTGATTGGAGACGAGCACCGTCACAGAAACTAGTAAATGTTAGAAGCAGCAGCAGCAGCAGCAGCAGCATGTGAAGCACAGCCAAACAAATACCTGTTTTTTTCCCTCTGCTTTAATATGTGCATCAATACAATCCACACAATGATAAGTAATTAGCTAAGTCGCCAATCGATCCATTCTCCTGTGTTCGATCGGCGATGATTCGACTTGGGGGTCACTAAATGGCTGCAGAGGAGTATTCTGCAGTCAGTGGAACGCATTTGCGTATTAATATGACAAAGTTCTGTGGGGAAGAACATCTGAACGGGCAGTCACTAGATACAATTGGTGCACTGCTAGAGAGAGGGCAGAGCTCAAAAAAGGGTGTGCCAGAGTCAGTTTCAGAAGAGGAAGGGGATGTGACTTTGTAAATTGTTGCTATAGAAACAAAAGAAATGCTTGTTACATTATAATACATAAAAAATAATCTAGCGTTTAAAAAAAATTAAATGCTAAGTATTTTCTCATAATACAGGCAGTCCTCGTTTTACAACGCTTCGCTTTACAACGAATGGCTTATCCAACGCTGTGCAATGCATACCTATATTCATTTTTACAACGCCAAAATGGCTTATCCAACGCTCTTACAACGCTTTGCAATGTTGTGTATGTATGTATATATATACACATTCACATAAACAATGTTGCAAAGCGTCGTAAGAGCGTATATATATAATTTTATACTATATAATATTATATTATACTATATAATATATTATTTATTATGTTATATTATATATATATATATATATATATATATATATATATATATAATACAGTATATACACTATATAATTTATGTGTGTGCTGCATATCTTATTGCCTGCATAAAATATTTGGTGTATTTTAGTTTTAAAAATGCCTTCAGGAACGGAACCTTTCATTTAAACAGTGTTCCTATGGGAAAGTGTGTTTCGCTTTACAACGTTTCGCTTTACAACGCCATTTTGAGTAACGCATTGTGTCGGATAACCGAGGACTGCCTGTATAGAACTGATTCATTAAAAAAACAACACACATGTAGGATATTGCTTGGACTGCAGCTTTAAGAGCTCATTCCAGCTGTTGTACCTTTTCATGAAATATGATTAACACAAATACTTTTGCACCTATATTTGTGAAAAATTATTTGGTATCACATGAAACAAAAATATTTAGGTTTGTACTGTGAAAAACTGAAACAATAGACTAGACAAACTGGCAACACGGTGTCATTATCAAGGATTGTTGATGTTAAAAAGCAAACATCAGCTTTAACTGTGCTTTTCCCATTATACATTTCAAGCTGCAGTCAGCCTAAGGCCTCGGTCCCGCTGCGCTCGTTGGCGCGGGCGGCAATGTAGCGAGTTCCCCACCAGCAGGGGAATCCTCGCGAGCCGGTCCCGGTCCCCACTGGCTGCACAGCTGACTACACGCTGTCGCGCGTCAGCCGCTGGAGACACCAGAGAATGGTGTTTTCTAGCTTTGACGCGTGACGTGTGTGGCTGTGAGCCAATGGGGAGGGGAGGCTGCGGGAGGAGGAGAGGCTTCGGGGAGCGGGGAGGAGTGTGGAGTGAAAGCAGGTGAGTGCCTTTCTCTGTGTGTGTGTCTGTGTGCGTGCGTGCCTGTCTGTGTCTGTCTGTGTGTGTGTGTGTGTATGAGTGCGTGAGTGCCTGCCTGTGTGTGCGCGCGTGTGTGTATGAGTGCGTGAGTGCCTGCCTGTGTGTGTGTGTGTGTGTGTGTATGTATGTATGAGTGCCTGCGTGTGTGTGTGTTTAATACTTACCGAAGCTCCAGCTCCAGCCCGAGTCCGTAGAGGGAGGGGGGGGGGGGAGAGTAGCGGGTCCCTCCGCTCAAGCCACGCCCCCCCTCCCTGTCAAACCGCCCACCACCCGCCCACCTCCCGCTCCGGCTCCGGCTCCCTACAGACCGCATATCGCGGTCTGTGTATCTCAGCGCACCGCCTGTCAGCAGTGCGGGTGCGCTGACTCTGGGAGCGGGGCCTTAGCCTAATTGTTTATATCAGCGGTGCGCAAACTGGGGGGCGCAGGATTATTTAGGGGTGGGGGGGGGCGCAGGCGGCGTGACGGCAGACGCTGTGCGCGGGTGGGGTGGTTGAACAAGCTCCGTGCTGCTTCTCTGCTCTCTGTTTGTTGCGGGGCCTTGCTGTGGCTCTGCTGTGGAGGCGGGGCCTTGCTGTGGGGGCGGGGCCTTGCTGTGGCTCTGCTGTGGGGGCGGGGCCTTGCTGCTTCACTGCTCTCTGCTGTGGGGGCGTGGCCTTGCTGTGGCTCTGCCCTCTGCTGTGGGGGCGGGGCCTTGCTGCTTCTCTGCTCTCTGCTGTGGGGGCGGGGCCTTGCTGCTTCTCTGCTCTCTGCTGTGGGGGCGGGGCCTTGCTGCTTCTCTGCTGTGGGGGCGGGGCCTTGCTGTGGGGGCAGGGCCTTGCTGTGGCTCTGCTCTCTGCTGTGGGGGCGGGGCCTTGCTGCTTCTCTGCTCTCTGCTGTGGGGGCGGGGCCTTGCTGTGGGGGCGGGGCCTTGCTGTGGCTCTGCTCTCTGCTGTGGGGGCGGGGCCTTGCTGCTTCTCTGCTCTCTGCTGTGGGGGCGGGGCCGTGCTGCTTCTCTGCTCTCTGCTGTGGGGGGCGGGGCTTTGCTGCTTCTCTGCTCTGCTGTGGGGGGCGGGGCCTTGCTGTGGCTCTGCTCTCTGCTGTGGGGGCGGGGCTTTGCTGCTTCTCTGCTCTGCTGTGGGGGGCGGGGCCTTGCTGTGGCTCTGCTCTCTGCTGTGGGGGCGGGGCCTTGCTGCTTCACTGCTCTCTGCTGTGGGGGCGGGGCCGTGCTGCTTCTCTGCTCTCTGCTGTGGGGGGCGGGGCCTTGCTGCTTCTCTGCTCTGCTGTGGGGGCGGGGCCTTGCTGTGGCTCTGCTCTCTGCTGTGGGGGGCGGGGCCTTGCTGCTTCTCTGCTCTGCTGTGGGGGCGGGGCCTTGCTGTGGGGGCGAGGCCTTGCTGTGGCTCTGCTCTGCTGTGGGGGCAGGGCCTTGCTGCTTCTCTGCTCTCTGCTGTGGGGGCGGGGCCTTGCTGTGGGGGCGGGGCCTTGCTGCTTCTCTGCTCTGCTGTGGGGGCGGGGCCTTGCTGTGGGGGCGGGGCCTTGCTGCTTCTCTGCTCTCTGCTGTGGGGGCGGGGCCTTGCTGCTTCTCTGCTCTCTGCTGTGGGGGCGGGGCCTTGCTGCTTCTCTGCTCTCTGCTGTGGGGGCGGGGCCTTGCTGTGGGGGCGGGGCCTTGCTGTGGCTCTGCTCTCTGCTGTGGGGGCGGGGCCTTGCTGCTTCTCTGCTCTCTGCTGTGGGGGCGGGGCCGTGCTGCTTCTCTGCTCTCTGCTGTGGGGGGCGGGGCTTTGCTGCTTCTCTGCTCTGCTGTGGGGGGCGGGGCCTTGCTGTGGCTCTGCTCTCTGCTGTGGGGGCGGGGCTTTGCTGCTTCTCTGCTCTGCTGTGGGGGCGGGGCCGTGCTGCTTCTCTGCTCTCTGCTGTGGGGGGCGGGGCTTTGCTGCTTCTCTGCTCTGCTGTGGGGGGCGGGGCCTTGCTGTGGCTCTGCTCTCTGCTGTGGGGGGCGGGGCCTTGCTGCTTCTCTGCTCTGCTGTGGGGGCGGGGCCTTGCTGTGGCTCTGCTCTCTGCTGTGGGGGGCGGGGCCTTGCTGCTTCTCTGCTCTGCTGTGGGGGCGGGGCCTTGCTGTGGCTCTGCTCTCTGCTGTGGGGGGCGGGGCCTTGCTGCTTCTCTGCTCTGCTGTGGGGGCGGGGCCTTGCTGTGGGGGCGGGGCCTTGCTGTGGCTCTGCTCTCTGCTGTGGGGGGCGGGGCCTTGCTGCTTCTCTGCTCTGCTGTGGGGGCGGGGCCTTGCTGTGGGGGCGGGGCCTTGCTGTGGCTCTGCTCTGCTGTGGGGGCGGGGCCTTGCTGTGGGGGCGGGGCCTTGCTGCTTCTCTGCTCTCTGCTGTGGGGGCGGGGCCTTGCTGCTTCTCTGCTCTGCTGTGGGGGCGGGGCCTTGCTGTGGGGGCGGGGCCTTGCTGCTTCTCTGCTCTCTGCTGTGGGGGCGGGGCCTTGCTGTGGCTCTGCTGTCTGCTGTGGGGGCGGGGCCTTGCTGCTTCTCTGCTCTCTGCTGTGGGGGCGGGGCCTTGCTGCTTCTCTGCTCTGTTGTGGGGGGCGGGGCCTTGCTGTGGGGGCGGGGCCTTGCTGTGGCTCTACTCTCTGCTGTGGGGGCGGGGCCTTGCTGCTTCTCTGCTCTCTGCTGTGGGGGCGGGGCCATGCTGTGGGGGCGGGGCCATGCTGTGGGGGCGGGGCCTTGCTGCTTCTCTGCTCTCTGCTGTGGGGGCAGGGCCTTGCTGTGGGGGCGGGGCCTTGCAGTGGGGGCGGGGCCTTGCTGCTTCTCTGCTCTTTGCTGTGGGGGCGGGGCCTTGCTGTGGGGGCGGGGCCTTGCTGTGGCTCTGCTCTCTGCTGTGGGGGCAGGGCCTTGCTGCTTCTCTGCTCTTTGCTGTGGGGGCGGGGCCTTGCTGTGGCTCTGCTCTCTGCTGTGGGGGCGGGGCCGTGCTGCTTCTCTGCTCTCTGCTGTGGGGGCGGGGCCTTGCTGTGGCTCTGCTCTCTGCTGTGGGGGCGGGGCCGTGCTGCTTCTCTGCTCTCTGCTGTGGGGGCGGGGCCGTACTGCTTCTCTGCTTTCTGCTGTGGGGGCGGGGACTTGCTGTGGGGGCGGGGCCTTGCTGTGGGGGCGGGGCCTTGCTGTGGGGGCGGGGCCTTGCTGCTTCTCTGCTCTCTGCTGTGGGGGCAGGGCCTTGCTGTGGGGGCGGGGCCTTGCTGTGGGGGCGGGGCCTTGCTGTGGGGGCGGGGCCTTGCTGCTTCTCTGCTCTCTGCTGTGGGGGCGGGGCCGTGCTGCTTCTCTGCTCTCTGCTGTGGGGGCGGGGCCGTGCTGCTTCTCTGCTCTCTGCTGTGGGGGCGGGGCCGTGCTGCTTCTCTGCTCTCTGCTGTGGGGGCGGGGCCGTGCTGCTTCTCTGCTTTCTGCTGTGGGGGCGGGGCCTTGCTGTGGGGGTGGGGCCTTGCTGTGGGGGCGGGGCCTTGCTGCTTCTCTGCTCCTGCGGGGCCTTCCCAGCACACAAACAGCCCCTCCTCCTACTGTCTGTTTCCCCCACACAGGGGACCGGAGCATGCGGAGTACTAACCCCCCAGGTAAAAGTGTGCAGTGTGAAAGAGTGTGCAGTGTGTCTGAGTGTGAGTGCAGTGTGTCTGAGTGTGTGTGAGTTGTGATTGAGTATGTGTGGGTGTTGCGATTTAATGCAGCGGTGCGCAAACTGGTGGGCGCGTCCCAGGGGGCGGCGCTGGCGGCGAAACCTTGTGTGCGCTGCCCAGCAGTCACTGTGCGCGGTCGGGCAGCCAAAGAAGCTGTGCGCAGGCACCTGAACAGGATAGTGCGGGTAGCGGCCACGTGATGGTGTGTGTGCACGCATGGGGGCTTCGGAGGTACGGGGGAGGAGCACGCCCCAGCGCTGTGATGTCAAACGTCCCTCCTTCCAGTGTCTGCCCTGCAATAGCGCTGTGTTCCTGCTCTCCTCCGCTGCTTCGCTGCGATCCTCTGCAAGTGAAAGGGTCGGCTGCCACTATATCAATCATACTATGAATGTACAGAAATAATTTAAAAAAAAGTGAAAACACAGCATTGAAAACGGAAAAAAATAAATAATAAATAATACTGTAGGTAGGAGTGTGGATGACACTGCAAGCCAAAGAGCAGGGAGAATAAAAAGGCAAATGGGAGAAGGAAAAACGGGACCGGGAAGGGAAAATAAAGGGGGGAGGGGGAGAGAGGGAAGGGAGGTAGCAAAGAGGTGGATAAATGCCCCCTCAAAAGTATTGCCTTTGTGCACGTACGCTCTCCCAAGCTTGGCGCTTGGGGAGACAAAATGCGCCAAACAAAATGGACTTTGAAGCACACACACAAACACCCCCTCCCGATCCAATCCCCCCACACTCGTGCTTGCAAAAGTATGCAGGACCCCCTTCGCTCATGCTTGGAGAGTTGGTGATGTCACCGCTCTCAGGGGCTTTATATGATGCAGCACTCAAACTAAAATCCAATACATATTTAAGTAATAATCCCCTCAGAACAGGGCATTACTGGCCAATAATGCCCTGGCTTGAAGAGTTGAAGGTCCAAGGTGAAGCCGAGGGACTTTAACCCAGCCAGGGCATTATTGGCCAGTAATGCCCTGTTCTGAGGGGATTATTACTATTATAGGCTAAATGTATACTTTTTTCATAAAATAATAGACACTTTTGTAAAGATATATAACTCGGAACTACGCTGGGGGGGGGGGGGTGAAGAGAGAGGTGAGGGAGAGAAGAGAGAGTAGTGATGGGGAGAAGAGAGAGTAGTGATGGGGAGGAGAGAGTAGTGATGGGGAGAAGAGAGAGTAGTGATGGGGAGAAGAGAGAGAGGTAGGGGGGAGAAGAGAGGTAGGGGGGAGAAGAGAGAGGTGAGGAGGGGAGAGAAGAGAGAGATGAGGGGTGGGAGATGAGAGAGGTTAGGGGACGGGGGAGGAGGAGAGAGGCAAGGCTGGGGGAGAAGAGAGAGGTAGGGGGAGAAGAGAGAGAGATGAGGGGAGGGAGAAGAGAGAGGTTAGGGCACGGGGGAGGAGGAGAGCCAACGGTGGGGGAGAAGAGATAGGTGAGGGGGGAGCGAGGTAAGGTGAGGGGGAGCGAGGTGAGGGGGGAGCGAGGAAAGGTGAGGGGGAGCGAGGTCAGGGGGGAGCGAGGAAAGGTGAGGGGGAACGAGGAAAGGTGAGGGGGGAGCGAGGTGAGGGGGAAGCGAGGTAAGGTGAGGGGGAGCGAGGTGAGGGGGAACGAGGAAAGGTGAGGGGGGAGCGAGGAAACGTGAGGGGGGAGCGAGGTGAGGGGGAGCGAGGAAAGGTGAGGGGGGAGTGAGGTAGGGGGGAGCGAGGAAAGGTGAGGGGAGCGAGGAAAGGTGAGGGGGGAGCGAGGAAAGGTGAGGGGGCGCGAGAAAAGGTCAGGGGGGAGCGAGGTGAGGGGGGAGCGAGGTGAGGGGGGTGGGGAGAGAGGTGAGGGGGGAGGGGAGAGAGAGAGGGGGAGGGGAGAGAGTGAGGTGAGGGGGGGAGAGAGAGGGGAGGGGGGTGAGAGAGGGGAGAGAGGGGAGGGGGTGAGAGAGGGGAGGGGGGAGAGGTGAGGGGGGGAGAGTGAGGTGAGGGGGAGAGAGGGGAGGGGGGAGAGAGAGGGGAGGTTGGGGAGAGTGAGGAGAGGGGGGAGAGGTGAAGGGGGGAGAGTGAGGTGAGGGGGGGAGAGTGATGTGAGGGGGGAAAGTGAGGTGAGGGGGGGGAGTGAGGTGAGGGGGAAAGTGAGGTGGGGTGGGGGGAGAGAGTGAGGTGAGGGGGGGGAGAGTGAGGTGAGGGGGGGAGAGTGAGGTGAGGGGGGGAGAGTGAGGTGAGGGGGGGGAGAGTGAGGTGAGGGGGGGGGAGAGTGAGGTGGGGGGGGGAGAGTGAGGTGAGGGGGGGGGAGAGTGAGGTGAGGGGGGGGGAGAGTGAGGTGAGGGGGGGGGAGAGTGAGGTGAGGGGGGGGGAGAGTGAGGTGAGGGGGCGGGAGAGTGAGGTGAGGGGGGGGGAGAGTGAGGTGAGATATCTTGGGTACTGTTCAAATTATGTCTGGTTTTCATATGGTCATTTAGTTTTCCTTGGGGTTATTTATTTATATTTTTTTGTCTAGTCAGGCAGGTTTCAAGTCAGCCGTTTTTTGTTTTTCATTATTTTTTGATTTAATAAACTACTATCATTATTTTGCATAATTAGTCTGAGTGCTTTTTAGAGGTTTTCTTTTTCTGTGTTTCTATATCTATATATCTATAGTCTTCCCTCAAATCTCACTGCCTGCTAGTGGTGGGAAGGGGGCAACTGGTGTTCAAAAAGATGTACAGTATAGTGTATAGAAGATGTGTAGTGGTACGTGTGCTGGTAGGTTCAACCACACTATGAAAGCTTGGGCAATATACGCGGCTAAAGTGGGAAAGGCACTTGCCAACATGCAAATGAGGCCAGCATGGAAAGTAAGGCCTCAACCCCCAAATATAGAACATACCAAAAAGCAATGGCCTGCATTCTCCCAAGGCAGGATAGTCCCTGGGCTTGACAGTGCTCAGGAAGAAGGCAGAGGGTGCTACGAATCCGCTGAAGTTAAACACCAGCTGTTATTCAAACCGCAATCTGGCTATATACAGCTGTCAGACTCTCTCCAGAGAAGCAGCACTGCAAGAACTGGCAGATGAGCTTGAAAAGATTAAATGGGATATTGTTGGCCTTAGTGACGTAAGAAGAAAATATGAAGGCCCCATTGGGCTCAAAAACGGAAATACATATTACAGATGTTCTGACAAGAAAATTACTTGTTCAAGAGATTAATTTGGGTTGTCGATCTCAGCCACGAGGGCACACATGAAAAATACCAAAACCAGTTCTTATGTTATTTTTTTTATTGTGTATTCTTTGGTTCAGCAGTGTTCATTTAGTATGTGTTTAGGTATATTTTAATATTATTTTTGTGTTTTGTATTGCTAATAAAATCCATTTTGTACTTTCACATATTTTTCGTGTGCTTTCAACAAACCCTCTTTTTCTTTTTGTGTTCGTATATCATATTGGGTTGTTAGCACCGCCAGAGGGTAAATGTAACCCCTACATCTGGCCTAGTGATTTATTTTGATTTATGGGAATGGTTTTGATTGCGGCACCAACTCTGTGTGTTTGTACCAGCTGTTATGAGTATATATAATTTATTGGGTACTTAGCTTCGGATATATATTTCAGCATTCTATGGCGCTCAGGATACCGCTCATGATGTTCTCAACAACCAGGGGACTCCCATCATCGGTTAAGATTAACTACCTGGTCAATAGAATAACAACTATTATAAATGTGATCAAATTTGTACTGCGCGCAGTCCTGAGTATACTATCAGCTTTGCCACAGTTGAGAGTCTGGCACATTTCATGCAAGACAAATGTATCAGAGAACACAGCCAGGCATTCAGACAACATCCCAGTTAGGAATGCGAGGGAGTCCTGCTATATCTCACGCTTCTCATAACAATTATTCTAGCCGTTAAATTCCATCAGTATCCGTTCCCAGCAAAATTACTACATTTAAGCACATCTGTAAGAGACAAATGTTAACTCATCATGCACCCAGCCCATCAGAAACACAGGAAACTCCATTCTCATTACAACAGAGGTAAAAAAAAATGGAAGATTAAGTGGAGTAGGCTTCATCGTTAACAATAGATAGAGAAACAACATAATGGAGTATGAAAGCTCATCGGAAGAGCAGTAAGAATTGTCATTCAGTTGATGAAGAGATACAGGCTTCAAATAATCCAAGTGTATGCTCCACCATCAAGTCACACAGACAATGAAGTGGAGACTTCTACAATGAAAGCAACCAACTTATCAACAAAGGACATTATTACCTAAACATCGTTATGGGAGAACTTGAACAACAATCACAAATATTACAATCTTGTATACAATGCAAGGTAGAAGAAACACACAGAAGACTTATGTAGAGTTTAAAGAAACTTCAATCTGTATTCAAAGCATCAGAGCTAATGCAATCTTGTATGATTCAGTGTAAGCTAACTAATAGGTGGGTAATGAACGCACTCACAAAGTGAATGTGTAAATCAGGTTGGTGTTGCACTTTGGATTGATAATTTGCTGCAAATCTTCTCTTAGCTGCGATATCCAACATTAATGTATATTATAGGCTAAAGCAGTAAAATTCAGGGCATTATTGAAAACCCTGCTCTCTGATTGGTTAAAATTCCGGGCATTATCCACAGTAATGCCCTGAATTTCAGCAGCTTGCAAAATGCAGTTTTCAATCTGTTTATTTCCAGCCAATCAGCTTTCAGAACAGCTGAGACAGGGCAGGGGATTGGTTTGAATTAAGTAAAAGCTCCGAGACATGGCAGGGGATTGGTCAAAAAGTATCAGCCACGGTTTGACTCCTCCCCCTCCCGAGCTGACAGATTTTCTGAGCAGATTCAGTTGAATTGGGGGGTGGGGGGGTGAGAGACTGCAAAGAAGTAAGTGTGTTGTGTATGGGGGTGCAGTGTTCTGTGTGTGTGTGTGGGGGTGGGGGGTGGGGGGGTTGTGTGTGTTGTAGAGGTGCTGTGTTGTGTGTAGAGCTGGGGGGGAGAGTGCAAAGTTTAGTAAGTGGCTGCATTTTTTATTGTGGCTGCAGTGTGTGTGTGTGTGTGTGTGTGTGTGTTGTGCTGTTGTATGTGTAGCAGCAGTTTGTGTGAGTGTAGAGCTGATGTGTGTGTGTATAGAGCTCCAGTGTGTGTGTGTGTGTGTGTGTGTGTGTGTGTGTGTGTGTGTGTGTGTGTGTGTGTGTGTGTGTGTCAGTAGCAGTGTTTATGGGTGTAGCATGTGTGTAGCATGTGTGTGTGTAGAGCTGCTGTGTGTGTAGAGCTGCTGCTGTGTGTGTAGAGGTGCTGTGTAGTGAGTGTAGAGGAGGTGCTGTGTTGTGTGTCTAGAGCTCCAGTGTGTGTGTGTGTGTGTGTGTGTGCAGAGGCACTGTGTTGTGTGTGGTGTGCTGTTTTGTGTGTGTGTGTGTGTGTGTGTGTGTGTGTGTGTGTGTGTGTGTGTGTGTGTGTGTGTGTGTGTGTGTGTGTGTGTGTGTGTAGCAGCAGTTTGTGTGTGAGCTGGTGTGTGTGTGTGTGTGTTTGTGTGTGTGTGTGTTCACAGAGGGGACGGTAGTGTGTGGATATAGATAGATGCAGTGTACACGTATATAGAGGTGGTTTCATATATTTACCATTTTATTTGAATAAAAAAATATATTTAACTATACAAAAGTGTCTATTATTTATGAAAAAAGCCTACATTTAGCCTATAATAGTAATAATCCCCTCAGAACAGGGCATTACTGGCCAATAATGCCCTGGCTGGGTTAAAGTCCCTCGGCTTCGCCTCGGGCCTTCAACTCTTCCAGCCAGGGCATTATTGGCCAGTAATGCCCTGTTCTTCAGGGATTATTACTTAAGTATAGACAAAAGCCTGGAGTCCGTTAGTAATAAAGTGGTATTCAGTGGGTCTTCTTGCTTGTATATATATCAGATATTCTCTCCAATAATTTACAGAGAAAAGAAAATGGACATAGTACAATAAAGTTTTTATAAAGATTATAACGTAAACATATGTGATCACACTCGCATGCTCCACATTAGGAAATCACATTTAGACCACCCAGGTGTCGCTTCAGATCTCCGCCAACGATGACCCCAGCTCTACGCTCATGCAGCGACAAGAGTTCAATCGCGTTGCGAGTAGTGCCGTCTCGTGAAGGAACACAGTCCGGCAGCAAGCTCTTGTCCATAGTTTCCTGAAAGACCATGTGGAAGGTCTCTTTGAAAGAGCAGCACCTCAGAATCTAAAAGGTGTTGTATTGCCTATTTTTTTTTCATGAATTAGCAATTAATTCTTCACTAATTTGCATCATCACTTATTATTATTTATTCTAAGGATTGATGCGCTTTGATCTTGCTTTTTTAATCTGGTTATACTCTGTGTCAGTGTGTGGTGCAGTCAGGTTATTATACTCGGCGTCAGTGTATAGAGTATACTGACACAGAAGTATGAGAGATGTATGACTGGTGTTACCCGATGGACAGAAAAAGAATGAATGGGTTCGTAACCGAACAAAAGTCTGTGACATCATCACAAGAGTGAAGAAATTAAAATGGCAGTGGGCCAAACATATCGCAAGAAGGAATGACCAACAGGACAGGTTTCCAAGGGACATTAAAAGGCGAAGATGGTGACCACAATTAAGATGGGAGGATTAAATCATAGAATTTGTTGGAGCAACGTGGAGAAGAGAGGCTCGCAACCCCAGCACCTGGAAGGTCACTGGGGAGGCCTTCAGCCAGCAGTGGATCGACAAGGGATAATGATATGTGTGTAAATATAGATATATAGATTAGAACTGGAGTCCAGCACACGTGGATATTTTCTCAATAAATGATTTTTATTAAGTGATCAATGTTTCGGTCCGACATTGGAACGTTTATCAGCTTGATATCATCTTAAAGGTCCCAACGGGGCTGAAACGTCGATCACTTAATAAATCATTAATTGAGCAAATATCCAAGTGTATTGGACTCCAATTTGAACCTATATTACACTTCTTGTCCATGACACCCTGGTATTGAACTGTTAGGCGTCCCTTACAATATTGATTTTTCATATATATACTGAGACCACGAACACACGCGAGCACAGATGAAAAAAACACGGTGGCGCAGCGGATTTAAGGGTGGCAGCAGGACCAACCATAGTGCTGCACCTGTTTATACATATTTATATATATATATATATATATATATATATATATATATATATATATATATAAACATACTACCCCAGCAAGCTCTAACTCCAGAACCCACCACATTATATGTATATATATATATATATATATATATATATATATATATATATATGTATGTGTATGTATGTATGTGTCAAAAGGAGTGCTACTGAGCATGGCCAAATGTATACAACAAAAGACAGAAAAGCCCAATGCTACATCCAATGTGACAAAATATATAGTAAATAGTATATAGTTAAATACTGCAATAATAATATTCTCATGAGTAAGGGTCATTTAGTTAAACCTTTTGCCCAAAGCGTTATAAGCCTGCAAGCCGCGTCAAGGCATGACGAAATTTGCCGGTCCTAACACTAAACTATAAACACACACACACACACACACACACACACACACACACACACACACACACACACACACACACACACACACACACACACACACACACACACACACACACACACACACACACACACACACACACACACACACACACACACACACACACACACACACACACACACACACACACACACACACACACACACTGGAGCCTACCTGCAGCTTCTTTGTCGAGGGAACTTCTGTGTCACCTGAAAAAGAAATAGCATAAATGTTGTAGAAAAAAAGCCCAATTACAATATGTACAAAAAAATATTTTGTCTTTAATGTCATAAAAATATGTGTATAAAAGGAATCACAACAAACAATGACTAGAAAGCTTATTTGTGTGCAGTCCTTGTGTTAAACTGCCCTCTGCTGGCTCTACAAAACGTCCAAATGCAGCAAGTGGGGGACTCATCCACTGTCTAGTGTCGGTGTCCTCCTGTACTGCCAGGGCTGGCATGATGGCGATGCCGTCGGTGCCCATGCACCGAGCCCAGCAGTTACAGAGGCCCCCTGCCCTTCCCCACAACCATTAAACTATTTATTAATTGTGGAGGGAGAGCGCGCCACACCTGTAACTCTCTTACCTTCTCCGGGCGACATCTCCTCCTGCAGGGTCCCGTCATCATGGCGTCGCAATGTCAAATGGCGTCACGTTGCCATGTCAATGGGACGACACATATGATAACGGGATACCCTGCGGTGCCGTGTTGCCGTGACAATGTGACACCGCGACATCACATTGTCATGACAACGTGACACAATTTGATGTCACAATGCCATGAGGAGGAGATGCCACGCCGGACAAGGTAAGACAAGGTTCATGCTGTGAAGTGGTTGTAATTGAACTAAATGACACATGCTTATGAGAAGATATACAGAAATGTATCTAACTATATAATATGTCAAGTTAGATATAGCACTCGGCTTTTTTTCTCTTTTGTTCTACCTTTTTAAGCTCTTTATATATGGAATGGGACATTTGGCCACGCCCAATCCGTCCACCGGTGCCCACGCCAAACATGTCAGAACACCTGGCCGCAGGGCACCTCGCCGCCACGCACTTCAACACCATCTTTAAATGACAATGTCCCACTACGCCACCCGCTCCAAGCTCTGTCTAACAAGCTCTGCTCGCTCAGGCGCTGCCCGTTCCAACAACCTCAGACAAGCCAGCTCAGATGTGCCATCTTTAAATGTCCTGTGCACTTCGAAGTGGGCGATCTAGGACGTGAGTGCCATGCACAGCCGGTCCCTGATTTGGAGGAGCGGACGGCAGCCCAGAGAAGTGGTGGTGGCGTGAGAGGAGGATGAGGAGGGTGGTGAGAGGGAGGATGAAGGGAGTGAGGGAGAATTAGGGGGGGTGTGAGAGGGAGAATGAGGGAGGCTGAGAGGGAGGATGAGGGGGGTTGCAACAATGTTGAAAGTAGTGGGAGAGGAGCATTAAGATCAGTATAGCTCGCCATGTATGACTGCAGTTATGTTATTTATAAATGATCTGACCGTTCTGTCATCTTTTTCTAAATTTCACTCCACGTTTGCACCAATTTGCACCATTTCATATTATATTTCATAAAAAATGCTGGGAGGGCCCTCCATCCCCAAACCTCTCCAAAATGTTTTACAAAATAGAATATGAAATGGTGCAAATTGGTGCATACGTGGTGTGACATTTAGAAAAAATTACGTAACGGTCTGAGAATTTATAAATAACACACCTCCCCACCAAATTTTCTAGCACGCCGCATTTTTGTGTCCAGTATTTTTGGTGAAGCCACCTGGCAACCCTACTCCCCTCAGCTTGTGGGAGCTGCAGAGACTGACCCAGTAGTTAGGGACACTGCCCCTGTAGTACCAGTGTGAGGGACACAGCCAGGACACAGCGGCGAACTGGCAATCCGGGGGTCTGGGACAAGATCACCTTACAAATCAGAGACTATCATCAATGGTGATACCATCCACGCGGGAATTCACCCCATGCGGAGGTGGACTCGTCACTGCCAACAACCATCGCTGGATCAGTGGATCCTACCCTTCCGTTGTGGCGCTACCGGGTGCTGGAGTACCCGGCAGGTATCAACAAATACACCAACTTTACACACGTTAGTTTTGGGCAGTGCTGTCTCACACATTGGGTGGGTTGCTTCTTGTGCACACCAGGGTGGTTGGTTGCCCAAGGGCCCCTCAGTACTGTGGGGAGATATCCCATCAGGTGTGGACATTGGTTGGAGGACACTGTGGGGTTACGGCCCTGCGAGGCCTAGTTGGTGGGGAAGTTATAGCATGGTCCTTTCTCTTATGCTTATAGTAAACTGTTATTCTTATCAGTGTGTGTATCCAGTGGCGGGGTTATCCAACATAGTAGGATCCCGCACAGGGGGAGGCGCTGTCACCAGACGGATCAGACACACCCCAGGCTCCCAGCAGCGAAGGCTCAGGCCTCCTGTGAGCCAAAGGTAATGCACCACACACACAGTAGCTGCCATATCTCCTAGGGGGTGGGGGAAAGTGGGCTACACACTATAGGAGGCGTCTTGCTTGTGTTTCATATCATTACAGCCGTGTTCCTATACAGATGTGGTTAGACGATTCCTCCATCTATGGAGCAGCTTTGAGAGACTTCATCATTTTCAGGTATTGGACTGTGAGTTGATCTTTGGCGACACGCTTCCTAGATAGGGGGTATGATCCTAAGGAGATTGAGCATACATTGACTAAAGCAAGGGCACAGAATAGAAGTATCTTATTAGCACCTGTTCAAAAGATACCAGCTCCAATCGGTTCAAAGTCATCAGTACATACAGTACATATTTTTTTCCCCTTCACTCACGTGTTATATAGGACTCCCATTCAGAGCGCTTTCTAGTCATTTGTTTCTAAGATAAATCGATAGGAGAGATGTGTGTGTGTGTGTGTGTGTGTGTGTGTGTGTGTGTGTGTGTGTGTGTGTGTGTGTGTGTGTGTGTGTGTGTGTGTGTGTGTGTGTGTGTGTGTAGCGGGGTATCCCCTGGCTACTAAATCTACCCTATGGACTGGCAATAAGCCCTGGTGTTCACAGGTTTGCCAGTAGTTATCATGGGGTTTTCCCCTTCCTCTTTTGGTACTCTTATTCAGTGCCTGTGCTTTGATCAAAGCATGCTCAATCTCCTTAGGATCATACCCCCTATCTAGGAAGCGTGTCGCCATATCTGCCAGTGCGCCATCCACTTCCTTAGGATCACTGGCGATCCTCCATGTGCGTAACATTTGTGAGTATGGGAGTCCCTTTTTCAATGGTGGTGGGTGATGACTAGTGGCATATAGTAGTGAATTCTTATCCGTCGGGTTTAAAAAAATCCTGGTGGATAATTTCTCTTTATCTTTGTACACAACTGTGCCCAGGAATGTAACCTCTCTAACTTACTATAGCACACCGTAAAGCGTACAGAGCACGGGATGTTGTTCAAATGAGCGACAAACACCAAAAGTTCCGTTTCTAGCCCCCCCATACTAGGAACACATCATCGATGTACCGCATATAAAGCAAGATATGCTCCGAGAATGGGGACATCATTAAGGAGGTGGTTCTGTTCGTAAGAATCCATAAAGAGATTGGCATAGGAGGGTGCCATATTCGAGCCCATGGCCATGCCCATCAACTGTAATTAAAAACTCCTTTCGAATTTAAAGAAGTTTTTGTGTAATATCACATCTATGAGGAGTAGTAGAAATTCCAAAGGTTGTCCCTTGTGTCCAGTAAAGTTACTGAAATGCGCCCGGATGGCCTCCATCCCATCTTCATGAGGAATGCTGGTATAAAGGCTTGTGACATCCATAGTCACGAGGATGATCTCAGCTGTCTGGATGGTTATTGTGTCTATATTATGGATAAAGTCCCTGGTATCTTAAACGTAAGAGGCCATTTACATCACCATCAGCTGCAGGTAGAAGTCCACATATTGAGATAGTGGATGACACAGCGAGCTTCTTGATTAACTGTGTGATGGAATCGATCTCCTTCTAATAGAGAGTAGTAGGGTCAGGCGGTAGATGCTTGTACAGGTGATACACACCTGTGCCTGTCATGACTACATGTAAGCTGCTAATAAAGACCCAGTTGAATTAATCTATTGTGGCTACTTGACTGGGCCACTATCTGAGTTGCCAGTGCAACCCATCCTGGCTGCACCAGGATCCTCGCCGACTGGAGGCACTGCGCTATGTGGATCATCACTGAGAGTCTGTCCTGATGCCTCCCCATACCATCACGGAGTTCTCAGGGCCTTCTGTTGTACCAAACAGGTATGCACCGCTCCAGAATACACCGGTAGCTATATGATCTCACAGGGTGGGGGAAAAGGTGCTACACACCGCTTACGGAAGTTGGGCCGGGGAAGAGCGCGGGACCCCTGTAGGTGCAGGGCCAGGTGCATTTGCAATGCCTTCAATCCAGCCCTCAGTTACCTACATCAAATCTATTGCTAGAAGCATTAATAGAGGTAATTACATCTATCAGTTTTCATTCATTTCATTTTATTTAAATTCACCTCTCTTGAGAACACCAAGATCTAATTAATTTTGGAATCTCTTAGTGGGATCACCTGGCAGATGAAAATAGGTCTCTGCGGCATATCCAGATGGCCTCATTGTAATAATCAACCTTGTCCTGGATAACTATAGAGCCAACCCTGTAATGGAATTTTTATTAGGATGGAATCAAGTGATTTAACGGTGTTAATGCTTCTGTTACAGCTGTCACAGTAATTTAAAAAAAGGATAAGTATGTACCAATTTATTTGAAGCTAAATCAGTTAATCCCCTTCTTACCATTTTATGAAACATATTGATGGTGGTGGTTGTTGAAGAAATATGATAAAACCTGGATTTGGTTTTAAGTACACATGTGCAAATGTGTCCAAAACTGATTTTTATTCGTATTTTTCTTAAAGTTGCAAAATTTCGCATTGCTTGAAAATTAGGGGAAAATCTCAGAAAATCACGAATTTCTGACGAGAATTCGGCAAGAACAGCTGCAGCTGTCGGTTTTAAACCATTTGCCATTGAAAATCTGTGGCTATCTCGCAGTAATTCGAGATTTCTGCAGCCAGACTAATGGCCCGTCGGATGAACACAGCGGAGGTCCCTGCATTTGAATGGGACTCACCCTGGTTGAATCCTACCGGGCTGCGAGTCCCATTCAAATGCAGGGACCCCCGCTGTGTTACTCCGATGGGCCATTTCAACCTGTTCTGGACCATCTCACGAGTTACTGCGAGATAGCCACAGATTTTCCAAGGCAAATGGTCTGGAACCGGCGGCTACATCTGTATTCGCAGCTTTGCCAAGCTTTTTTGCGGCATGCTCGACCCTGAGATACAGCTACTGCTGGAGAGAAGGACAAATGTCCTATTTCAGGGTTTGGATGCGAATCGCATGCAAACTGTAACGAGGCTTCGGCACTTTTCGCTGCTGAAAAGGGAACATTTTGGCCAGAACTTAGGCAAAAGTTTTGCACATCTCTAGTTTTTAAGACCTGAGTGTTTAACCTCATTCCACCAGAGAAACCAGAAGTATCAGAATTACCCTCCTTAAGTAGGTTAGTGAAGACCTGGATGGTCCAACGTTCTTTTAAAATTCCCAAATTCTGGACTATTTGTTTTCTTGGCAGCTTCATAAATGTGCTGGTAGGTATTAATGCAGCCATGGTTATAAATGCAGAGGCTGCCAATACATAAGGATTTCAGATATTTTTATGAGTTTTGTTACCCATAAAACCTATAGGTTCAAAACATATATTATTGTAATATTCCTTTGTCATCTATCTTATTTCTGTTTCACAGTATATAATAACGTGCACTATCAGACCTTCGCGGGAACCTATTATAGAACATTTGTGCGATTTGGGTACCTCTGGAATACTTTTCCCTTCAATACCCGACTAGCACCCTTTCTATGCTCCTTTAAGACCCATCTTAAAACACACCTCTTTAACTAAGCATATGAGTAGCTCCGTGGCTGATACTATACACCTCATACATCATACATCGACCTTGACCCCCTGCAGACGCACTTACCAGAACACCCTCTTACTGTCTCTACACGTTCTTGCTACTTACCACTTAGATTGTAAGCTCTTCGGGGCAGGTACTCCCTTTCCTAATGTTACATATCTCTGAAGCGCTTTTACCCATTATATGTTATATTATTATAGCATGTGTATTACTTCTGTGAAGCGCTATGTAGATAAATGGCGCTATATAAATAAAGATACATACACACAGCGCATGCAGTTTCTAAACGTTTTGCTCTGTTTCGACATTCTGATCCCTGATTTTGTTGGGTATTGAACACATTGTCCGGGAGTCATCACGGTGAATCTGGCGGTGACTGCCATTCAATTCATTGGCAGATACCGCACGATCGGGCACCATATCCTGCATCTCACGGCTTCGTGACTCCCGACCATTAACTCTATCAGAGGTGGTAATATCTTTACAATTTTGAGTCAAATACATTTTTTTTTTTTTTAAAGTAAGGACAAGTAAACCGATGGGTGTTAACAAAGATTGGGATGTTTCACATTATTTTCATTAAGTTCTTCTATTTTGATTAAGTTTCTTACTGTTTAGTGAAATTAGTATACATAATATTTTTGTTTTTTACATGCTATTTCTGACAACATACAGTATATATTTGCATAAACTGTATGTCATTAATAGTATAGTGCTATCTATTCACTATGCTGGGTTACTGTGTATGGTGTTTACCTTCAAATGCTGACCTTAAAATCTCTTCTCCTGTACCTCACTCCCTGGTAATCCTGATGAAGCACCTCATTGGGATGAAACACATAGGGGTGATTTCTTGCTTGCTGTCTCTCTGCACCAATTCACATTTTTGCCTATTACTTTTAAGGAGTGTGCTGCTTCTTCCACTTATACATTGATCATAAATTTAGATAAAACCTGAAATGCTGCTTTAATTAAAGCCGTTTCTGAAAATTCACCTTCTGTGCCAAAATGACTGGTCTATCACCGTTAGGAATCCTGAGTCTCACGCTTCTCGAAACCAGCACTGTAGGAACTAGAATAGTGGTGAAAGTGAGCCCCCTTCTGCTTGTTAAGTGAAATTAGAATTTAATGTGAAGAGTTCTTTGGTCCATTGTTACCTATGAATATTATATGTTATAGCAGCACCTATATAGCACTCTTCATTACAAAAATACAGATGATTTAAAACACAATTTACAGATACTTTACGGTAATGGGGTTAAAGATAAGAACTTAATTTCAGCATTAAACGTAAATATAGGGACTAGCTTCTTGATAGGATGTGCATCATTGGGTTGAAATTTACCATTACGATCTTAAGTAGATTTTAAGTCCGTTTTATGTTGCACCTACTGTATTTGCATTGATGTATTAAGTGATTGGATGAGGGTCAGAGAAGCAGGTAAAAAAGAGTTCTTCGAAACGCGAAGTAAGAGAGTGCGGAGTTAGTATTTGTATCAGACGTCCTCTTGTGATAGAAATGATTTACAGTAGCTCAGTTGTTAATTTTGATTCAATTTAAATTGTGCTTATTTTTTTTAGATTTCCAGATTTGTTGTTGTTGATCAGATAGGGACTCAGGACATACGGTGTGAGGTTGACATCTTTGAATCTAAACGTAATGAAGGGGTTACAAAGGGAGATGAACAAGGCAGTGACTTTGTTATGTAGGAGGGTGATGCTCAAGATAGACTCCAGGAATTGGGAATGACCTAACGAGGCTTTTTAGGGGAGACAGGAACCACATGTAGAGCTTTATTGGATGATAGAGTGAAGTGTAGATATCCACTAAACCAAGGGTGGTCAACCCCTGTCCTCAAGGGCCACCAACAGGTCAGGTTTTCAGGATACCCCGGCTTCAGCACAGGTAGCTCAGTCGAAGACTGAGCCACTGATTCAACCACCTGTGCTGAAGCAGGGATATCCCTAATACCTGACCTGTTGGTGGCCCTTGAGGACTGGAATTGCCCACTCCTGGTTTAGACTTTGTGGACACTTTGGATATGTGTTTGTCTGTTTTTTTGTTTCTGTGCTCTCTCTCCACAGGCCAGACGCCTTGACTGATTCTGATGAAATTTTGAGGGTACCTTCCTGTCATCCTAACTTAGATCTGCCAGAAGTTTCAACCAAATCGGTGCAGCCCCCCTCTTGGAATTATTGTTTTTTTGTTTTTTTTAAGTGATAAAACAAAATTAAATGGTACATCCCATCGACCGGATTCCTGATTAAAAAAAACAGTAAAAAAAAATATTTTGCAACTTGTACTAAAGTTTCAGACACTTTGCTTGAACCATTTTACTATGCCATCCAGGTGGCAGTGATAAATATCCACAATGTCATATCTTATCTTGCATTAAACGGGGTATGGATGGGAGGGAAGAAAGTCTCATTATGCCAGTGAATAAAGCATTATTAAGAGCACACCTTGAATATGGAGTACAGTTTCGGGCACCACTTCATTATGTAACTAAAACAAAGTGTGTGTGTGCCGAGCATGCACATTTTAAGTGAAACTTCTTTGTCTTTTATCACATGTAGCCTGGAGCTCCCGCAGCTCCTTGAGACCCCCCTCCCCTTGGTGAGCTCGATCGCGGGTGCCGAAAGACCCGACGGCTGCTTCCAAGGGTGGGGGCTGGAGCAGGGAGCAGCGCGGCTTCCCCTGCCTGCGGCCGGTTGCCGGGGACGCGATCGGGCCGTTGCTAAGGCCGCGATCGCGTCTCTAAGGTCCCGGCGGCCGCAGAGCAGGGCGCCGCCATTAAGGACCGTCTCGCGCATGCGCAGTGGACGCGTAGGCGCAGGGAAAGCCCCAGAGCTAGGGATAGCTCGCGCGAGCATAGGGACAGCTCAGGGAGAAGAGAGAAAGCCCGGGAAAGCTTGCGCACGCGCAGTGCAGGGTAAGGAAAGCCCGCGAACCCCTAGCCTACCAGGGAAGGCTCTGAGCTGGGACTACAAATCCCATGAGCCTCTGTATGCCCCATGTGACACCAGGGAGCCAATAGGGCTTAGGAAGGCCAGGCAGGCAAAGTGGATACATTGTTTGGGCTTGAGCACGTTTGTCAGTTGGAGCTGGGGAGCTGTGAGGGAAGGAAGGGTGCAGAGAGCATATGCAGCTCCTGCATCGAGTAAGGTCCCCACATCCCAAGTAAGGCCCCAACTCCCCACCAGGTTAGTGGGTAAGTGCTGAGGGACGGCCCAGATAGGGACGCTGCCCTTAGTGCGTGTGTGTGTGTTGTCTTGTCAGGATCACGGCTGGCAGTGCTGTGAGGCCTGACAAGAAGGCATAGTGCTAGTGTGCAGCAAGTTGCTGTACGCGTTCCAGAAGTTTGCAGTGCGTAGCTGTTAGTGTTAGTGTTAGGGTTCCAGGTTGCTGTGTTGAGTGTTGCATGTGACGCTGCCTGTACTGAGTGCAGTGTGTGTGCAGCGTGTGTTACTGTCTGCCGGCTGACTGAGAGCTGTGTGTCGGCTGCAGGCGCGTTAGGATAAGTGAGTTAGGAGCTAGTTGTTCAGTGTGTGTATATCACCAGTGCCAGTTGCACGTGGTGAGCTGCCAGAGTCTGGGATCAGACAGAAGTTACAGGGAGAGTTATTCTGCATGCAGGGACTAGGGTAGAGGTATACCCCAGGGCCCAGTTAGTCCCCTATGACACCAGAGGAAGCTGTATTATATAGGGTTGGCCTTAGGACAGGGACTCCTTCACCATATTTAGAGCAGCAAGAGGGATGCTGTCTGACGGCCTCTGACTGTCTGACAGTGTGTTCAGAGACTGTGTTAAAGGAGCATTCCGGCTGGAGATTCCTTTCCTGTGGATGCAGCGTGTGCATCCATTCCTGCAGAGAGCAGCGCAGCATGCCGTGGGATCACTGTGCGGTGCTGCTGAGTTCCAAGGATTTTCCTGACCAGGACTGGTCAGGGAGGTAGTATATATTAAGTGCACCACCGGGCCCCAACACAGGGAAGCGCTATCCCTCACACTCACACTGGTCTTTATTGTTGGGGACACTCAAGAGACTGCGGGGAATGTGATGAAGGACATGTGGGTGGGGGAATGGTATGCATTCAGAGTGATGCACTGTTATTGCTATATTGTTTTGATGTTATGCAAAGAGGTGTTATTGGAGTTACAGTTTATGCTCAGTAAATACTGTTTATTCACACGGTGTGTATTTACTGTATGGTTGTTCTGGTGAGGGCACACTCTCACCCCGTTGAGATCCCTCATCAGTGGAGGCGCTGCACCGAGTGTAAGTACATACCCCAGGTTCCCCGTGGCGGAAGCTCAGCTCTCCTGGTTGCCAAACAGGTATAGCACCACACTGATAAGTAGTCAGACACACCTACCCACCTCAATCTCACTTAAGGGGGGGGAAAGAGGGCTACATTTGGAGGCGCTGCTGAGAGTCCAGACCTGGGGTGCTCTGTTCCATTTTTTCCCCCAAATTGTCCCATTCCTATTTTTGTCGCCATGTTTGTGAAGTCCGAACACGAGGTCCTTGCCTGGGCTTTGAGGCAGTATATGGAGCCTGGCCAGGTAGTGGTAGTAGGAGGCCTTCCCGCAACTATGCCCACGGTTGAGGTTCAGTCCTATATGCGTGAAATTCCAGGGTGGCCGCACGCATGTTTCTTAGAAGAAGAACACGATCCCGCGGCCCTATGGAAAATGATACTTTTTGTGGCCATCCCCACTGCGGATATATGCCTGGCAGAGGCACCGTCCGCCCTGTGTATGCCCGGGGGCCCGTCTGAGGGGTACCCCCTAGTTTACGCCGACCCAGCCAAATGGCGTCTCCCGCCAGAGCAGGGGAGCGCACGTGCTGCTGGCTGCAAGCCTGCACTAGATTGTGTTGAGGAAAACTGTCCGGGATTGGCGGGAAAACCAGAAGGCTACCCCCCTATCTATACAGAAGAGAGCCCTAGTGTAATTGCAGAGACTGTGATTAAAATGGAGTCTCTCTCTAGCAGAGAGTCACACCTAAGATGGCGGCTCCCGCCAAGTCGGGAGAGTACCAGGACTGTGCAAGAAATTGTTGCAGAGTATTGTCCGGGTTGGGCGCGAAACCCTGAACCCCGCCCCTGCACTGTGAGTGACTCAGCACAGAGCCAGAACCACTCCCTTGTAGAAAGTGCCCCTCCTTCAGATTCCACCAGGGGGAGCAAGCACTGTGACTTTCAACCAAACGTGGATGAGACAGACTGTTCTAGGGAGGAGGAGCCTGACCTCTATATCACTCTGAGTTGTGCTGAAGTTAAGTCTGTCTTCAGGGAGAAATTACTTAGGGATTCCCGCTACCAACAACCAGTTGTGGAGGGCCCGTGTGCCCGAGAACATTTCAGATCCGGTTCCTGAGCGGGACGAGGTTGAAGTCCCATCGGTGGCGATGCGCCTACCGGCGAACCACCCCAGCGATTATACAGAGGAATCACAGGGTAAGGTGTATATACCCCCACCTTCTTCTAGTGAATCCAGCGACCAGTCACTTGTGGCGATGCGCCTGCCAGCGGACCACTTTAGTGACAGCAATGAACACCCTATCTTGGCGGATGCAGAGCCTGCTGTGGGCCCGTGTGCCCTAGAGGAGGTGTCTCCCGATGTTGCGGACCCTGCTGTGGGCCCGTGCGCCCTACAATGGTCAGTCCGACCTACTACCGAGGTACCATCGGTCCTAGAATGGGGACCAGTAAGAAACGACGATGAGGGTGAGTCGACTGCCCCAGGGGTGTCGGGGGTGAGCCTCCAGGTGACCGCGGAGCACGATGGCTCCTTAAGTCTGGTCACCCGGGCGAAGGGCTCCCCTCTGCATCGCGTCCTGGCAGAGGTGTCCTCCTTGGGAGAATCCATCCCAAGCCAGTGGAGTGGTAAGGAACTCCCTAACTCCCCACAATCTCCGATGGAGGTGGCCGTGAAGAAGGTCAGGGTTGCGGCTTCTGAACGGAGTATGAGCCCGTGCGCTCCGACACAAGTGGTCCCAGGACTGGGATCCAACGCTCCCGAGTTTTCAGCGTGTAAGTGGACTGCCCCAGAAGTACCGGGGACAGGTCCCAAGACGGCCGAGGTGGGAACTGACAGCATCCCCGAGGACCTGTTGGCCACCGTGAATCACCGCAGTGGTCGGGTGTCTACTCTTTACCCCCGGTCAGGTGAAACAGAGACATTGTCCAGTGCTCGCTTTTCAGTGAAAGCCTCGCAAGTCAGTAGGGACAAGGACTGTGTAAAGGAAGATCCAGGGAGACTGGCCTCCTTTAAGCCCAAAAAGGAGTGTGCCATTCGCCAAGTCGTGGACCGCGGGAAAGGTCCTGGCCTCCTGGTCTACCGCATCCCTGCCGCGGATGACCGGGTAAGGGTCTGCTTCAGAGACACTGTGCTACTCCTTCCACCAGGGGGAGGAAGTAGCGAAGAGCCAGTAACTGTCGCTTTAGAGTGTGCTCTCCAAGAAATTTTTCTAGGGGAGGCTCACGGACGCAAAAGTGAGGTACCCCCACATGTTCAATTAGGGGCTCCCCACAAATGGTCTCAGCTAGTCTCGGGTATAGTCTGGTGTGAAGTGCAATGTAACCTGAAGGGTAAATTCGACACGTGTTGTATGTTCTGTGCCATGCATTTTAATTATATAAACCTTATGTCAGGGTATGGCGTTCTCCAAGCGAGGACGTTGGATTTTCCACCAGGGGGAGAGTGTAGCCTGGAGCTCCCGCAGCTCCTTGAGACCCCCCTCCCCTTGGTGAGCTCGATCGCGGGTGCTGAAAGACCCGACGGCTGCTTCCAAGGGTGGGGGCTGGAGCAGGGAGCAGCGCGGCTTCCCCTGCCTGCGGCCGGTTGCCGGGGACGCGATCGGGCCGTTGCTAAGGCCGCGATCGCGTCTCTAAGGTCCCGGCGGCCGCAGAGCAGGGCGCCGCCATTAAGGACCGTCTCGCGCATGCGCAGTGGACGCGTAGGCGCAGGGAAAGCCCCAGAGCTAGGGATAGCTCGCGCGAGCATAGGGACAGCTCAGGGAGAAGAGAGAAAACCCGGGAAAGCTTGCGCACGCGCAGTGCAGGGTAAGGAAAGCCCGCGAACCCCTAGCCTACCAGGGAAGGCTCTGAGCTGGGACTACAAATCCCATGAGCCTCTGTATGCCCCATGTGACACCAGGGAGCCAATAGGGCTTAGGAAGGCCAGGCAGGCAAAGTGGATACATTGTTTGGGCTTGAGCACGTTTGTCAGTTGGAGCTGGGGAGCTGTGAGGGAAGGAAGGGTGCAGAGAGCATATGCAGCTCCTGCATCGAGTAAGGTCCCCACATCCCAAGTAAGGCCCCAACTCCCCACCAGGTTAGTGGGTAAGTGCTGAGGGACGGCCCAGATAGGGACGCTGCCCTTAGTGCGTGTGTGTGTGTTGTCTTGTCAGGATCACGGCTGGCAGTGCTGTGAGGCCTGACAAGAAGGCATAGTGCTAGTGTGCAGCAAGTTGCTGTACGCGTTCCAGAAGTTTGCAGTGCGTAGCTGTTAGTGTTAGTGTTAGGGTTCCAGGTTGCTGTGTTGAGTGTTGCATGTGACGCTGCCTGTACTGAGTGCAGTGTGTGTGCAGCGTGTGTTACTGTCTGCCGGCTGACTGAGAGCTGTGTGTCGGCTGCAGGCGCGTTAGGATAAGTGAGTTAGGAGCTAGTTGTTCAGTGTGTGTATATCACCAGTGCCAGTTGCACGTGGTGAGCTGCCAGAGTCTGGGATCAGACAGAAGTTACAGGGAGAGTTATTCTGCATGCAGGGACTAGGGTAGAGGTATACCCCAGGGCCCAGTTAGTCCCCTATGACACCAGAGGAAGCTGTATTATATAGGGTTGGCCTTAGGACAGGGACTCCTTCACCATATTTAGAGCAGCAAGAGGGATGCTGTCTGACGGCCTCTGACTGTCTGACAGTGTGTTCAGAGACTGTGTTAAAGGAGCATTCCGGCTGGAGATTCCTTTCCTGTGGATGCAGCGTGTGCATCCATTCCTGCAGAGAGCAGCGCAGCATGCCGTGGGATCACTGTGCGGTGCTGCTGAGTTCCAAGGATTTTCCTGACCAGGACTGGTCAGGGAGGTAGTATATATTAAGTGCACCACCGGGCCCCAACACAGGGAAGCGCTATCCCTCACACTCACACTGGTCTTTATTGTTGGGGACACTCAAGAGACTGCGGGGAATGTGATGATGGACATGTGGGTGGGGGAATGGTATGCATTCAGAGTGATGCACTGTTATTGCTATATTGTTTTGATGTTATGCAAAGAGGTGTTATTGGAGTTACAGTTTATGCTCAGTAAATACTGTTTATTCACACGGTGTGTATTTACTGTATGGTTGTTCTGGTGAGGGCACACTCTCACCCCGTTGAGATCCCTCATCAGTGGAGGCGCTGCACCGAGTGTAAGTACATACCCCAGGTTCCCCGTGGCGGAAGCTCAGCTCTCCTGGTTGCCAAACAGGTATAGCACCACACTGATAAGTAGTCAGACACACCTACCCACCTCAATCTCACTTAAGGGGGGGGAAAGAGGGCTACACACAGAAATTGTATTTGTGATGGTGATGTTTTTAATTTAAAAAAAAAACACAATTTCAGTGACAAAACGCAAAGAAGTTTGACTTACAATGCGCGTGCTCGGTACACACCCCTCTCTTAGCTGTTTGCACTTCTATATTTCTGTGAATTCTTCGTGTGTGACTGTGTGTGTGACTGTGTATGTGTCTGTGACTCTGTGTGTGTGTTACTCTATGTGTGTGACAGTGTGTGTGTGTGTGTGTGTGACTGTGCATGTGAGCCAGTTTATGCTATGGAGCCCTCTGCGCATGCGCACCTGAGCCTTCCGCAAGTGTGCTGGTGCCCTCTGTGCATGTGCGCCGAGCGCCAGAGGCCTCTACTCAAGCATGCCAAGCGCCGGAGGCCTCTACTCAGGCATGCCAAGCGCCGGAGGCCTCTACTCAGGCGTGCCGAGCGCCGGAGGCCTCTGCACAGGCACGCTGGGCCAAAGATATTTCTGCGCATGTGCCAAGGACCCTTCTCCCAACGTCATGACGTCACTTCCATGATGCGTTTTCATTACAACCAATGATTTTTTTCCCCATCAAAACACTGTAGGTGCCAGCAAAGAAGTTTCACTTCAAAAAGTAGAGAGAAGAGCCACCAAATGAATAAAGGGGGTGGAAAATCTGATTTATGAGAAGAGGCTAGCTAATTTACATTTGTTTACAATAGAATAGAGGTGTCTAAGGCCGCGGGCATGGTCAGCGCTTAGCTGCTGACCCGCGCTGAGCCGCGCTGAGGCAGCAGACTTACCCCTGGCACACCTTATGAGGGCGGCTTTATGAGGCGCTTCCGCAGGTGTGCGGAGGTGGAGGAGACAGCTCAATTTAAATTTTGGCGCTGAGGAGAGCGAAGGGCCGGTCACGTGAGCGGTTCGCCCAATGAGGGCGAACCAGCTCTGTGATGTCACTTGTCCACCCCCAGACACGCCCCCAGACGGCACGCGCACTAAGGCCAGGGAAAGCACCCGCTTTCCCTCAGCCTCCGCGCGCCTCCGCACGGCTGCAGTCTCTATGGACTCAGCCTAAGAGGGGATATTCTAACTATATACAAATATATTCAGGATCTATACAAGGAGCTTTCAAAAAAACTATTCCCTTAAGGTTGGAGGAAAAGAGATTTCACCAGCAACAAAGGACAGGTGTTTTACAGTAAGAGCAGTTAAAATGTGGCATTCATTACCCATGGAGACTGTGATGGCAGATACAATAGATTTGTTCAAAAAAAGGTTGGACATCTTTTTAGAAAGGAAAGGTATACAGGTATATACCAAATAAGTAAACATGGTAAGGGTGTTGATCCAGGGAGTAATCTGATCACCAAAATTTGGAGTCAGGAAGGCATTTATTTTTTCCCCATATGAAAAATAATTTTATCATTTGATAATATCATTTGGTTTGCCTTTCTCTGGATCAATGTACTGTAAGTACAAATATAGGATAAAGTATCTGTCCTACATTTTAGCATAGGTTGAACTTGAGGAACGTAAGTTTTTTTTCAACCTCATCTACTATGTGACATACTTTGTATCTGATGCCAACGTCTTGGTAGCAATCTTCTTAACGGTTTCTTCTTCCAAGCTTTCTTCTAAGATGTGAATATATCTATAAAATTCTATATCGTTGGTACTACACCCCGGTAAAATTCCATTCAATTTACCCAAATGTTTCACCTATGTGTTGGAGGGAATGTGACAACCAGGGCTCCATCCTATATATCTGGTACCAATGTCCTAAAATTAAGCCCCTATGGGACAAAATTCTTCAATTGGCAGAAGAGGTGCCTGGCTTCCGAATGCCTAGAAACCCCCTCTTTGTGATTCTGGGGGTGCCAATTTCCAATGTAACCAATTTGGAGTCTAAATTAGTCACTCATATCTTCAATGCAACAAGATGCTCCATTGCTCACTTCTGGAAACAGAAATCCCTGCCCCCTTTCCAGTGTGTTTGTAATAAAATATGGGAAGTGGCATACCTCGGGAGACTGTCGGCTTATCTTCACGACTCCACCAATAGATTTATTGATACTTTGGAGCCCTGGTTTACACACTTTAATAAGCAAATAAGATTCTAGGTGATATATAGATCTACAGGAGTCCTAATGCTGAAGGAATATATATACATTTTAATAGTAAGATAGGAGAAAGGAAGAGGCACACAAATTGTAGTGGAATCAAATGATTTCAAATGTATTGATGCATCAGAGCTAACAATAGTAACGTTTCAGGACAAGCAATCCCTTCCTCAGACCAAACAGGGACTGCTTGTCCTGAAACGTTACTATTGTTAGCTCTGATGCATCAATACATTTGAAATCATTTGATTCCACTACAATTTGTGTGCCTCTTCCTTTTTCTTATCTTGCTATTACTTTGGATCCAGCTTTGGGACGCCAGGATCAACGGAAGGTGAGCACCAAATGTAAACTCCTTAAAAAAAAATTCTTTGAAACAGTGGTGTGCCACCTATAATCTCCTTTGTATTACATTTTAATAGTAGCACTGTATGTCTTGTATTTGTCTTACAACCCGCACCCCCCTTTTTCCTTCCCCAATATTATTTAACCCCCATTTTATTTTGTTCTGTAAAATGCGTTATGTGATATATGTTAAATATCTTGTAAACCGGTCTTGAAAATGTTAAATAAAAAGTTAAAAAAAAAAAGAATTCATTGTCACGGGAGACCAGGATTATCACACCAGGGATCAATTCGCCAGACAGGAACACAGAGTAATAAAAATGAATTTATTGGAAAAAAGTATCCACAACAATTTACAGGTAAACAACACAAACACTTAAAACTGGGAAACTGGGGTTACCCTATAGACCTGGGTGCAGGGTCCTCCCTAATGAGATTGCCCCTGTTCTTTATTCTCTGCAGTCTTCTCTGGAACAGGACTCCAGGCTTGGCACCAGCACTGGAGTTGACACTGCAGCTTCTCCCAGCTTCTTCCCAGCTGCAGCTATTCCCAGCTAACTCCCTCTAACTAGGGGGTCTCCCTCCCCACAGTTTTATAACCCATGGCATAACATGGTTACAATCAGGGAGAAACATTGAGGGGGGGAGAGGTGAGGGGGGGGGGAGAGGTGAGGGGGGTGGGAGAGGGGAGGGGCAAAGATGAGGGGGAGAGGTGACGGGTAGGTGGAGGTGTTGAGGGGGGAAAGGGATGAGAAGTGGGGGGGGAGAAGAGGGAAGGTGTTGAGGGGGTTAAGGGATGAGAAGTGGGGAAGGGGGAGAAGAGGGGAGGGGGAGAGGTGGGTGAAGGGGAGAATGGGATGAAAAGTGGGGGGGGACAGTGATTTTAACTACAAACTAAAAAAAAACAAATAAAAATGACCTTAGCAAAAGCTATGCAAGTTGTGGAAGAAATATTACTTTGTTGCAAGTAACTATTTGGGACCCTTCAGCTTCTGACAGCAATAGCAGGGGAGGGAGGGGGAGGGAAGGAGAGGGAGGGGGGGAGAGGGAAGGAGAGGGAGGGGGGAGGGAAGGAGAGGGAGGGGGGGGAGGGAAGGAGTGGGAGGGGGGGGAGGGAAGGAGAGGGAGGGGGGGGAGGGAAGGAGAGGGAGGGGGGGGGGAAGGAGAGGGAGGGGGGAGAGAGAGAGTCTGCATGTGCTGTGTGAGAGAGCCTGCATGTGCTGTGTGAGAGTCCCTGCATGTGCTGTGTGAGAGTGCCTGTATGTGCTGTGTGAGAGAGCCTGAATGTGCTGTGTGAGGGAGCCTGCATGTGCTGTGTGAGAGCCTGCATGTGCTGTGTGAGAGAGCCTGCATGTGCTTTGTGAGGGAGCCTGCATGTGCTGTGTGAGAGAGCCTGTGTGAGAGTGCCTGCATGTGCTGTGTGAGAGAGACTGCATGTGCTGTGTGAGAGTGCCTGCATGTGCTGTGTGAGAGAGCCTGCATGTGCTTTGTGAGGGAGCCTGCATGTGCTGTGTGAGAGAGCCTGCATGTGCTGTGTGAGAGAGCCTGCATGTGCTGTGTGAGGGAGCCTGCATGTGCTGTGTGAGAGAGCCTGCATGTGCTGTGTGAGAGAGCCTGCATGTGCTTTGTGAGGGAGCCTGCATGTGCTGTGAGAGAGCCTGCATGTTCTGTGTGAGAGAGCCTGTGTGAGAGTGCCTGCATGTGCTGTGTGAGAGAGCCTGTGTGAGAGTGCCTGCATGTGTTGTGAGAGAGTGCCTGCATGTGCTGTGTGAGAGAGCCTGCATGTGCTGTGTGAGGGAGCCTGCATGTGCTGTGTGAAAGAGCCTGCATGTGCTGTGTGAGAGAGCCTGCATGTGCTGTGTGAGAGAGCCTGCATGTGCTTTGTGAGGGAGCCTGCATGTGCTGTGAGAGAGCCTGCATGTTCTGTGTGAGAGAGCCTGTGTGAGAGTGCCTGCATGTGCTGTGTGAGAGAGCCTGTGTGAGAGTGCCTGCATGTGCTGTGTGAGAGAGCCTGCATGTGCTGTGTGAGAGAGCCTGCATGTGCTGTGTGAGAGAGCCTGCATGTGCTGTGTGTGAGAGAGCCTGCATGTGCTATGTGAGAGAGCCTGCATGTGCTGTGTGAGAGTGCCTGCATGTGCTGTGTGAGAGTGCCTGCAAGTGCTGTGTGAGAGAGCCTGTGTGAGAGAGCCTGCATGTGCTGTGTGAGAGAGCCTGCATGTGCTGTGTGAGAGTGCCTGCATGTGCTGTGTGAGAGAGCTTGTGTGAGAGTGCCTGCATGTGCTGTGTGAGAGAGCCTGCATGTGCTGTGTGAGAGAGCCTGTGTTAGAGAGCCTGCATGTGCTGTGTGAGAGAGCCTGTGTGAGAGAGCCTGCATGTGCTGTGTGAGAGAGCCTGCATGTGCGGTGTGAGAGTACCTGCATGTGCTGTGTGAGAGAGCCTGCATGTGCTGTGTGAGAGAGCCTGTGTGAGAGAGCCTGTGTTGCCGTGCTGTGAGAGGAGAGGAACAGAAATGCCGCGCTCCCCCTGCATCTCTGAAAGGTGAGTTGGCAGGGTGAGTTGCCCGGAATTCTAACCAATCAGAGGGCAGGGATTTCAGTAATGCCCGGAATTTTACTGCTTTAGCCTATAATATGTTATAATTATAATATGTTAATACAGTTCAGTACATGTGGCCGCCAGGTGGCGGACCGAATCTCTTCGCCTATGTTACTTGGTAGCCGTAAAGGGGCCGCGGGGGAGCAGATTGAAAATAAATGCCGGGGATTTACACTTGGTGTTTTGTGGCACTGAGAATAATAAGTCTTACTGTACAATACTTAAAACAGTTTTGTTCAAAAAGTGCTTTAGAATGTATTTTTTGCATGCAGGAGACGGTGTATTGCCCAATTTACAGTATCTGTGCCCTTGAATGCTACAGCATTGTAGGAACCCCTCAGATGTTTCAATACCACATGCACTGTAGAAATGTCTCAATTAAAATACTGCATTTCTTTGTTTAATGACCTTGTACTTTTCATCAGAAGTAATGTACTGCAGTATTACTCTTTACTCAAAACACGATGCATTAAGCAAATTTGTCCATTTCTACAGTACATGGCACTCACTAACTACATGTGAGATAAAGCCTGCTTGCAGTTATGCTTATATGATATATTCTGCCATTCAAGACAGTTCAGAAAAGAGGGCAACTCTATCTGAGATCTATCAGTATGTCGCTACGAACTCCTCATTCTAAAAAAAGTCTGCAAGAGTTCTATTCGACACAACTTAAGCATTAATGATTGCTTTATTAGAATAGCGTGCTCCGGCAAGAGGGAGGGGTACTGGACACTAGACATATCATGGATGGGTATGTTCGATGATGGCTACTTTTGAAGAAGAAAGATTAAATAGACCTTTCTGAACCAATCACTCCAAAGAGCTCCCACCCAAGTACCTACCTCTGCCTGAGGACCTGTCTTGACCCGAGTACTTCCCCAATACCAATACCAGTAAGTACCAACCAACTCCAAAAACAAGATGAACCTACATCCCAACTACATGATTGAGTTGACGAACTATACCACGTATGCGCCTACATTCCAAGACCTGTATATGCGTTCAAGAGAACACGCATGTGCCCATATTCAAAGACCTGCATATGCGTTCCATTGAACACACATGCGCCTACATTAAAAGACCCACATGAGTATAGACAGTGTACTTTAAGCATTTATTTCTTCTTGTTTATTAATAAGTAACAATCTCACAATTATTTTACAGAATGAAACTGTACAAGAGACAGCCAGAAGAAGATGTCATTTGAAGTCTAATAACTAATAACATTTTCAACTTTTTCCTACTAACTTCCATTACTTGCACATTATATTCAACTTTATTTTTATATATATATATATTAATCAGGCTATGTATTGAGTGTTGTCATTAGTGATGTGGGATTTGGCCACAATACTGACACAGCCTGCCCACACTACCTAATGCATATACAAAGCAGTTCCCTCCTCCACTGATTGCTTCTAAGGTCTGGGCCGCAACTGTTCCTGTAAGCAAACAAAAACACCCTGCGGCGAAATACCAGTCGCTAAGGTCCCATCTCATTTTTCAGCCTTTCATTTATGTGAAGACAACCCACCCGCCCTCCTCTTAAATTCTAATTCAAAGACACGCCTATGCGTTCCATAGATACGCATGCGCATAGACAAACTATACACACACTACGTTACGCCTTTATTTCTTCAAGTATTCAAGTATAGAAAGTGTAAGCAAAGTAACTCAGTGTAATATTTTCTACTCTTTTAAATATTTTAATCGTAGTAGTAGACTCATACAAACATATACATTATTATACTATGGGAGTTTCACTGAAATAAAAACACTGTAACTAAAAAAACATTGTAACTGCAATGGGCTGTTGCTTGTGAAATATTTACATGTATTGAGTGTTGACATTGGTGATGTGGGATTTGGCAACAATACTGACACAACTTGCCTACACTATCAAAGACATAACCTCCTCCCTCCCCCACTGCTTGCTTCAGCAAGTCAACTTTGACAGGTCCATGGGTAAGAACGCTATTCCCAACAATTTGAAGAGAGCAATTATAGATGAACTGAAAAAGCCGTTTCAATACACTGCTACGCAATTCAAGGGCATGAAAGACACAATTAATGCACTTTTACCTCATCAGACGACTGTGGGCTGGAGTCATCCGAGTGATGCAAAGTTTTATTCAATAAATACAGGGTTTTAAAAAAGTTTTTAATACAGTAATTTATTGCAGTTATTGTTTAATTCTTGTTTTGCAAGTTTGGCAGGAGCATCAACACAATTTTCGTGTAGGAAACACATCCAGCAATACTGTAAGGTAATGTAATTCAGGCATCTATTTCTTCTTTAAATAACAATCTCACAATTATTTTACATTTGAACCTGTTAAAGAGACAGCAAGAAGAGGATTTTGGTTGAAGAAGATTGTATTATTTCAAAAAGTCTTTGCATTATTTTAGCCATTGTTTAATCCTTGTTTTCATCCTTTATTGCAGATTTTGGCAGGCTGATGAATATCAACAGTGATAATGGGTAATGAATGTAATGTATGCATTCCATTCAATTGTAATTTCCTGTACTGCGCATGCGTTCTATACAGTTCCATATAGTTCTTACATACAGTTCTTATGCGTAGAAATTCAAACACACGTATAAACCTTCCATACAAGTTCCATAGTATACGCATGCGCAGAAATTCAATGACACGCATATGCATTTCAACCAAGTTCCATAGAACACTCATGCGCAGAAATTAAAGACATGCATATGCAACCATACAAGTTCTATAGTACATGCATGCACAGAAATTCAATGACAAGCATATGCGTTCCACACAGTGTCATTCATGCATCTGTTTCTTCTTGATTATTAATAAATAACATTCTCACAATTATTTTTACAGGTGAAATTGGTCAAGAGCCAGCCCGAAGATGGTTGAAGAAGATTGTTTATTTGGAAGAAGATTGAAGAAGATTGTATTATTTCACAAAGTCATTGTTATTTATCTCTAAACTGTCATTTACTGTACTCTAATAAAAAAATTCATACTCTAAAAATAGTTTTTAGTCATCTGATGTTTTTATGTGGTGGGCTACACATATAGGCTTTATATATAGGGCTTTATAAGTGGTGGGCTTCATTGAAATAAATGGGATATCACATCACATATGAAATGAACAGAAATAAAGGATGGATTACATTGCATTTAGATTAAAGACTCACTAGTGCCGCCTATCACTACTGCAGAGTACTATGACCAATGCTAAAACTCAATGTTTTGCAGTTCAGGCAATATCCTGCATGTGTGTTTCTTTTAATAAATCAGTTCTGTAGTAAGAAAAAATACTTTTAGCATTTTCTGTTTTTAAAAAAACAACTTTGAAAGACCAATTTTCTTGTATTCTATTTTAACAACCATTTACTAAGGCACTGCCCCTTCATGTCCTGTCACAAGCCCTGGCACACCCCTTTGTGAGCCCTGCCCTCCCTCTTGCAGTGCAGGAGTGCTCATGAATATTCATGAGCTTCCACTGAGTGACAGAAACAGAGGAAATACATTCCCCATATTTAAAGATGTCACCAAACTTTGCCGATCAATAGACGGAGAACGAATTGACCGGCAGCTATGCCGTTCTTTAGGTAAGTAGAGATTGCCCACATGAAGCTATTGAAGTAAAAAAAAAACTATAATTTTTTTATTTATTTTTTTAAAAAGCCTGAACTGCAACTTTAAGTGATATTCGGTATTTATATTTTTGGCGGACTTCAAGACAGTGCTTGATCATTGTGACAGACAATAGCCGCCTTTCTGGACAACTTTGTTGCCGGTGCCTTGACTGTTAGTGGAAACTCGGCTTATTTATAGGCTCGGATAATACTGCACAATAGTGTGTGAATTAAATTGGCTGGGCACTATAATTTTAACTGAAGTTTGACAAAACTAGGACAATTTGATAACAACATCTACAAATTAATGGTGTTTCAAATTTAGTTTTGCCTCTGTTTAATTCCAGGTTTTTAATCCTTGTCCTATTAGGTTTAATCACTCATCCCACAATGCGGTATAAAAGATAGCGTTTTCCTAGTATACCGTATTGGCCCAAATATAGTATAGAATATAGTATAGAATATAGTGTGGCCTCGCACATAATACGACCCTACAGTTTTGAAGGTGTTCTACACGAAAAATAAGAGGTGTTAGGCTGCGCATGTAATACGAGTACAGTTTTCGGAAGGACATTTTTAGGAAAAAAACATAGCACTATATCCGGGCCAATGCGGTACTTAATATGGATATCACTCACAGGTCCTTCGGTCAGTTCAATAGATTCACTGCCAGATTAAGTTTTTAAATGGCTCTTCTATAGCAGTGTAGACCTTGTCAGGAATACTTGACTGGATAAGATATCTATTGATTGCACTTTGAGAAGCTAGCATCAGATTAAATTGTGAGGCTTGAGGTAACCTATTGAGTGTAGTGGTTTGTAATATACTTTTTCAGCTGGGAGCAGTGGTTTGGCTGGTATCGAAATGTGATGATACTAGAGGGTACAGAGGACTATTACATTTTAACTGATAACCCCAGAGTACAACTTTTTAATTTATAAATAAATGGTTCACTTTGTAGAATATAACTTCAGACTCTTGCTCAGTACAGAAGTGGATTATGGGTAAGAGACTCTGTTTCCACAGATTGAATGTATTTCAATAAGATGTTTAACCTTAAAAATGACTTAACGGTCAATTGCTTATCTAATTGTAAACTGCTTTCTCTTGCAGGATTTCTGTTATCACTTCTTTTTCACTCTGTGAAGGATAAACAGGAAGCCGCCAGGCAGAGATTTTGCCCTTGGTAGTAGAATAAACATATTCTCCTGTTTAATTATCATTTAGCTCAGCTTGCAAAAATATATGCTAATTTGTGTAAGTGTTGGAACAGCGAGTAACCGCCGTAAGTAAGCGTAACATGCTATAAAATGTAGATGTAATAAAGGATAAGATTAGTGCTTATGTTAATCAGAATTGTGTCTGGCTGCACATATGTAACTCTTGCTGTAGGTACGCACTAATAAAAGTCTCTGGCAGACAGTTATCCTAAAATACTGTATGAGCGAAGTTTTGTTTCTTCCACAACTTCCTTTTTGAAGTGAAACTTCTATGCTGGCACCTACCAAATGAAAATTTCCCTTGGAGTAAATTGCCTGGTTGGAGACGGAAGTGCAGTCCCGAAGTGACATCACAGCTGGCAGAAGAGGCCGTTATGGCAGCTGGCGCGGATTCGGAGGCCTCGTACGCTCGGCGCGCATGCGCAGGAGCCGTTGCCGATTGCTCGGCAAGCATGCATAGAAGCCGCTGCTGCCGTTCGGGCGCACCTACCCAGTACACGCCGTTCGGGCGCCGTCTGGGCTGCACGCACGCACGCACTACAGAAGCAGCACACAAACACAGAGACTTATATACACACACAGAGACACACAGACACACACACAGAGACACACAGTCACACACACACAAACAGAGACACAGACGCACCGTGACACACAGATACACACACAGAGACAGAGACACACACAGAGACAGAGACACACACAGAGACACACACAGAGACACAGACATACAGAGACACACACACAGACACACACACAGAGACACACAGTCACACACACAGAGATACACACACACACACACAGAGACAGACAGAGACACAGACGTACAGAGACACAGACACACACACACACAGACACACACAGAGACGCACAGAGACGCCTGCGCGGTAGCCGCCGGCACACACACAAAGACACACACACACTCGGACAGAGACAGAGACACACACACAGAGACACGCGCACACAAGGAATTCACAGTTACTATACATATAGAAGTACAAATAGGTAAAACAGGGTGTGTGCTGCGCACGCACGTTCTAAGTCAAATTTCTTTGCGTTTTGCCACTGAAATTGTGTTTTGTTTTGATTTTGAATTAAAAACATCACAATCACAAATACAATTTCTGCGACAAAATAGTGACAAAACACAAAGAGGTTTCACTTTTTTTTAAGGAAGCGTCTCTCCATTTTTGCATTCTTTTAAAAATATGGTTAGAATAGCTTTCCGCAATGTTAAATACATGTAGAATTTTTTTAAGTCAATCACGGTACCACTTAAGTGACTCTGTATGTACGTGATGCAATATCCTTGCCTTTAATCTTTTAGAAAACTAGCTGCAATCATCCCCGTCACTAAATGACTGTTGGGTGGAGCTGTACAGGAATAACTCCACGGCAGAAAATTGCAGTGAAATTGTGAGATTGTACTTCTGTGGAAATTCGGAGGTCGTTTCACAAACTTTCGCAGACGCTTTTTTTATTTATTGCAGGTTTTTTTCTAAAGGCGCAGGAAGAAATCCCCAAAAAAGTAAGGATAAAACAGCATATACGTGTGAGGGGGAAAAAAATGCTGTTTGTTTAGCCAAGTATTGTTTTCCCCAATTTTTTATATTAATCTTCAGTAAGGTGCTTGCACCCTGTGATCCTGCTGGGTTGTGTTGCTTGGGTGGTTTGGCTTCACAAGGATCCACCACCTTCTAAGGCTAGGTCCTCAGTACATGTTGCAGCGCGCGCTATGGTGTGCGCTGCAGGAACAAAAACCGCCCCTCAATGGGGCCGTCCCCACTAGCTGTCTTGGCGAGCAATTTGCTGCTGCGTTGCTCGTATACATTTTCTGTCAACAAGAAAAATTGTCTTCAGAACTGACGACGGAGCGCTAGGCCACGCCCCCGACAGTTCAGCCAATGAGGGTGAACTAGCCGGGTGATGTCATGGCTGCGCCCACGCCACACGCCCCTGTCGCAATCTCCTGCAGCTCAGCCATCGCAGTTCACACAGTTGCACGCGCCGCCAGCCTGCCAGGCGCGCGTGCAACAGCCGACACTGGGGCAGTAGCCTAAAGGAGTGTATACCAGTCAAGTCATTGACTAATCTCCCGTGTGAATTGTCACAGAAAGAGAGTATGCAAAGAAAATAATGTAATGAACAACCGGGGGGGGACAACTCCAGTCCTCAAGGGCCACCAACAGGTCAGGTTTTCAGGATATCCCAGTTTCAGCACACCTGTGCTGAAGTAAGGATATCCTGAAAACCTGACCTGTTGTAGCCCCTGAGGACTGGAGTTGCCCAGCCTTGGACTAGAGGGACATATCTTCAGTAGCAAGGAGGTTAAGAAGTTGCTTACAATATTTTTCCTGCCTATGATGCTATCTAAAGCACATTTGAAATGCTGATTTCTTAAACATGAGAATCAGCAATAAAAATGGGACATCACATGTGTAATAAGTAATCAAGTCTAAGAAGAATATACAAGCAGCAGCCAATTCCCATGTATATGTAATATATATGTATATATAACAGTGGTCGACAAATCACCAAAAAATCTACTCGCCGAACAAAAAAATCTACTCGCCACCTAGTACCCACGTGTGCTGCTTGGGCCAATAGGAGCTCGCCACGATGTTAAATCCACTCGCCCGGGGCGTGCAAATGTATAGGTTTGTCGAACACTGTATATATATATATATATAAAATATATATCTATATCTATATATATAAAACAATGATAATGTTTTTCTCATATAGTGTTAACAATACAAGCAGTGCTGTAGATAGAAGTTTTTTTTTTAACTTACATTTTTTATTGCGTTTTCAGAGAATTTAACAGACAACAGTTACATTGCATCATATTAGCTCCGATACATCAGAGTTTACCTCTGGACTGTCAAGTAGAAAACCCAATTATATGAAAAACGTATGTAAGGGTTTTTCTGGCCCGGCCTGACCCACCCAATCTCACATTGGCCCCTGTGGTCTAACCGTCCCCATTACAGTGTAGTAGTGTCTGGTGGTGCACCTGTTGGCTACAGGACTCCTGAGTCTCCCGCATGATGGTGTATGGGGAGGACCCGTCCAGACAGGCAGCTGAGGTAGTGTGCTGAGTCCTACCTAGTTCCAGTGCAGCGCCTCCACCTCATCAGGGTCCCTGCGTCCGCATGGGAATGGTCCTGTTGAGGAACTCCTCCGTGGTGCTCCTCTCTGTACATTCACTCCACACATGTACACGAGAGGGTTTGTGATTAAGAGCATCTTTATTGCTTGAGGTGGGCAAGCTGCCCTCCACAATGGGGTGTACTTAGCCCTCCATCTTCCAGCTGCTTCCCTCCGAAAGGTACGCCTTCCCTTAATAGGTGGGTTCCCTATCCCCGCAGGGATCTCGGCCCTGTGCCAGGTCCCTGGTCACAGTTCTCTCAGGCAGCTTGTCTCTGTCTGCTTGTGCTGCCAGACTCACAGCTCTGCATTCAGATTACTGCAACAATGTTGCAGACCTCCATCTGCCTCTTACTGAACACAGCAGCACAGCAACAGGAACTCCTTACTTTGGATCAGTGCTGTGCCTTATGTATACTCTGGAAGCTGACACACCTCTGACATCACTAACCATGGAGTCAGAGCATGTGACCACTCCCATCCATACACAGGGCACCCCACCAGGGTGTGAGGGCAAACCTCCATAATTACTGCTGGCATGCCCACAACTTACCAGGCCTTACTGTCAGCAGGAGAGATGACTGCAGCCATTTTACATGACCGCTACACGTATAACAACGGATGGAGAGGGTAGGGGTGGGGGGTAGAGGTTTTGTCAATGGTCTATATATGTTCCTCTATACTTCATAACTCTTTCCATCCTGGAGTCAAGTCTACGGTGCAACCAGGCCCTCAACTTCCCCTGCCCATTTCCTTAACTTGCTTCCTCTCCTTTCCAGGCCCCGCCGCACGTCAGAGGAGAACGCATCTAACACTGTCAAAGCCAAGCGGTGGCATTGCTCACCCCTTAGGATATCTGTCTGGGCCAACCACGGTAGCCAGACCTTTTGGAATTTCGTGCCAGTGTCATTAACTAAACTCGTTAATTTTTCCATCTGGCAAACACACCAAATTCTGTTCCTAATTTTATCAATAGATGGAATTTCATTTTGTTTCCACAATGCTGCGATCTCGCACCTTGTTGCTGTTGCGAAATGTGCAACTAATTTATTTTCCACTCGGGCTAGTTCCTGTGCTGGTTTATTTAACAGGAAAAGCCAGGGGTCCATAAGAATCTCGAGGCTCAAATTCCTCTTTAGCCAATCTCGAATTGGGCAGGCACAATGAGTCTTCACCCTGTAGAGATCCCGATCTAATTTTGTTCCTGGGACTCAGGGAGATAAAGTGTCTTACCCAAGGTCACAAGGGGAGGTAGCACTGGGAATCAAACCGGGTTTATCCTCTTAAAAGGCAGTGACATTATCATAGAGCTGCTCCTTCAGCCCTTATATTAAAATGTTCTAATGATAACATTAGTGTGCCATCTTTGTTTATAGTGTGGTTGTTAAGAGACAAAGATTGCCTGTAGCACAGATTGTTTTTCCCTGTGCCTTGTGAATCTCTAAATTGAGCCCCAGGGTTAAGCAGTATATTTGTCTTGGTGTCACGTATGGCACACCTATCAGCATGTGACCTGCATACGAGACAAGGGTTAATACACAGCTCGCAAGCGGTCCCACTTTTCACCTTCACAAAGATCCCTCAAATGAACAAGATCTCCCCTCAATCTGTCCCCATATTCCATCTGTCATGAACAGCACACAAGTGAGCATGTGACTTAGATCCGCAAGAAGGGTTAATACACACGGCTACTCTAGCCAACTCACCTTTCTCCTGCGCAAAGTACTTTCATTGAGTTAATATTAACCCCTTACTCAATTGCAATCAGATCTATCCACTACCACCACCCAAGAAATATGCAAAAATATGTCAATATATCTGCCAGGGTCTCAGGTCCCAGTTTATTTTAGAAAAAACTATGCACTTAACACACAAACATCTGTTGTAGCAAAATGTGCCCGAAAAAGTAAATACTCTTCCAGAGCAACTGTTCATTCAGAACCCCAAAGCATCACTTATTAAATGTTTTAATATATATATAAAAATACAGTGCTTAGATTACAGAAAAAAATATTACAAGAACATACAATTACACTAAATGCAGAACAGTTTAATCCTTAAAATAACAGGATAAAACAAAAATCCCTATACATCACGTTACCATATGTCAGGATTTTCTCCCAGAGAGGTCACTGGTGTAGAAATGAGAATTCATGTGTTTTGTCCAAAACACCTCTGTTGAAATCAGATTTTCATAATACCTTGCTAAGTCTTATGTACAGGCAGTCTTCGGTTATCGTATTTGGTTTCAGCTGAGAAGTGAAGGCATCTTTATTGCTACCACTTAACAACTAGAAGCTCATTTCGTAGTGCACTCCTAGGCTTTTAAAACTTAACATTTAATTGATAATGGGGATAAAATAAGTTCTTAACACAAAGTGATAATAATAAATACATATAATGTACAGTGGCGGGAGGGAATGAGGAGACGATAGATGGCCAAGGTATATAGTCTGATATGCTGATGCTTAATTATACAGATCAAAAGCAGTGATACCTAATAGGCCTTGATGGGAGAGTGGGTTACTCAGCTGGGAAAGCTCAAAGATGCTTGCCCTGTGTATGTGTATTGTGTGTCATGTGGCATAGCGTACCGAGCACCCAACCTGTATTGATAAATAGCCCAAATCAGTGTGCTAGTCCTAAGTTTAATAAATATAATGTTATGGCTAATAGATATAATCTACCATATTGAAACTAGTAGATATAATCACTGTATGTGCAACTCAATAACAGGTTGGTGGTACGTGGATTGATTCTGCGCCCAATGACATTTAACAATCACTCTACACAGGTAGTATATACGGCAAGCTATTAAATAATAAAAGACCAGAATAAGCTGATGCTAAACACTCTGCTGGGTATTAAAGCAGTAAACAGATTTTTACTGTGGTTGTAAAGTAAGCCGTCAACAAATAATCAATACTGTAAATAATTGTCCTTAGCAAAGATCCCTGCACACATAACCTTTTATCATGTCATAGAACCATTGGTGCATGAATAGGTTTCAGTGTGTAGCAGATGCTGGCAGACTAGCAGTGGTGAGATTGAGCATACATGGAGTCGCAACTAATTGCTACAAAATCCCTGCTAGCTACAGGACAGAGTAGCACAATGTATCACAGTATAGAGGCAGGCTGTAGCAAAAAACCACTGAGCGAGTAGAGCCAGTTAAACCTGGACACGATCGCATTTGACAGGTTGGGTGCTCGGTACGCTATGCCACATGACACACAATACACATACACAGGGCAAGCATCTTTGAGCTTTCCCAGCTGAGTAACCCACTCTCCCATCAAGGCCTATTAGGTATCACTGCTTTTGATCTGTATAATTAAGCATCAGCATATCAGACTATATACCTTGGCCATCTATCGTCTCCTCATTCCCTCCCGCCACTGTACATTATATGTATTTATTATTATCACTTTGTGTTAAGAACTTATTTTATCCCCATTATCAATTAAATGTTAAGTTTTAAAAGCCTAGGAGTGCACTACGAAATGAGCTTCTAGTTGTTAAGTGGTAGCAATAAAGATGCCTTCACTTCTCAGCTGAAACCAAATTCTGTCTAGTGCAGCTCATCAGTTGCACCCACCGCCAATCTTGACGGCTCAGGCACCACCATATTATCATCACATTATTTGATTTAGAGAGCATTATATATATATTTTTCTTTGGTCTTCATTTAGTCTTCGGTTATCCAATGGAATCCATTCTGGAAGTAGCTTTCGATAGTGAAACCGCTGTAAAGTGAGTCCCATGTTAATCAGTGGCGGTGAGCATTGGATAACGCATTCAGGCATTGGATAACGCATCCCAGCATCGAAAAATGGCTCATAGGGTTGCATTGTAAAGCGTTGGATATGCCATTCTTTGTAAAGTGAAACTTTGGATAACGAGGACTACCTGTACTATTTTTTCTCCATTGAAACAACATACTGTAAACCTACCCCTGTAGTAAATCAGCTGGGAGATTGATAGTTTTACGACAGAGAAATAAACTTCTACCTGACGTCATTTACGTTTTTGTCACAATATATATACGCACTCATAACTTCCCTTCTCTAGGCTCCTAGACACGTGTGAGTCATTTCAATAGATTCAGGTGGTCATGACCACGCAACGCGACTAAGTATGACCGTTTTGCCCCTAAATTTCAGTGAAAAAATGATATCTGTCCCTTATTACCTGCTAGACCTCAAGTGTCTGGCCTCATTGCATTTGTCTCCTCGCCACGATTGCAAATATTGAAACTTTATACTTCAGCATCGCTATCAAGTCTATGATTCCATATGTCATATCTTTAGAATGGTATGGGATAGTCACGCCCACTGGCACTCTGAAGAACCCTTCCAGGAATGCTTTGAAAGTACCTTTAAAGAGTGTCCTGTTTACATTTGTGTCAGGGGAACCATAATGTACTCCCATCTCTGGCAAAACATATGTTCTTATCTCTAGATTCTATCAGTCCTTAAACTAAGCCTGGCCAAAGGTTTAACAGGCCATAAAACATTTCCTGGTATTTTTTAAATCAAACGGTAGCTACATTAACACATGAAGCACCAGATTGATAAAAATACTTAATATCTCATGATATTATCATGACTCTAGGCATTTAGCATCTCTTTCTCTCTTTAAAGAGAGCTAAAAAGGAATCCTTTGCAAAGTGTCTCTCAATATTTCGGGATGGGTGTTCTGTTATCCTGTGTAAGGAGAGAATAGTTTTTCCATGCTAGTGTCTGTCTGCCCTGCAAGTGTTTCTCTCTTCTTGCTCCCATTTTGTTTGTCCAAATGAACACAACCACGGCTCTCCGGCTTTCCGAAGCAGATGGAAAACAATTTACATTGTGTCTATTTTTAATGGGATCTATTGTGATACTGTGCAACCGGAATAAACCCCACATGTGCTGCATCCATTACAAGCAGCTCTATGATGTCATGCTGTTACATAGGATCCCAAGTTTATTAGCAGCTCGGAATAACAGTGCAACCCTCCCTGCATACTGTTTATTGCAATAGCACACTAGTATTTGGGCTAAGGTGAATAAAGTGACTAGTAGTAAAGATATCCCATCTAGATCTGTGCCAGCTGCTTGTGTCCTTGGGCAAATTGCTATATTTAACATTTTAAACTTTAACCCATTAGTGGCCAGAAGGACTAGCAATGCATTGCAGGTCCCTCTGGCAGCAAAAGGGTTAAGATCTCCTAGGGCAAGGATTAATTGTATCTGTAACCCTGTGCGTGATAAGCCACACACTCACACTGGCTCCCTGGCATGGTTCCTCACCTATGTACATGTGACTGTGATGGACATCGGAGATCAGACAATAATAACGGCTGTGGAAGAAGGACTATGAGTGAGAGGAACCTTTAAAAATGGGGGCGGCCATGTTGAGTCAGATCTGCGCGGACCCGAATGCTGTCAGGTTCGGTAGAGGTTTGCCGAGGGCTACAGTGTCAGGCGTGGATGAGAGTTCATGCGCCGTCAGAAGGGACCCTCAATGGCTACAAAAGCACAGTGGTAACGAAGCGACCTTTTTGAAGCACAGGCCTGCAACAGTTAGTACACAACGGGCTCCCACGGTGTTCTGGCACCATCACAAGCCAACATACCCAGGATTGGGTGGCTACTACACCACGGACACTAAGTTACACCCACGCAGCGTTATTGGGGACAATGTTGTGTTTGTGTACTGTGTGCAGTGATCCTCAGCAGAGGATCACAAGGTAGCCGAGTTAAAAAGGCATAAGTAAACTAGTTGTATCACCCATTTTGTGTCTGTGTAGGCCATGTGTGGCCCAGTAAGTTAGTGACAGGGACTTAGGCCCCCACCTCAACAATAGTCTGAAGTCTGAGAGCTAAAAGTAGAGGGGTTATATTTTTTCAAGTGTATTAATGTATATATGGCTCTTCAGTCTTCACCGAGCACAATAATAAATTATAAAAAGCCTACGAGCGAACATATTCTAACAGAACCTCTGCAGTGTCACTTAGTGCAAAGAAAGTTGTAAGTTTGTTTTTTTTGTCCTTTTAACTGAAGGTCTGAAAACAAAATGGCGCTCAATGGGTACATCTTCTAGGAGTTTGGATGCAAAAACCTTCTAAATTCTGTTGGAGGCAAGGAACGATAAAAGGTAGTCCAAGATAGCCGCCTCCATTGGAGAAAAGATCTATTCCACGCACGCAAAGTAATAATTCTTTTAGGTCAAATAGTATAACAGATACAAATGTTATTTTCTTAAAAGGCACCAAAATGGAAAGTTGTGTATACTGTAACTGTGCCAATTACTGACAAAATCCAAAAGGGAAGAAGATCCAACTCCCGATAATGTGCTATATTTGGAATATTTTTGGCACTTGCAGGTTGCTGTATATGCATTTTTGATGTTTTGTGACAGAAATTACATTTTTCATTCTGTTAATAAAATGGACTGTTTTTATGACAAGCCCCATCCTCTTTTCTATATCCTTCTCAATTGCATATCTGATTGTCTGATGGTTGATGCACAATCATTTCCATATATGGACTTTAAGAAGGGGATTATTGTGAAGATTCATGCATTGTGGTACTTGGAGCTATCTTCTGGATGTGTGCGAGTCTGTTACTTAAAAATTGATATATACAGGGGACTGGATTCTGCATCAGCTGAATACTGGGGGTGCACTCAGGGATAATAGTACTTAGGAAACTATGAGAAAAGAGAGTCCCTGTTTGGATATGCATTCCACCTTATATGTGTAAATTATACATACTGGAATGAGGTGGTGTGTACCACCTCCACTGATTTGAAATAATAATTTTTATTTATTATTGAACAAAAGGAAAACAAAAAAGTAGATTAAAACAGTGCTTATTGTAGAACTGCAGGTCAATGTCTAATAATATTGTCCCTGCTAATACGTGTAAGGAATCCGCTCCGCGGTTTACTGGTTGCCTTACCTTGCAGATCTGTGCAGTCCTGGAGCACCTCTCCTGATGTTTGCTGCAGCCTGGATTCACTCACCAAAGCAATACACACTCCCTCTGGTATCTACTGCAGCTGTGCAGCCTATCACTGCAACCTAGACTTGCATTCACTCATTTGGAGCAGTACCTTCATACCCCCGCCGGGGATTGGCCCGCTGGCCTTTAAGTATTGCTTTCCCATAATGCTCCTTGCCGAGCATAGTCCTAACTGGATGTCTACTGTTTTGCCACAAGCCCTCGCTTGTTCTCCTATGCTGATACCAGGTTCCGCCCTGCGTCCTTCAGCTCCCTTCAAGCCGCTTGTTCTCCTATGCTGATACCAGGTTCCGCCCTGCGTCCTTCAGCTCCCTTCAAGCCGCTTGTTCTCCTATGCTGATACCAGGTTCCGCCCTGCGTCCTTCAGCTCCCTTCAAGCCGCTTGTTCTCCTATGCTGATACGGAGGTTCCGCCCTGCGTCCTTCAGCTTCCTTCAAGCTCCCGCTTGTTCTCCTGCGCTGAAGCAAAGGTATCCCCTATGTCTTCAGCTTCCTGGATTCCTGCACTGAAGCGGAGGTTTCGTCCCTGCGTCCTTCAGCTTCTTGGATTCCTGCACTGCAGCGGTGGTTTCCCTGTCTTTCTATAGCTTCCTGGTTCCTGGGGCCTACTCTTTCCCTAATCTAGAGAGGCCGTGTCCTGGTTCCTGCGCTGTTACAGAGGATTCCCCAGGCCGCTCAGGACTCTTGCGCTGTAGCACTGGTTCACCCGTGCAGCTAAGCGGTGTGCTACGCTGGTCTGCTTTCCATCTCCTGTGACCAGCACCATGGGCCATGGTCGTCGCTCGCGCAGAGCTCAACCCCGCGCTCTTAAGCTGAAGCGGGGCTCTCCTGACTACATGTTGCCAAACTCTTGCTTGAACAATGTTTATCCTGATATCTCCAGCCCTGACCCTGGCTTGTACAACGACGACGCTGTCTTCTCCTATCCTGATCCTGCGATGTACGACAACGAACTGCGCAATCCGGATCAGCCTGCGCGGTCTCAGGTCGGTGCTTTTACAACCCCACCTCAGCCTCGCGGTCCGGTCCTGGTTTGTGGCGAGCAGAACCCTGACAGTATGCTCGGCCGCACAAACTCGGACCCCGCTGAGGTGCGGGTTGGTAAGTTTTTTCCTAAAAACCTGTCCCGGCCTGTAGACCAGTCCCAGTTTGAGAATGATTATTTGTGCGATATAATACCCCTGATGGAAGATCCGTTTATGTCGGAGGGCTTGACTCCCTTGCAAAAGAAATGCCGTAATAATCTGGTTTATAAGGCTTACTGCCTCAGAGACTTAAAACAGTATCTGGCCAGTGTTTTGGCCAGTGCAAACAGTGTTTTCTCCCCTGATTCCCCTTTAACTGGGGATAAGGTGAGCCCTGTGGAACTGGTCAACGCCTGTAGTACACTCAATGCTCTGGCATTATCTTTGGACATTCCTGTAACACTCCCGGACCCTTCCGTCATGGTGGCTCTCGCTCACGAGACGCTGCATTTACTTTCCTGTGTATTGGATGATTGCTTGTTAAAACAGGATCGTCTCTTGGCCGCTAACGCCATCCTTTGGCGGTTTCCCTCGGCTGCCAGTCCTGTTGCTAAACTGGGGGACGTATCTCCCTCTCCAGGAGATGACCAAACGGAACCATTACCAATATCTCCCAACGTAGTGATTGCCACAGTCCCTAGCTCTGATTGTATGCCCGGGTTCCCTGACACCAATGATAGGTTTACGTTAACCCCTGCCGATCAGTCCTGTGAGGTTCCCCTGGAGAATACATATGTTGCTCTACCCAGCACTAATGTTCTTGAATCAGAGAATAAGTTCATTAGTTCTCCTATTTCTAGCTCAGAAGTCCTTTCTCTAGGTCTTGAGGGTTTTCCAGCTTTAACCCCTGCCGAGCAGTCCTGTGAGGTTCCCCTGGAGAATACATATGTTTCACTAGCCAACACTAAGGTTCTACTATCAGAGAATAAGTCCCTTTGTTCCCCTATTTCTAACTCCGAATCTGTCACTCCAGCTCTTCAGGGTTTTCCAGCTTTAACCTCTGCTAGGCAGTCCTGTGCGCTTTCCCCGTCAGAGAAAGAATCCCTAAGTTCTGTTCCCTGGGTTATTTCTGTATTAACCCCTGTGGGGCAGCTCTCTGAGTTTCCTTTGGTAAATCCCTGTTCTCTGTCAGCCATGGGCACGCCCCTAGATTCAGAGGAGAGATTCCTGGTCTGTCCTAATACAGAGAGAAGATAACCTAAGTTTTACTCTCAGGCATTGTCTGCATTAACCCCTGTAAATTCTTGCTGCCTCCAAGTTAATGCCTTCGTTTTAGCCTCAGAGAATGAGTCCACAAGTCAGACAGCAGAGGTTGCATTGAGGGATTCCCATAACCGTACGGAGTCCCTAGATATTCTTTGCTATAAATCCCCTGCTTCAGCTCAAGTTTCCGCAGTTTCGTCTCCGGAGACTTCGGCTAAAGTTCTGGTTCCTGATAAATGTATTCAGGAGTCAGGTTTTTCCCTAAGCTTGGTCGCAGAGTTCCTTCTCCCGGGTATTTCACTGAACCAGCCTGTCGCCCACATAGCGGTGATCCCTGCTTCAGCGCATAGTTCCCACATTATGGAGTCTGCAGTAATTTCTGGTTTCCCAGACATTCCTTACCAAATACCTACTTCAGAGACCAGTACAGTTATGATTAACCCCCGTGTACTGTCTGAGTTCTCCTCCTCTTTAAGCTTAGGGTTAAAGGCGTACAGTAGTCTGTATGTCCCTCCTGGGGTTCATATTGTGTTCCCAGGAATGTTTGCTGACGCACGGTTTTCTCCCAAAAGGGACGCTTTTTCATATAGATTAGTAAAAAGCTTGCACACTGTTTCCCTTTTCGCTGAATTGTGTCTTACTAGTTTTGAGACTCTGAGAGGTAATGATTCTCCTTCTGATTCTGAAGCTCTTTCTACAATGAGTATCCTGTCTGGGGGTCCCCCTGATTTCTCTCTCAAGGCTAATTCTCCAGGGATCAGCATGTCTGTGGTCACTTCCTTAGTACTGTCTGAGGTCACCATGCATATATTACAAGTCCTGGGGTTTAAATCTGAGCTATTTAGCTGTCCTGCCTTTGCTGAAACCCAGTCCCTCAGTACTGTGTCTAAATATGCCCCAGCAAACATGGGGTTACTCTGGGAAGAAATGAAAACTCCTGTCTTAAAGGGTATTTTTTCTCACATGTCCAGCAAATCTAGAACCTCAGTAATTGTTTCTAAGTCACTTATCAATACATCTGATTTTTTCTCTAATCAAACCCAGACACCCTCACTATCGGTTAGGAGTCCTGTGATCAGAGATTTTGCACTAGAAAACACACCAATTCATGTTTTTGTCAGGTTAGGTACCCCTGTGGTTAGGGCCATTGCAGTTTCGGAGAAGACTCCTTGTACTCCTAAGGTGCCTGTCATTAAGAGTTTTCATAGTTCATACTTGCTGCTTGTTGATTCTCAGGGCCCTGTCACTGAGGTACAGACTTCAGCTTCTGATGTTAGCTTCCCTCCCACCACTACCCTGGCTCTGCCTTTTTCTCAAGCTACTGATTTGAAGGTCCCAAGGACTATTCCTGATTCACTGACAATATTATCTCCCAATGAAGATTTCCCAGTATTGGAGAGCTCTATTGTTGTTTGCTTCTCTGCTCCTGCTAAACCATGGTTTTGTCCCTCGGAATTTTCGGTTGCCCCTGTTATTTCCTCTCAGTTGGAAATACTCTGTACGTATCCCAAGATTTCGGTCCCTATGCCTGGTTTACTGCTTGCCTTGTCATCTTCCATACCAATACCGGGAGATGCTTCCAACCAACCTATACCCTTACTAACCATTACCTGGGAGCCTTCTAGAGGAAAAATTATTCGCAAATTCCAACATGCAGTGGTCAGCCAAGACTTTTTCTGTTACAAAGTTCCTCCTGGTGTATTTGATCAACTATCAGGGTCGCTGATCCTAGATTCCGGTTCATTTATTAAAGACTGGCCTTCCTGTAGGGGTTCTTCTGCCGTTTCTGCTCTGGAACTCTCTGGTTCTTCACAGCCCTGGATTTCCAAGTCATTTTGCGGGGCGAGCCATGTACCAAGGATGTTTCTTCTACCACTCTCATTTCCTAGAACTGTACTCACCAAGGAACTGCTCGTTTACGGATCCCCTTTCCACCTAAAGAACTTTAGGAACAACTCGATGTCTCCAAGACCCATGGATGGTCCTGTCTGGCCGCAGTTTTCACCGTGGGGTGGGGGTACACTAAGGAGTAACCACGAGTCTCTGGACCACGACTCTACCCCCAATCCTAGACGGTTCAGCAACAATTCTCGGTCCCCCAACTCTATGTGTGCTCATGTTCGCCCGGAGGTCTCGCGTGAAGGGGGGGGTACTGTAAGGAATCCGCTCCGCGGTTTACTGGTTGCCTTACCTTGCAGATCTGTGCAGTCCTGGAGCACCTCTCCTGATGTTTGCTGCAGCCTGGATTCACTCACCAAAGCAATACACACTCCCTCTGGTATCTACTGCAGCTGTGCAGCCTATCACTGCAACCTAGACTTGCATTCACTCATTTGGAGCAGTACCTTCATACCCCCGCCGGGGATTGGCCCGCTGGCCTTTAAGTATTGCTTTCCCATAATGCTCCTTGCCGAGCATAGTCCTAACTGGATGTCTACTGTTTTGCCACAAGCCCTCGCTTGTTCTCCTATGCTGATACCAGGTTCCGCCCTGCGTCCTTCAGCTCCCTTCAAGCCGCTTGTTCTCCTATGCTGATACCAGGTTCCGCCCTGCGTCCTTCAGCTCCCTTCAAGCCGCTTGTTCTCCTATGCTGATACCAGGTTCCGCCCTGCGTCCTTCAGCTCCCTTCAAGCCGCTTGTTCTCCTATGCTGATACGGAGGTTCCGCCCTGCGTCCTTCAGCTTCCTTCAAGCTCCCGCTTGTTCTCCTGCGCTGAAGCAAAGGTATCCCCTATGTCTTCAGCTTCCTGGATTCCTGCACTGAAGCGGAGGTTTCGTCCCTGCGTCCTTCAGCTTCTTGGATTCCTGCACTGCAGCGGTGGTTTCCCTGTCTTTCTATAGCTTCCTGGTTCCTGGGGCCTACTCTTTCCCTAATCTAGAGAGGCCGTGTCCTGGTTCCTGCGCTGAGACAGAGGATTCCCCAGCCGCTCAGGACTCTTGCGCTGTAGCACTGGTTCACCCGTGCAGCTAAGCGGTGTGCTACGCTGGTCTGCTTTCCATCTCCTGTGACCAGCACCATGGGCCATGGTCGTCGCTCGCGCAGAGCCCAACCCCGCGCTCCTAAGCTGAAGCGGGGCTCTCCTGACTACATGTTGCCAAACTCTTGCTTGAACAATGTTTATCCTGATATCTCCAGCCCTGACCCTGGCTTGTACAACGACGACGCTGTCTTCTCCTATCCTGATCCTGCGATGTACGACAACGAACTGCGCAATCCGGATCAGCCTGCGCGGTCTCAGGTCGGTGCTTTTACAACCCCACCTCAGCCTCGCGGTCCGGTCCTGGTTTGTGGCGAGCAGAACCCTGACAATACGAAACTGTGAACCTAACCTAACAGATGCGTACAGCCATGGCAGATGTCTGCATATGATAATTACTGTATCCAGGCATATGTGCTGGTGCTTCAGAAGAAGTGCTAAGAGTACACTATGTAGTGTGAAATATTGAACCCAAGACTCTCACAATAATGAGAGAATTAGTGCTTAATAAACTAAACTCAATAAACCTAAATAAATCCTGTTTGTGTGTGTGTTTATAGACAATGTATACTGCCTAGATAACGGAATTACCTCCTATGTGACATCTGTATAGATCTATTGTGACACAACCTGATCAGATTAGTCTTAGATCATTCCTCCTATGCCTATCTGTGTGTATCATATAGCTATAATGGACGCTATTGAACAGGCATAGTGGAAGGAGTTCTCTGCAGTTCTACAATAAGCACTGTTGCGAGTTTTAGTTTTAATCTACTTTTTTTTCCTTTTGTTCAATAATAAATAAAAAATATTATTTCAAATCAGTGGAGGTGGTACACACCACCGCTTTCCAGTATGTATAATTTACACATACAATATAAGGTGGAGTGCATATCCAAATAGGGACTCTGTTTTCTTATAGTTTCCTGTTACTTAAAAAGCCAGTTCCTTGCAGTGAAAAAGAAAAAAGTCCAGATTAGGCTGAAAGTACAGTATATGTATTTTTTTTTAACCGCTCTATATATAGATGTTTTGTACACAAATATATATATATATATATATATATATATATATATATATATATATATATATATATATATATATATATATCAGAGATAAAATAAAGAAGAAAAAAACATGATAAACAAATTTGCTAAAACATAGACTATTTAGCCTGAGGTTGGCAGATACTTTATCAAAGCAAAAATAAGGTAATATCCCAGTATCACTGATAGGTGCTAAGCCTTATCACTCCTTAAGACCCATTTAAGGGAGCTAAGGAATTATAGTTTTGGCACCATTTACTGAATTTACTGCCAGTGACCCATAGGCAGAAAATGCCCCTTGCATTTAGAATAGGGCACTAGCGTTCTTGTCCTTTAAAATAAGCATGATAAGTCAGTAGATCTCATTGCGTAAAGAGACTGAATTTTGCATATTCTTACACGCCTCCAGGATTGGCAAACTTAACACAAATATTTATTTTTTGAATCAGTTTACATTTTTTTAAAATATATAATTAAATAGGTGCAGCTGATGCGCAAAAACAAACACTTATCAGAGCCTCCCTCCTGCAAAGCCGCATTGCAGCATGTGAGAGATAACGTTTGCTCAATTCCATCTTGTGACTTTATTATTGTAACCCCTGTAACTGTATAGGAGCCTTCTGTGCATTACAATGGGGTAAGCCGCAGTCCCCTCAGGTACATCTGATCTGTTCCAGCTATCAACCTACGATCATCAGTGAAATTCTCAGAACGTGTTTCTTATTTATAGGATTTAGAAATCTGCAACTAGTATATGACTAAACTAGAGCTACTGTACCAATGATTTGTTTAGTCATATTTCCCAAATTTTATATCCCGCCTGTTTTTGTGTTTTTTTTTTAGAGAATTTGAACCAGGGGTCCATCGGGGGGAACCTAGAGTCCATCTGGGTGAACCAAGGGTCCATCGGGGGGAACCAGGGGTCCATCAGGGTGAACCAGGGGTCCATCGGGGGGAACCAGGGGTCCATCGGGGGGAACCTAGAGTCCATCTGGGTGAACCAAGGGTCCATCGGGGTGAACCAGGGGTCCATCGGGGTGAACCAGGGGTCCATCGGGGTGAACCAGGGGTCCATCGGGGTGAACCAGGGGTCCATCGGGGGGAACCAGGGGTCCATCGGGGTGAACCAAGGGTCCATCGGGGTGAACCAGGGGTCCTTCGAAGATAAATCGCTCTATTCTTAGCTCTTAGACTGCCCCCGGACCATCAGCATTTTAGCATCATGTGATCATTCCATGATGACCAGACCAGGTAAGTAATAAGGGTGCTGTGAGGGTGAAGCTTGAATTTCAACCTCTAAGCCTTTGATAGTTAATTAGTGAGCCCTTAATGGTAAAGCAGCAATACTGACAATCCTATTTTTTTAATGTTCTGTAGTATTAGATAATACTTACTGCATTTATTTTTCCAACTCAAAGCTGCAATACAGGTTTAATTTATTATTTAAATTATTACAGGTTTAAAGCAGGGGGGGGGGGGGCTCCAGAGCTGAACCGCATTCATTTCAGCTCCTGGGACCCCGTTTCCAGAGATACGTAGGGGTCCCGGTATCTCAGTGAAGTCTAACGATCATGGTCACGCTCGCCAATAGGAAGCCACGCCAGATGAAGTCACGGCTTCCTATTGGCCTGAGTGACGCGGGACATTTAAACACCACCATTTTGTTAGGCACACAGTTCCCTGGCTGCAGTGATACCGGCATCCCTATGGAGGTATGTATCTGTGGGAGCAGGGGGTCTACGGAGCTGGAATTAACACAGTTCAGCTATGGAGACCCCCTGCTTCAATCTTGTAATAAATAAAAAAAATAATAATAAAAAAAAATAAAAAAAATGAAACATGTATTGCTGCTTTAATGCCATTTCTAATGAGTTTTAATGTACTGAACATCCTTTGGTTACTATAACAGGCTCACACCTCTTTTGAGCCATGCCCTCTCCCCAGCAGTGCAAGAGCTTTGGCAACACATCACAAACAGATCTCTTGCAGTGTTCCCAGCAGGAGACGGTCTATTGTTACAGCTTTCAGCTCAGCCACAATATCACCCGTAGTAATATAAGGTTATATTGTAGTGGTTGCGTTACACTCGCTGCAGGATGGATGCATAGTCAGCCGTAATGTCTACCCAGGGAGCCTTCTCTTCACTGATCAATCACAGGATTGATCAGCCACTTAGGTAATTACTTTGCATTAAAGGTAACCCACTGCTGCATATATTTAAACAAATACAAAAATGCAACCTAGGAATGATGCTAGTACGTTCTGTATATGAAATTAAGCTAGAAGACTTCAGCGTATACCACTGTACAATTTACTATCCAACAGGACACAGCGTCATCTAGTATTATATGGAATAAGTAGGCTATTTTTTTTACTTGAGCTAATTAAAACTGCAGAAATGAAACTCCTGCTGGTCCATCTGAATTACGTATATTTTATGAGTGTTATGCTCTTTATTAAATGAAGCGGTCTCTAATTATATCATATACCATTTCTGTCTCACTCTTCCATAGCCCAGAATATTGTTCACATAGCCGCACAGTGTTTATTTATTCATGCAGAACATTAGCATTGTACATGGCACAGATCAAACAATCAGACCGGTGCTGCCATAGCTTTACCTAGCGACTGCTGACACCCGTTCTCTAATGTGACTATCCATGCATTGCAAAGCAATGCGTCTCAGGCAGCTTCACAGGGAAAGGTTTCCATAAAGAATTGCTCAGGTAACACGGGTTCACAGTACATTGTGTGGTAAATATACCATTGCATAACTAATCACAGGGTAAATAGATATGTGTCATTCTTTCATATACATTCAAAAACAGGGTAAATACCAGACATTTGGGCGCTGTGTGAATTTAGTGGAAATGTCAACACTGGCAAAACACATGGCAAAAGTCACACTCTCTTTCTATGACTGACAGCCAAGTCATCTAATTAGAGATGTGAAATACCTTGGAGGATGTTTGAGAGTGTGACAAGTATCCGGCGTTCATATACTAAGAAATATTAGCAGAAAGGGGCAATGCTCTCATACAGTAAATCACAGCCTGATTCAGGGACTGAAACGCAATAATAAAGTTGCTGTCTGTGTAAAGTTATCTTGCTTCCCAGAGACTATAAAAAGGGCGCGAGTCACTTAGGGCAGTGTCACCGTGTCATTGGTGAGTGGGTGACTTCCTGCGGTGTTACCATCACAGGTGCTTCTTCTCTTTAATAAGCCCCTAAATGTGCACATGTCTGCTTTATTATTATTATTATACCAATATTTCCACATTTACATAACGGTCAAGAGCCTCCAAGCACGTTAATTCGTGCTAAACACACGCCGATTACTTTGAACAGTAAATGCCCCAACAGGGGTGGTGAGGGCAAAAACTTACAGCTTACGGTGAAAGAGACACATGGAAGTATCTCCCCACAAGTAATTCTGTAGCTTTGAAATATATAAAAAGACATGAACAGATTGAACTTTTTCCTTGGTTATGTCACTTCTGTGCTGGTGGTCAGAACTCATCATCCCACCTTTTAAAGAAGCTGTCCCCACTGCTTTTTAAAAAAAAAAAAAATGATATTTTATTTCACTTCTCTTCATGCCCTTTTCAACCCCGTTTTTATTTTAAAAATCTGATGCTCTGTCCAAGGCTATGATTTCTAATGGTCATTGAGGATAGAAGGGATCTCTGTACATCTCAGATGCACTGACCGTGACCCCCTGCAGACACACTTACCAGAACACCCTCCTACTGCCTCTGTACATTCTCCCCACTTACCACTTGGATTGTAAGCTCTTCTGGGGCAGGGACTCCTTTTCCCTATTGTTACTTTTATGTCTGAAGCGCTTATTCCCATTATGTGTTATATTAGTATCTCACGTGTATTACGGCGGTGAAGCGCTGTGTACATGGATGGCGCTATATAAAGAAAGATATACATATATACATACAAGGGATCATTTAGAGACTACTAATTACCCCTCACCATCACTTCCAAATGATCGAAGTGTAATGTTACTGGGGAGTACTGCTGCTTTCTTTTTTTATTTACAAACCTAAGGATTCCCTTTCTGTTCCTAAGGCATAAACATAGTATAAACCCTAAGAAAGTACTCTCTGATTTAACAAATTGTAGACACAGTACCACCATTTTTGTATACTGTAGTTCTGTATCCAAGGTTCTCTGCCCTTCTGCCTGCATGTGCTCCCCCTGCTTTGCACCTCTGCTTTCCTATTACACCGGCATTATGATAACAATCAAAATATTCTAGTTAGTCCAAAAGTCTTCTTTTCAAAACAGAATTTGCCTGGACATATGACAACATTTACTTTGCACTGCACCTTTGGACCTGTCTGAGACATGTGAATGTGTTCATAGGTGGTATTTTGGTTTGCTGTACACGGTATGGTGGAGGGTTTTTGACACTTTTTTTACTCACTATAACATACTTTGTGTCTGATTGTAACCTATCCCAGCCCTACATTGCAAAGCCAGTATAACCAACTGATAAAAACTTGTGTGGTTCAAACAGCTGCCTGTGAGCAGGGTTACTGGCTATGCAATTCTTTGACCCAGGCTGTGCTGAAACGCTGTGTAATACGCAGGCATAAGCGTATAGGGACCCACGTTAAAATGGGTAAGAAGTAAAAAGTGAGACACGGAGTGCTCACTTGTATGTCATTACCCAGAGTCCCTGGCTGCAGTGTATGCTAAGAGATGATGGGGAAAGGCAGGTTTGCAGAGCTGTCTGAGACATGTGAATGTGCTCACATGTGGTATCTTTATTTGCTTTGCACAAATCAGATTTGAAGCCACATTTACCTGGATGTTAATAGCATTTCTTTGCATTTACGTGACTGAGAAATGCATTTATAGGAGACTGATGTAATTAACTAATTGTGGTAAGAGTGATATTTATTTATAAAATGTTTATAAGTAATAATACATTGAACCAGCAAAACATGTGAAATCTTAGTAAAAAAAAAAAAAAAAGCAGTTCTGTAGTATTAGATAATAGCGATTGTTTTTAAAAAAAAATTATTATTAATCACCTCTTAATGCCATTTTTTATGAGTTTTAAATCATCCTTTGATTTCTATAGCAGGTTTTAGCCCACCTCCCCAGCAGTGCAAGATCTTTGCAACACTTTCCTTTTTGTGATAATTTGTTGCCAATGTTGCCAGCAGTGTGAGCTGTAGACCAGCGGTGCGCAAAGTGGGGGGCGCGACCCCCAGGGGGGGCGGGAGATTGTGCTGGGGGGGCGCGGGCAGTTGCAGAGGCCCCGCGCTCTTCCCCCAGGCATTTAAATGAAATGCCGGGGGATCGCGTGAGGCCCCTGCAACTGTTTACTTACCGGGATTCAGCCATCTGTGTTGCGTCGCCATGGCAACGCGGCGTCAATAGACGCCGCGTCACCATGTGACCTGACGTCACACGCCCACGCAGCGTCATATGACGTGGCTGAAGGTAGGCAGGGGGCGCGAGAGCCGGGGCAGAGTGACAGGGGGGCGCAGCACCAAAAGTTTGCGCTCCCCTGCTGTAGACTGTACCGTAGTAATATAAGGATACATTGTAGCTGCTGAGTTACACTCACTGAAGGATTAATTGAAAGTGAAAGGCGGACATTATGTTAGTCGCACAATCAGGATTTTGCCAGATTTATAACAGGAGGACCAAATGATTGCCAGTTTAGGTAAGACTGTAGAATTATACATTGTCACATGCTTTACATATACAAAAAAACAACAAAAAAGAAAACGGGGAATGTAGTATTGCTGTTTAAGAGCTAAGGCCTCGGATACAGTACAGGTGCGTGCGACGGAGCGCATGACGTCACACGCGCCTGTACTAGAAGCGATCCGTAGCCTGTAGGATTGTGCGACAGGGGGCGTGGCGAGGGCCTGCCCGTGATGTCACGCGTGCAATTCGCCCTCATTGGCTGAACCGCGCACGTGACCCGGCCGTCTCGCATGCAAATTCAAACCAGTTTATCTCGCCACACATCGGCCGCCTCGTCGCTCTCGTGCACTGTGGCCGTGCGCATTGCCTCCCGGCATTTAGTTTTTGCAGCGCGCGACGTCGCTCTTACTATGGACGTGGGCTAACGCTCGTTTTCAGGTATGTCCTGGGCACTGAGTTATGATAAAAAAAACATGGTTACATGAAATGAACAGAGGTTATATATTATATTTAAATACATTTCATGGACAGTTAGAGACAGCATATGTTATGGACGTATGTAAGTTACAGACAAGATTAAAATGTGACACAGCTGAAGCCTTGAAAGAATGTTTCCTGGTGGCGGCTGTGAGAGTCTCTGTGGATTTAGCTCCCTGTTTCAAAGAACATTAATGGTGCTGCTTGTGGTTCTGTTCGGTCTGAAATTACCAGCAAATCTCTACATTTCCTCAATAAAAATAAAAATTTAAAAAAACAACAATATTACCCTCTTCCTGATGGTAAGAATCAATTTAAAAAAAGTAAAAGAAATTGCCTGAAATGTTAAAAATGACACAGGAGGCCTCGGCCAAGCCATTGCATGGTCACATGCGAAGACATTGCTGCAAAATGGATTTCTTGCACAGTATAAAAGTTTATTTAAAAAATGTATTGAAGGAAACAGAGCAAGATTTTCCAAGTGGCGCTGAGTCTTAAAGTCTATTTGAGCGCTGCGTAATACCCGTTACTTAATGTGAGCCATAGCAAACACATTGCGAGGCTTCAGAACAAATATACAGAGGGAGCCAATGTCATTGCAACTGATATCTCGATGCTATCCGCTAAAGCTGGCGCGTCATTTGCATCAAGATTTGACACCGCGCCATTAAACGATGTGCGCGAAATGATGCAATACCGGGATTTTCTTGGGCCCCGCACCTTCGGGTGGCCCCCACGCTCCCTCCTCCTATTGGCGCCAGGATCCACCTTCCGCCCGACCGGAGAAGGTAGCACGGGGGCCCCCGGACCAACCCTAAGGTAAGAGGGGTCTTACCTTCTCTGCAGCGTCACGGTATCATGGCGACCCGACAACGCATTGCCGTGACAACTCATCACATGACTCCACCTTGCCATGGCGACGTGACGTCACATGCTGCCATGGTGCTGCAGGAGGACCACTCTTCAAGGAATCGCCGGACCGACAGGTAAGTATCCTTACCTAATACTGCAAGGGGAGAGGCCCCACTGCCAGCGTGCCACCTTGTGCTCCGCAAAGACCAAGGCTGAGTCCATGCTGCCGGAGTCCGCGCGCGGCGCGATCGCAGTGCCATAAAAGCATTGATCGCGCCCATAGACCGCACGACAGCCGGAGGGGGCGCGCGTTGCCCGAGGAATCAGTTGAAACTCATTTCTCGGCGCGACGGGCAGGTCACGTGAGCTGGTTCGCCCAATGAAGGCGAACCAGCTCCGTGACGTCACAGACACGCCCCCCCTGACGGCGCGTCTACCATGTCCGAAAAAACGCACCCGCTTCACGCGGGCGACCTCACAGACGCGCACGCCTCCGCGCGGGCGAAGGCTGTATGGACCTGGCCTAAAGGCGGGTAATAATACGCTATATTATTATTATTATACTTATCAGTGCAATGCAGCAGGCTACAGCTCTCAACATAATGCCTGTGAAGCTGAGGGACCTGCAGATCCTAACAGCTGAGGGAGAAATCCCACACACCAGGCAGCTGCCCCCTCCCTCCCTCCTCTCTGCTCCCCATGTCAGCCACAGAATGACCAAACAAGCCCTGCTGCATAGTCACAGCGTGGGGCCCCGCCCCTCGCCACAGCCACGCAGCCAATCGGTGCTTCTGCGCCACGCCCCTCTTTGTTGTGCTGTCCAATGGCTGTCGGTTAGAACGTTGCTGGCTGCTGCGGTGGGGGGGGACAGTGATACAGTGTAACATTCTTCACCTGCTGGGAGATGGGTCTCGGCGGCGGCGGCTGCTCCCGGGGGACAGGGCAGCGCGGGCACTGAAGGTAAATGGGGGTGCAGGAAGGGGATCGGCTGGGTGCATGTTGCACCAGACACGGGTATCCCTATGCATATTCCCCCGGGCCGGGGTAAAAGAGGAGTGCAGTGAGCAAGGTGATCACTGTTGCAAAGCCAAACTGCAGTTCTGCAGACTGATCTGGGGAGTGCAATAGGATTGGGGTTGTAGTGCTTGCACATGTAGGAGGCTGCAGGGCTCCCGTTATGCAAAAGGGGGTAACACGATCGGGGAGTGATCTGCAGCTGCCGCAGTCCTGCTCATATTCTGCTGCTTCTGCAAATCCTGCACAGAAAAAAAAAAACCCCCACAGCAATGTCTTAAATAATCTATAGAAGGACCAATGCAAACAGGGGGGGATGCAGCGAGATCGGGGTGGCTAATGTGCACTTGAATGTATAATGGGATTATTAATATGCTATTATGCAGCCGGTTTCTTAGTGACAGGGTGGGGGTACACGCTGACACTTGCTGATGAGAGCAGATCCCATTAAGATCTCTCTTGTTATCCATCCTCCTATATTTATCTGGGTATCCGGGGATTAATGCAGCGGAAATATTATCTATAGAAGAGATAAAGATGCTCTTTCTTGAAACGTGGAGTTGAAATGGAGGGGATTCGGTTATTCTAGTCATGCTTTTATTATATGCCCATGGAGAATACAATATATATAGCGGCAGAACACATTGGGAAAGAATAGCCTCCTTATATTATTATTTTCATTCTTATTTGGCATCGATTATTTATTCCGAGCTTTGCTGTACAATGCACCCACTCAGTATTAAACACAGTGAACAGACACTAAAGAAGACATACGAGGAAGGCAATAAAAGAGCATACAGCCTATGATATTAGTATTGTTTATTTATAAAGCGCCAGCATATTCCGTGGCGCGGTACAATGCGGGAACAGAGTTATGTATATTACATAAACTGAATGACCTACCAAATAAGGGCAGGCAAGCGCACACATATACAGAAGGTAATAAGAGTCCTGAGAGTTTACAATGTAGAGGGAATATTGATATGACACATGTATCTATGATATGACACATGTATGTATATTGAAGTTCACAAATCGCCCTTCAGAGGGCTGCAATGCAGCACTGCAGGGCATTTGTCTGACGAATACATTTATAGTGTACTGTACTATATACTATTTATTACCAATATATCAAGGTGTTCAGTGACCCCGCAGAGGGCTGCATTGCATAGCACTGACATACATGTATAGTAACTATAACTGTATGTGGGATTCAAGTTTAACAATGACCCAAACGTCTGCATAGCATTACAATACCACAACACATCTCCCCTTTTTGCTTATTGCTTCTCAGACCCCCTGACAGTGAAGGTGGTAACGGTGACCAAAGAAAATGTATATGTGTTTCTCCCCAGAGCAGCATTACCACTTATATCGATGTATGTTATCATTGAACTACAGCAATGAACCCGCAGTAATGTAGTATTGTTTATGGAAATACAAGAGTAGGAGTTGATGAACCTTTCAAAATTTGTGTTTAAACTACAATAAATATTTCAGCAACTATTCCACTCCCACTTAGTATTTCCAATCATTTCATATTCACTATAAGGAGTTTCTTGATGATCCCTAAAGAAAGGTGACAAAACTCTGTCTTCCCCCTCCCCCCCAAAAAAACCCTGCTTGCTGTAGTGTAATGCAATGCAGCCCTCTGGAGGATCATTGATAAAAGTGACTAACACAAACAGCCAGGTACATTGTATTATAAATGAATATGTCAGACAATGTAGACCAGGGGTCCCCAATGCGGTGCCCGCGTGCACCATGGCATCCGCCAGGCCTTTTGTGGGTGCCAGTGACTAACTGGCCAACCAGTTGAGAATACGGTCGCTAGCGGGACAGGCGCGGCACTGGAGGCCTCTCCCATGGTAAGTGTATGCTGTGTTTGTGTGCACGCGTGCGCTAATTGGTTGGCACCCGCCACTCTCCTGAACTAAGTGTGCCCTTGGCCACAAAAAGGTTGGGGACCCTGATGTAGACTGTATGCTCGTCAGTACACAACTTCCTTTCCCTAAATTTTTATTTTCATGCCTGTTTCCTGTATGTTTTATTGTACTTCCCCTCTGGCAGTGAAGGGGTTAGTATAGCAGACTTAAGGCCGCATCCATACTGCGGGCAACCGCGCAAGCGGCGCGAACAACAGGCCGCACCGCTATGAGGCAGGCCATAGAGCGCGCGATGAAGTGCGATGGTGTGGCCGCTTTTTAAGCTGCCCAAAATGTTGGGATTTTGACGCGTGACTGCCGGATCATGTGGGCTGTTCAGCCAATGAGGGCAAACTGCTCATGTGATGTCATGGCCACGCCTCCCCGTCGCGCACTTCATGCAAATCCCAAAGACCACGGATCGCTCAAGCGACAGGCGAGCACGCCTACTATATCTGAGGCCTTCAGATACTTTCCTTTTTTCCCTACCCATATTACTTATCTCATTCGCCCTGTGCTCCCAGGAAGCAGGGGTCCATGTAGCACGAGAAAAGAACAGAAAAGATGTTGGTACTGGGACAGCACCTGAAATATCTATGAAGACCCCACAGGGTTAGAGCCTTGAGGCTTCATTTATAAAACGAATATGTAATAAGTGTGAGTATATAAGCTTGTCACGTACGGCCCACCTGTGAGCACGGGACCTGCATACAAGACAAGGGTTAATACGCAGCTCGCAAGCGGACGCAACTTTTCACAAAGGTCCCTCAGATTAACAATATCTCCCCTCAATCCGTCCCCGTATACCATCTGTCATGGACAACACCCAGGGCTAAGACACACGGCTCCTCTGGCCTACTCACCTTTCTCCAGCGCAAAGTACTTTCAGTGAGTTAATATTAACCCGTTACTCGATGGCACTCGTATCTATTGGCTGCCAACACCCAAGAAATATCAAATAATAAGAGTCCAAGGTCCCTGTTTATTATAGAAAAAAAACTATGCACTTAAGACACAAGAATCTGTTGAAGCAAAATGTGTCCAAAAATGTAAATACTCTACAAAACGTGCAAACAGTTCATTCAGAGCCCAAAGTATTGCTTATTAAAGGTTTATTTTAATATATATATATATATATATATATATATATATATATTAAAAAATACAGTGATTAGGTTACAGAAAAGATTATTACAAGAACATACAGTTACAATAAATGCAGAACAGTTTCTTAAAATAAAATTATTAAACAAACAGAAATCCCTATACAGTACGTAATCATATGCCATATGTGTTTCCCAGAGAGGTCACTGGAGTTGAAGATAAAAATTAACGTGTCTTCCCAAAACACACCTCTTGTTGAATTTTAAATTATAATTAAAAAGTACGGCTTTTTATTCTAACTTCCCTTCATTGGGAACACCATAAGCTCACCCCTATCGTAAATCAGCTACTGGGTTAACAGTTTTACGAATTAGAAAAAAACTCAGCTAAAAAGACGTTTAAAATCTGCCTAAATTTATGAGAGACCTCATATCTTAATTTCTCTAATACTTAGACACACGCGAGTCATATCAATAGATTCAGGCGAGTTTGCTGAATGCAACGAGACTAATGTTGACAGTCTTGCCCTGAAATTTGAGCGACAAATGGATACTTGTCCCTTGCCACCTCCTAAATATGAAGGGTTTGGCATCATTTGATTTGTTTAATTGCGACATTTACAAATATCTATCTGGTATACTTCATGATAGGTGTCAGGTCCATGATATCTTCATTTTTATAAAGTCCTCCAACTAAGTGGTGAACCGTTTGTCACATCTCTCTGGGATGCACAAGCAATAATTAAAAACTGTCACCGTTTCCTTTAAGGCTGATAGCCCAGGGTCTGGCTATTGTCCTTAGCCTACTAAGCTACACATATTTCACTTTTAGTGGACCATCCGTGATATAAATCTCCCCTCCCCCGCCCCCCCCCAATTAAGTCCTCTTTGTATATTAGCACAGACCGAGGAAGGGTCATTAACACAATATCTCCTATTTTTATGAAATAACTAACCAGATTGTAAGCTCTTTGGAGCAGTGACTCCTCTTCCTAAATGTTACTTCTATGTCTGAAGCACTTATTCCCATGACCTGTTATTTGTTATTTATATGATTGTCACGTGTATTACTGCTGTGAAGCGCTATGTACTTTAATGGCGCTATATAAATAAAGACTTTCCTACAACCACATTAACCCCTGAAGCACCAGGTTGAGTAAAATACTTAATCTTCCTCACCATTTTCATTACAAAGGGACATATAAATATTACGCTGAACATGATTTAAAGCAACAATCCTCCCCAGTTAGTATTTTGCTCCCTGACTCTGTCCTGCTATTTAAAAATCATGTTTGTCGTAATCTCTACTTCTGAGTTTACCATGATAAACTTTAGACTGCACAGGGCTCTGTGCATACACACACACGCACACACGCACACACACACGCACACGCTAATCTGTCTGCAGTCAAATTCCATCTCATCACGATCTTGTATCTATTCTCTTTGATAATTTTGTAGACCAGGGGTGCTCAACACCAGTCCTCAAGCCCCCCCCCCCCCACCCCCCTAACAGGTCAGGTTTTCAGGATATTCCAGCTGCAGCACAGCTGGCTCATTCAGTCCCTGCATCAGCACAGGTGGCTCAGTCTTTGACTCAGCCTCTGATTGAGCCACCTCTGCTGAAGCTGTGATATCTTGAAAACCTGACCTGTTGGGGACTGAGGAGTGGAGTTGAGCGCCCCTGGTGTAGACAGATGAGCGTGTCGCAGCCTCCTCTATACCCATTCACTCATCTGCTGTCATTTCCTTCCCAATGATCCATTTCCCACAAGGTCATATAGTTCTGGTTGCGGGATTTGTTTTTCATGATCCAACCACCCTTACAGTGACTGCTTCCTGTCTGGAAATGAGCACCTTCCCCTCTCTTCTTCTTTTCGAGTTTTATGCATTCCTTCTCTTATCTGGGAATTATTGTTCGTTTCTTCAGTTCTGTCTCCTAGTGGCGACATAATCCATTTAAGCAAAACAGGGGCGAAGTCTGGATCAGCAATTTACCTGTACAACACGTTACAAACACTCTTATCTTAATAACACGGGTGAAAGTGTGAGGTACTAGGGAATGCAGAGTACCACTACTTTTTTCTTCATTTTTTTTAAAATGTAAAACCACTTTATTTGATTAATTTTATTAAGCATTTGGTTGATATGTTTTTAGATGTTAGTCCTATAAATGTGACCCATGAAATATTCCACTGCCGTTCTCTCCCTTTGGTCCTAGGTTGGCCTGTCTCTTTCATTTCCCTTGTAATCTGCCCTCTGAATTCATTGTTTTGTTTTATCATGAACAGACTCCAGCCCTTTCAGCCTCGCTGCTATATTCTTGTGTTGTTCTTTCAGGCTTCTTGGAGCTGGACAGACTCCCGGTGTCGTCTTGGCAGAAGCTAGAGATGGGCGGCATTTCCATTGGTCTGCATTGAGCTTCCTGGTACCCTGCTACTGTTAGATCACGTATCAAACATGACTGGCTCTAGCTCTAGCCTCCACCGTGCCCATAGCAAACATTGCCACTCACACCATCAGAATGGTGGGTCGAAGACCTCCAAACCCATCCGCTCCCGGAGCTTGCACGACCGCCCGCTGACTTCCTCACTTACTCCAGCCCCAGTCAGCACATCCGGTAACAGCTCAGGGGGCTACTCGGAGGAGGAGGACAAAGAGGTTGCAGCGCTCTTCTACGTCAACAAGAGCGGCTTCCCCATTGACAACCACACCTGGGAGAGAATGTGGGGGCATGTGTCCAAAGTCCACCCCGAGGGCAAGGACATGGTGGACAGGATCCGGAATGCTGCCCTGGTTTCCAAGGTGAGAGATACAGTATTGTCCCCAAAGTTCATAGCACTGATTGAAGAGAGCCCAGAAAAGCTGGGGCTGTAATTATGTTTTTTTTGTATATGACTTGTCCATAACATTTTTCCTATAGTGTTGATTCTTTGCCTGTTGTGAGTACTTTCATTTTGCTGATGTGGGATTGCGCTGTTACTCATGTGCTTTTAAGATGCCATGAGCCTCTCGTTTAAATGCAACAATCTTCTAATAATGAGATGTGGATGAAAAAGAATGGAAGACTCTTTGGGGTAAACTCTATTCCAGAGCAGTCGTTTTCCGGTGACAAGCCCTGTATTAAGGCTATGGGGATTTTCGTCCGAGAACGGCCACTTCAGACTATATTGAATTTACCCGTTAATCTTCCTCTGACCTGCACTGGGACGAGGGAACTTCTTGTATTCACGGAGGAAGTAGAAATATGATACTTTTTTTTCAGCCATCTATAAGTAACGCCCCTAATAGCGGTTTGTCTGGGATGCTCACTTGTACCGTTGTGGTACTTTTAGGGGGAACTCAAAGCACTATGGGGACCTATGTACTCAGGCAAATTTGGAGCGAATGTGGTGTAGATTGTGTAATTTTTGTGTTGTCCCTCTTTGCATCAATATGGTCCGAAATTTGCCCCCGTTTTTGCGCCATGTGCGTCAACTTGTTTTTTGAGGATTGTCTAAAGGAGGATTTAAGGAGGAGTTACATGGCGCACAAATTATAATGAGTTGTATCAAATTCTGCGCCTCTCTGTGTGTCACTTTTCCTCTTTTTGTATTAATTTAACACCAAAAAATCCGCCAGGCCCGAGGTGACTAACTTTCTCCTTTAACAATCTCCCCATTGTGCAAGAAACTGGAGCGACAAGTTTGGTGCAAATGACAGAAGTTTGTAGCAAAATTGGTGCTGTGCGTCAAGTCCCGTTTTCTGCGCGTTGATTTATACGTCCTCATAATGCGAAAATAGGAATTTAGTAGTCTTTATAAAAACTGTACCCAGCGCACCCTGGCAGTGCTGCGATCAGAAAGGGTGAGGACCTTTAATTACTTGTTGAGAGCGATTTGTTTAAATGGAGGAATGAATCACTATGTTACTACTACCCGTGTTTGTAAGGAAGCTGCAATTTTGATGTCAATGCAATATTATATACCATTTTAGGGGCTATGTTTGACTGCCGACTTGTTATTAAATGTATGCAGAAACGTGTTTAAAATAGGTTTTATATATCGGGATCATTTTGGGGGAAAGCCTTAAAGCAGCAGTTCCCCGTCGAAATGGATAATTAAAATAAATAAATCTTACATGAACTCCTGCGTTTATATATCATTTTTTTTATTATTATTATTTTTTTGTTTTTTAATTCTGGTTTGGATACAACATGGCTTTTCCATTGGCTGCCGAGCCGACCCCTGACCACGTATTTTGCTAGCGCCATAGCAGAGGAGCCAGGGAGGGTCCTCGCGAGCTGTGGGACCTCAGAGGAACTCGTGGGGACCCCGGTGCTTTAGGTAAAATAAAAATTAGCAACTTTAAGTCACAGGAGACAAAAAAGAAAATCATATGGCTCCCAGCTATTAACGACAGGTGCATCCTGTGGTCAGGTCGGATATGTGTCCGGGCTGGTGAAAACCTGGTCTAAAAAACTTATTTTCACATGTATCACACTTAAAAATGAGACATCGTACACAGTGTAGGAATGTACAGGCATACCCCGCATTAACGTACGCAATGGGACCGGAGCATGTATGTAAAGTGAAAATGTACTTAAAGTGAAGCACTCCCTTTTTCCCACTTTTGATGCAAGTACTGTACTGCAATTGTCATATACGTGCATAACTGATGTAAATAACGCATGTGTAACAGGCTCTATAGTCTCCCCGCTTGCGCACAGCTTTGGTACAGGTAGGGAGCCGGTGTTGCTGTTCAGGACGTGCTGACAGGCGCATGCGTGAGCTGCTGTTTGCCTATTGAGCGAAATGTACTTACTCGCGAGTGTACTTAAAGTGAGTGTCCTTAAAGCGGGGTATGCCTGTATAGACTTTGTGCTCACTCACTGCATATCTGGATAAGAATCTTTCCCCAGGCTTAAACCCTGTTTACCTGACTAAGCAAAGTCCAGCGTCCTGACACGATGACAGGGTTTCGTGTTTCGTGTTTTCATGGGAAAGGCCAGAAGAAGAGGCGCATATATGTATTTTTCCTACCAAGTGCTGTAGGGCCATATTTACTCAGCCATGCTGGCAGGTGCTTTATGGAGCAGCACCATTAGTAAATATGGCCCACAGTCCATTGTCACAGAGCCCTGCAACACATTGCAGATCAGTGCATGTCTGCCCTCTCTGGCACTGAATACAGTAGGTTCAAAGTGCAATCTCGAAACAGCCGTGTAACGTAAAAACAGGGCGTTGAGTATTTTCCAGAATATTTATCTTTCCTGTGTTTTCTTTTTTTGGGGGGGAAGGGGGGGGGATAGCACCTTTTATTTCCACATATTTGAAAGACCATTACAAAAAAGAAATCCCGGTTTAGTGCGTGCGATCAGACTAAACTAATTATTTGAGACAGAGCGGCGAAGCGGAAACTACCTCATGCTCCTGCAACATATATTCCTGCATAACATAAAGGGAGAAATCATTTCTATGCAAGTAGGATAGGTTTCTAAATAAAAAAATACTAGGGTGTGTTTCGCTGCATCCTGTAATAAGATCTTAAATCCTAACCTATTGCCTGAGAAGGCTGCACCTGTTGCCTTCCATAGTCCTGTAACAGAATGGGAACAAGCAAAAAGGTATACAATCACTGAGGTTTATTGTGCACCGGTTATTTTTCCCAATCTTTTCTGGGCCATATTTAATCTTTGAAGCAGCTGCCCACGCTGACCACCATTTGCATTTTATTGTTTTTACTTAAATTTACTTAATCTTTTTGCCCTTTCCAAGGCTGTTTTTTATTTGTGAACATTTTATCTGGTCAGGAGGTCCAAGCTACGTGAAATATGACGGGTCCGGGAGCTTAAAATGAAGCTCTCCCCAGAGCCCAGTGCAGTGTAAAGGTTACCATGGTAACCTCAGAAGCTAGCGATGATCATGTTTTTTTTAACACTAGAAACTGTTGGTGTACTCCTATACTCACTATACTTGAATAAACATAAGTGGGTGCACCAAATGCTGTCCGGGGTCTTTTCCTTGGGTAGATCCCATGGAGTAAATAGTATAAGGTAGAAACGCAGCGGGCACTCCTGAGATTGTTGTAAAGTGACTTTCTTTGCTCAAAACATTCCAACGCGTTTCAGTCCCAATTGGGACCATCATCAGGTCCCTGGGACTGAAACGCGTTGGAATGTTTTGAGCAAAGAAAGTCACTTTACAACATTCTCCGGAGTGCCCGCTGCCTTCCTAGCTTATTCTTTTAATACTAGAGAAACAGTATAGGGGTTAAACTTATAAAAGGCTTCTGCGGGGGGGAATTGCTGCTTGAAAGCAGGGTGAGGTCACAGAACTATTAATCCCTATTCTGTTACAGGGACCTAAAACATGACATGGCCCCTGCGGCAGCAAAGCGTTAATGTACAATGCAGTAGTGTGGTGTATCGGTCATGCTGCAGGATTTTGCCGTGTAGATATTCCCTCTCTGCCCTGTGGGATTGTGGCAATGATGCATAACAATGAAATCCTCATAATGTTTTCTCAGTCGCCAGTAACTGGAGCTATTATCGTCTGAAACGTTCATGTACATTATCAACCGGCTCTGCTCGGAGCCCCTCTCCCCACAGTCTCCCTGGGTGTGTTTGGAAGTGTTTCCCTACCAATACCGTGTGTGACACAGCAGGGATACAGGAAAAGCTTCAATAATGTTGATAGGGTTGACCGGGTTGTTCCTATGAATCACTGAAAACAGATGTTTGGAAATAACCGTGGTGTATATTGTCCTGGTTCTCTACTAACTGATAGTTTAATGAGTTTCATTATACTGTATTGAGCATCCTTTGATTTCTATAGCAGGTTTTATCACACCTCCACAGCAGTGCAAGATCTTTGTAACCCTTTCCTGTTTGTGATAATTGGTTGCCAATGATCCCAGCAGTTTGAGCTGCAAACTGTAATAACCGCCAATGTTACCTTTGTAATATAAGGATACATTGTAGCTGCTGAGATATGTTGACTGAAAGATTGGATGAAACTGAAAGGCAGCCATTTAGTGAACCCTGAGAAGCAGGATCTTTGCTGACCGATCACGGGAGAACGAATCAATTGGCAGCTTAGGTAATTCATTTTCAATTAAGGTAATCAAACCCTAGAGAGAGGACGGGGCTCAAAAACGGGTGTGCCAGAGCCTGTTTCAGAAGAAGTCTTTCTTACTTCCGGTGTCTGCTGCTAGAGCGTACACCTCACCTCATGCTCTCCTGCTCTGACTCAAGTGCTGATTCTTCTACCAGCTTATCCTTTAACGCCAGGGGCCCGCCACCACCACCACCACACACCATCTCCCCCCGCCTGTTTCCATTACCACAGGTAGGCATGGGGGAGATGGGGGGGGGAGGAGATCTGATGAGGGGGCTGGGGGAGATATGATGATGATAATGAGGGGGACTGGGGGAGATCTGATGAGGGGGACTGGGGGAGATCGGATGAGGAGGAAGGGGAGAGAGGAGGAGAGATGGGGAGAGATAATGAGGAGGGGTTAAGAGATGATTATGATGGGGAGAGATGATGAGGTGGTATGGGGAGAGATGAGGACGGATGATGAGAGAGAGAGAGAGAGAGAGAGGATCAGGGAAAAGATGGGGAGAGGGAGAAGAAAATTAGTCAGAATTAATATTAATTCTTTTTACCCGGGGGCCCATACATGTCTAGCTACGCCACCGGACTGGATTACTGTTTGACTTCAAGTGCTGTTTGTATCAAGTGTGGCGTTAGAACAAAAAGGAGTGCTGGTAGTATTGTGTGGCGTTAGAACCAGAAGGTGTTGGAACAAGGTATACAGTAGTATAGTGGAAGTACAGTTAATTGTTAGAACTTATAATTCCATAGTTGCAATAATGAGCAGGACTGAGAATGCCACACAATGCACATCTTGCCACATGTATGTGCACTTGGAGCTGCTGTTCCAGGGAGCATACCGCTGTGAGAAGTGTGAGCAGGTGGTCTCTTTACAGCCTCTGATTGCTGATCTGAAGAGGAAACTTGCAATATTGAGGGACATTGACAATATTGAGAGACGTTTAGTGCTCACTGTGCAGGCCCTGGCTGGGACTAGTGGTTTAGATGGTGAGTGAGGAGCACTTAGGTAGCTAGTTAATAGTTAGAAGGAGAAGCAGGGGGAAGAGGCAGGCCATTTCTGACCTGACCTATCCCAATAGATTTGCCATATTGAGTGAAGATATTGGGAGTGTCAGGGCAGAAATGGCAAGGCTGGCAGAGACTGATTCCTCTAGCAGCCAGGAGAATAGTTCCTCCAGCACAGAGGGGACTTGGGATACTCCAAGAAAGATTGTGGTAGTAGGAAACTCCATTATTATGAAGGTAGCCATCTTTTGCCATGACCACTTGAACCAAACAGTTTGTTGACTCCTGGGGCACGAGTTCGGCACGTTGCGGATCGGGTAAACAGACTGTTGGGAGGGGATGGGACTGACCTGGTGGTATTGGTACACCTTGGCACCAGTGACAGTTAGAGAAAGATGGAGGGTCCTAAAGAATGATTTCAGGGATCTAGGCCGCAAGCTTAAGGCAAGAACCTCCAAGGTAGTCTTTGCTGAAATACTACCAGTGCCATGTGCTACCCCAGGGAGATAGTTGGCTATTAGAGAGGTTAATGCATGGCTAAGAATGTGGTGTAGGAAGAAGGGTTTTGGATTTTGGGAGTACTTGGAGTTCTTTTCTGAGAGGTGCTATCTTTATGGTAGGGATTGATTGCATCTCAATGAAGAGGGCTCTTCTGTGCTTTGGGGAGAAAATGTTAATAAGGATGGAGGAGATTGTAAACTAGGATGGAGGGGGGAGGGACAAGAAACAGACAATGAACAAAATAGAATAGATAGGGATGGGGAAATAGCAAGGGGTCATGGAGGTAGAATGGGGGCAAGAGGGAGTATGGCAATCAGGGAGACACCCATATTAACTACAGATAATAGAAAACTACTAAAGACTAAATCCAATTGGAGAAGAAAGGCAGGAGCAGATAAGATAATAGTACAGTCTGAAAAACTGTGATCTCCTCCATGAACAATTGAAACAGGAGAGGGAAGATAACGCTGAGCTACAGAAGACTGTACTTGCAATGTACTCTGGATCCAGGAATGAATTAAAGGATCTAAGGCTAAGGCCCTGCTGCCTCAGACCGCGCGCCCGCACTGCAGACAGGCGGCACGTGGAGAGGCACTTGACCGTTATCTGCGGTCTCTAGGGAGCGGCGTGGTTGGAGGGGGGGGGAGCGTGGTTGGAGTGGATGGCTGCAGCGGGGGTCTCCAGGGCTGCAGGAGGGTGCTGCTGCCGGCTGTATGCTGGAAGGTAAGCAGCTCTCCTCCCCCCCCCCCACCCCCACACACACATGCATTCTGCTGTTTGCTCTCCATGCTTCTCCCCTTCCCCCGGTCGGTCCCCCCGTCCCTCCGTCCGTCCGTCCGTCCCTCCCCTAACACACAAAACACACACACATATAGATACATATACACTTACATACACAAACACACACACTTCCCCACCTTACCTTTTGGAGGTGGGGGAAGCTCTGACAGCTCCAGCCCCCGCCGCTCATAGGCCCACCAGCGCACCACGTGACGTGTCAACGCTAGGGATCTCAATTCTCTTGCATCCCCTGGCGGCTGACGCATCACAGCGCGTAGTGAGCCGTGCAGCGAGGGGGGGCTGGGACCGGCTCGGGAGGATACCAGGTGATGGTGAGTAACGAGCATGTAGCCGCACGCGCGCCAAACGCAGCAGGACCCAAGCCTAACGATGGATCTAGATACTGCAAGTGCTACTATTACCGCCATGGAGGAAAAGCAGAGCAAATCTGACAGAATGATTGCTAATCTGAAACAAAAGTATGAGGAGGCACTGAAAGAGATTAGAGTCTCTCAGCAGGAGATTATAAATTGCCATAGAGAGTTGGAAGTCTCTCAGAATGAGGTTCACACTCTCCGCATAGAACTGAATGCCTCACACCAGGAGGTCAACAGTGTCCGGACAGAAGTGGACATATCGCAGAATGAGGTTCATACTATCTGCATAGCACAGGATGCCTCATACCAAGAGATCAGCAGTTGCCGCACAGAACTGGAGGCCTCTAAAAAGGAACTTCACCGTCTCGTAGAGCATCTCTCAAAAAGCTGTCTGTAGTCTTAGTATTTTTATTTTATTTATTTATAAAAATGTTTTACCAGGAAGTAATACATTGAGAGAGACCTCTCGTTTTCAAGTATGTCCTGGGCACAGAGTTATAAAAAATACATGGTTACGATAAAAGAACGGGGTTATACAGGGAATTGACAGACATTTCATGGACAGATAAAGTTGGAAAATTGGGTACAGGGGAATAAAGGGCTTATGTGTTTCAGATAGAAATAGAGCAGCTTCAACATCAACTAACGGCAGCAAACGGCTCACGCCCTTTGGCTGCCCTTCGGCTGCGCCAAAGGCTGTGCGCCTTTGGAGCAACGCAGATGTACGCTAGGTGGGTGAAGTTGAATTTGGTGCGTCTGTGAACAAAAAGATATTTTCTTTGTCCCCTTGGCTCATTAACATTCCAGTGGGTGGGGTTGCCGATTCAACAAAGAACAAACACATGTTAACCCTTAGCACGCCGGTCCTGTGCAGAGGGGAGCAGTTCTTGGGGGGGCCCTCATCAGGCTGTGCGCCTTTGGAGCAACGCAGATGTACGCTGAGTGGGTGAGGTTGAATCTTAAAGTCTCTCTGAAGGAGCTTCAGACCCTTAACCTAGAGATAGAAGTCTCACGCCAGGAGACCGGGAGTCTCAACTCAGAAGTGCGTAAGTGGAAGGAGGACTATGAAGAGGCCCTATTATAGAGACTGTAAGAAGAGAAAATACAAGGCTGAAAGAAGAAAATTCTGATTGGACTGAACACGTCAATGAAAAGCTGCACGAGCTAGAAAAAATAAAGAACCTATTGGAAGATTAAAAGTTATAAGCATTGAGTAACACACACAAGCGGAGCACCTACTGCAAGACCAGCTGCAAGGTCTGCATTCGCACCTCAAGAATGCAGAGGAGAAGCAGCAAACTCTCCAGAAAGAAAATCTGCACACTACTAAAGAAGTACAAGTGCTGCAGGAACATCTTGAGAACCAAGTATGTCCTTCCAGAGCAACATGAGAAACTGAAGGCTATCCTTAGCCTCACCAGAGCTTCGCTGGAGGCCTAACTTAGAGGCCAGGTGACTCAGTATGAGAGGGAGCACGAGAAGGCCAGAAACTGAAGCAAGAGATAAACTTGTTGAAAAGGGAGAAAGGCAGAAGATTAATTCAGAAATACTACAAAGCTTTTGTCCAAGCAAGGCTGGAGAGCGAGAGAGGTATCTACGAAAAGGCTCTGCAGCACTCACCATACAGGCTGCCTACAGAGGACCAAAAACGTGTCAGCTAAATCACCAGAATAAAGCAGCCTGCCTTCTCTAATCCATATGGAGAATGCAATGTCAAAGAAAGAATTATGAACATTTGAAGCAGTATGTTATTTTGTTCCAGTCAAATGTTAGGAAGTGTCGGCAGCCAAGATGCAACATAAAAACGAAGGAAGCTGCTGGTGTGATTCAATCCAGATACAGGTCTTACATCACAACCAATCAAGCTGTGCATTGCTATAAGTGCACCTGCAATGCCATCTCAGTACTACGATTGGCTTTCCACTCAATTCAGGAAAGAAGAACCGAATTACGACTGAGAAGCACAATACCAATACAGTCATGTTACTGTGGCCCCAGGGCCCAAGCCAGAATCCTCACAATGGAAATAGCCGCTAGAAAAATTCAGTCTTTGGCCAGATTGAGGCAGAACTGTTTCAGTGTTCACACCTCTACAGGTACAACACTAGGTAACTACCAAACAGAGATGCCACGGGAGTCAATCGGTATCGATAAAAACTCCGCCCAGCTTGAACCACCCATGAATATGGCTACAGAACCTGATGCAGGTGGTCACATGTCAGGGTTGAAAGGATCGCCCGACACAGGGGATAACACGTGACCAAGCGGACGAAGAATGACTGTGCTTGGGAAAAGTCTTACTCTGAAGAGTGCTGAGCTAAAGCACCTTCTTGAGGAGACATTACTGACATGGAGAAAAGGCTCCAATCCCAGCGGGACTGAGGGTACTCGTACTCCATCCACTCTCATTCGAGCCGCAGAAATATCTTGAGTGGAAGGATGGGCTTTAGCCGTGGTAAGCCCGAGCTTTCCACAAACAGGGGAGGTATGTAACGGGGACTTATCCCTGTTTGGATGAATCTGCCTCAGAGTTCTGAATCCATCATGGAGATGGTTAATTGCACCCACTCAATTAGCCAGTCTCCACCTGGACTGAGCTCTGCAAAAAAAGCCTCATGTGAGACACAGAAAAGAGATTTTCCTCAGCACACAACAGTGCTGACATGAGGAGAGGGTCTTGAATATACAGGAGTACTGTATATTGACCCCAAGTCACAAGGGGACCAGACCTGTTTTCCTAGATACAGAGGACCCAGGAACCTGCTCTTTCTCAAGGGCTTATCCTCCCCGTCTTGTAAGAGAGGGACTGGGGGAAGCAAGTTAGCCCTTACAAAGGGATAGATGTTTGTTGATTTTGTATATTTCTGTTTGCTGTGCTGTTTAAAGGGACAAGCTCAATAAAGCCATATGTTAATTTCACCCTAAATGGTCCATATTTGCATATCTCTGCACACATCTCATGGGCTACGGTACTGGTGTTAGCTGCTGCACGCGTGCCTGGCGTCCTGGTGGCGCGTGCATGGTTGAAAGCCCCAATCTGAGGTCTGTGCTGGAGCTGCAGTGGGAAAGATGGGGGGGGGGGGCATGACGTCACGCAGCAGGTTCACTCTCATTGGCTGAACCGCCGCCGTGATGTAGCCAGCGCTCCGTCACCTCTAGCAAAGACACATTTCTTGCCTTTGCTAAAATGTGGTCGCACATCGCGCATTGTGCCGGGGCGCGCAGGCAGCTACTGGGGCCGGCCCGATAGAGGGCTGTACCTTCTGTGTGCCGCGCACGCTGTCACAGCCGCAGACACCGGGGCCTTACAGAAGGGGATATGATAACTATATACAAATATATTCAGGGACAATACAAGGATCTTTGAAAATAATTATTCATCCTACGGGCGGTACTAAGGACTCGGGGCCATCCCTTTAGGTTTGGGTAAAGGATATTTCACCAGTAATAAAAGAAAGGGTTCCTTACAGTAAGGGCAGTTAAAATGTGGAATTCATTACCCACGTGATGGCAGATACAATAGAGATCTTTAAAAAAAAAAAAAAAAAGGTTGGACATCTTTTGAGATGGGAAAAGGTATACAGGGATATACCAAATAAGTAAACATGGGAAGGATGTTGATCCAGGGAAAAATCTGATTGCCCATTCTTGCAGTCAGGAAGGAATTTATTTCCCCCTTATGAGATATAATTGGATGATATGTCACTGGGGTTTTTTGTTTGCCTTCCTCTGGATCAATATACTGTAAGTAGGGATATAGGATAAAGTATGTGTTGTCTAAATTTATCATAAGTTCAACTTGATGGACGTATTTCTTTTTTCAACCTCATGTAACAATGTAACTATGTAACTGTATTCTTCCCAGATTGTGGCCATATAAAGGCACAAGCAGAGATTCTCGCATCTATTTCTGTTCCATCCTTTGTCAGTGTTGGGGAGGAGAACATAAATATCTCATTCATAGGCGTTCACGTGTCTGGAAATGAATTGGCTATCCCTAAAACCTGCAATGACTTTAGTTTGCCTGTAACAGATTTGGGAATAACCTGGCTGGAGTTTGTAACACACTGACGAGTCGGATCCTTGTGACCGTGGGCAAGTCACTGTATCTCCCTGTGCCCCGTGCACCAAAATCATAGATTGTAAGCTCACCAGGGCAGGAACCGTCTGTGAAAATTCCTATGTGCTGCGCAGCGCTCACTATACTGTCATTGTGAAGCAGTTTGAGTCCCATTGGGAGAAAAGCACAATATGAAATAAAGCTGTTAAAAAGCAGGACCGGAAGGATCTGCCTGAAAACACTGTATAAACAGCTGGTTTCATTGTAATTAACTTGCCGTGCCAATCGGGTAACGCCAGTACATTCCTAGACACCTTTTTGTCACATGTAGCCTGCAAGTGTGAAAACGGAGAGGTAAACAGCTTGGGATGCTAAAATATGCACGTTAAAGCTACAGTGTTAATGGATTTATAGTTGGTGCTTACACATAACGTACATGTATTTTTCTTTTATTTTACTGTCTTCTGAGGCCCTGGACAGCCACAAAAAAGGGGTTGTAACTGAGGAGACTTGTTCACCACAGGATACTAAGCTGCACTATAGCATGCAGTAGGGATTCTACATTCTTATGTTATTACCATATTCACAAAACTATTTAGCACCGTATGGAAGGGGGCAATCTTATTGCACACTTTATTCACTAACTATTGCTCTCAGAGGCATGTGTCTTCCGGCTGTTATGTTACGTACCAACTGGCAAAGCCTCAACATTGGGTTATCAGCTATGATTTCTACCCATGAATTATGTATGGCCTGAATTTCTCGTGCTTCCGTGTACAAGTGTTGTTTTAATGTCATTATCATCTGGTAATTTAGATTATTTTTTTTTTTTTTTGTATCAGTCTTGGTCCATGTGGTGTAAAAAGAAAATGGCTTTATTTAAAAATGTGTTGCGTTGATATTCATGGCCAAGAAACTCATTGCATGGCAGAAGCCAGTGCTTGCCAGTGCTGAGTATTCAATTACGTTCACATGAAGACATTTTATAGAAGAAATCGGTACAATTCTTTCCATTTTTGGAAAATAATAGTACATAATAACGATGAACGACCTTTGTGATGGCTTTTTACATGTCGGAGACAAACACATTAAACTACAAAAGAATCTCTTCCTGCAATGTATAAAAAAAAAGGGATCTGATCTAATATTATAACTTCCTGTTGATTTTCAAAACATGGAAATGGACAGCAGATAACAACGGCCACTTGGCCTGCATTGTATATCCACTTCCCCTCATTTCTCTAAAACGTTTAATTGACTTGTTTTTTTCCCCCCTCTATCCACGACCTTTATCAGTGATCTATCAGATGGAATCCCCACCTGCTGTGTTCCGCTGATCACGCCTCTTTAGAATCACCGACACCCTCTGCACTGCTTTGTATGATTGTGTGGCTACTTTTAATTCTCCTCCTGCTCAAAGAGCCCGCAGCGCTTGGCAGAGAAATGTGCCTCTGCCAGCGAAAGGGTGGGCTGGCTACGCCCTAATACTAATATCCTTCTTGATCTTTAAAAAAATAAAAAACACCAAAAACATTGCCATTGTTTTTTTTTGTTTGTTCCCTTCAAAGCACATTGAATTTATGAGCATTTAATAGCTTGCCACGTTCCCAGTTTGTGATGTCATGCATGGTGCAGGACATTCCAGGTATGAGGGACGTCAGTGTTATCTCACGTGACCATCAACTCCCACATGGTGACAAAAACATAATATATATATATAAGGGGTGCGGTGTTGCAGAGCCCCCGCACTTTTCCCCCAGGCATATAAATTAAATGCCGGGGCAGGCGCGAGGCCTCTGCAACTTCACTTACCTGCTCTCAGCCGGCTCTTGCCTGATGCGTCGCCATGACAATGCGGCTTCATATGACGCAGCGGGGTCAAATGGCAATGCGTCACATGACATTGTGATGTCATATGACGCGTTTAGCCCTAGAGCAGGTAAGAAGGGGGGGCATAGGCAAGGGGGAGCGGAGACAGGGGGGCGCAAACTTAAGTTTGCGCACCCCTGGTCTAGCACAAGGGTGTGCAAACTGGGGTGCACAAGATTTTCCAGGGGGGCGCGGCGGTTGCAGAGGCCCCGCGCTCTTCTCCAAGACATTTAAATGAAATGCCGGGGGATCGTGTGAGGCCTCTGCAACTTCCCTTACCTTGTCTTCAGCGACATGTCGCCATGGCAACGTGGCGTCAAACGACGCTGCGGGGTCACGTGACCCCGCAGTGTAATTTGACGCCGAAGACAATGTAAGGAGGGGGGCATGTGCAGGGGGGGGGGAGCTGGTAGGCAGGGGGACGCAGACTGAAAAGTCTACACACCAGTGGTCTAGCAGAATAGGTACTTCTAACACGGGTGGTACGTTACTGCTAAGGAAAGTCAATCTCAAATAAACACTTTTTAGATTAAAGTTACTTTTTAAACATGACCTCCTGCTGTTACCCCATGTTTGATCCCTGGCACATGCCATACACTGCATCACAAGAAGTGACGATTGTACAGCTAAGAGATGCAGAACCGTGAGCAGAGCAGCACACAGAGGAAATCCATCAAGTCGATTACTTGGTCTAGTTCAGCTTGATTATTTTATTGTTTGTTAGACCTTTATTGATATATCAGTGACGCAAAGTCAGCACCTTTATAAAGCAGCAGTCAGATAAAAATTTTACTTAATAAGGGTGTAGCCTATCTTTAAAGGGAAGTAATTCTAGTTAGTCCAAAACAGCCGTTCTGACTTCAGTGGGGATTTCCGGACAAAAATGACCTAAACAGCTGCTCAGACAATATAGAATAAGGCACTAAAATAAATCTCCCCCCCCCCCCCCCCCGCCCTCCCAGGCCTTCTCCTCTTTAACCTCTTGCTGCAGTTGCTCACTTCTTAGCACCACTTTGTAATCACCATTCTAGTTTTCTTCAGGCTGGTCGTCCCTCTAGCGCTCACACGACTGCAAATCTTTATTGTTGGTTTGTATGTGTGTTCGCCCAGATGTTATACTCTGTATTCCTACATCCCTGACTGTCTGATGACTTTACGCATTATCACTTATTCTTCCCCATTATCACTTTTTTTTGCACACATCTGCGATTATTAATTGCCACAGCTGTACATTCCCTCTCAATTGCAATTTAATACCTTCAAACTCTAAACGGTTTCTCATCTTAGGGGTAATCGCTAGATTGTCCCGGCTGGTGGTTCAAGACATTTTCCGCTACAAAATGCCTTTTGTACTTCAATGAGACTTTTCGTTTGAAAATGGCCACTTTAGACAATATAGAATAAGGCCCTTAATCTTTCTGAACTATTGCAGCTCATTAGAATATATCATTATATTGTGTATATGCTTGTCCGGAAGGTTGTGAAACGCGTTGGGGTAATGGCACTCTTTTTACTGTCTGTCTGAGTATCTGTGTGACAAATAAAGCAAATATTTTAGAAAATGACATGTTTTTCTTTCTGGGAAGTGGTGACGCTGATGAAAAATCATTAAAAAATATATCACACTGCTTAGTTTTTGTTTTTCACATGGGTTTAATCTCTTATCATCTACAACAGTGATTCCCAACGGGGAGTTTGCAAGGTGCCTCCGAGGGGTTTGCAAAAAATATAATTGGTATTGGTGACTCCCAGGCAGTATAGGGGCCTGTGTGGGGACTGCACACTTGGTAAGACCCCAAACTGCACCTTAGAGTGGGTGGTATAGCTGTCAATTATCAGGAGATTCCAAACTCGCTCCCCACAATGCTTTGCATCCACAGCAGGTGGGGTGTGACTTTGGTAGCTCCCACAGCAATCTACCGCTATACCACAATATAAGAAGGTTGGGAACCGCTGATCTACAACAGAGGAAACTGAAGCTGCTTCCCCATGTCAGAGAAGAGATAAGCTTCGTTAAAATGAATATAAATAAAATGCACTGCGTGGCAGCTTCACGGCATAATAAGCAAGGGGCTGTGCCTTCTAACCCATCTGTAATACTATTAGGCATTAACCTTTAAAGTGCCAGGCACGTCCATGTCCTGTGATTGTTCCAGATGCCGGAAACGGTCATGGAGGGGACTCCATTTGCGTTTGTAATTGGGCTGGCCATTGTGTTAAAGCGGTCTGCCCGATCATCCCCTAGAAAATGCCCACGTGCCTCCGACGTACCAGGTACCTCACTAGGGCACTGTAATAGTTAGGCGATCTCTAGAACTGTCACATGTGAAATACACCTGTTTTGAAATGGTTATTGACCGTGGTGTGTATTTAAACACGTGGAATTATGGGTAAGAGTAATATTATTTATTTTAAAACCTTTTTACCAGGAAAGATCTGTTACGAAAAATGTCTCTCATTTTCAGATATGTGCTTGGTTCCAGTATGTACCATATGAAAGGTAGATTGATCTACACATAGGTGCATTTTGTGTTGTGTACTTGGATTATGTATGTGGCCTGTTAATGGAACACTACAGATAGAACTATGTCTTATCATTTACCATCAGACTGTAATAATAATATACGGTGCTGTCGTCTCTTTCCCCTTTAGCCTTCAGTGCCATTGGTGCCAAACTACAAAACGTCAATGTCCATTCAAGAATGGCTTCAGGCCGTACAAAGATACATGAAGATGCTGCAGTATCCTTTGTTTTATTCTTCATAGTTGTTGAGCGTGTGTGTGTGTGTGTGTGTGTGTGTGTGTGTGTGTGTGTGTGTGTGTGTGTGTGTGGTATGTGTACTGATTTTGTACCTAATAAATTAATCTCCAATAATTGACACTTTTAAATAACTAACCCCGTTGATTTTTTTAACGTTCTCTCCCCCCACTCTCCCCGACGCTCTCTCTCTCCGCCAACTCTCATCAACACTCTCCCCGACACTCACTCTCTCTCCCCCCACTCTCCCCAACACTCTCTCTCCACCCAATCTCCCCAACGCTCTCTCTCTCTCCGCCAACTCTCATCAACACTCTCCCCGACACTCTGTCTCTCTCCCCCCACTCTCCCCAACACTCTCTCTCCACCCAATCTCCCCGACTCTCTCCACCCACTCTCCCGACACAATTTCTCCCCGACACTCTCTCTCTCTCTCTCTCCGACACTCTCTCTCCCCCCACTCTCCTGTATATAACACATGACTGCTGCATTATCCTGTATATAAACACACGATTGCTGCATTATCCTGTATATAACACAAGACGGCTGCGTTATCCTGTATATAACACTACGTTATCCTGTATATGACACAAGACTGTGAGTTATGTAGCACAAATACCAGCACACGGTAGACAGCAAGCAGCTGTTTCAGGCTGTGTTTGCATCAGGCAAACTATGCGTCGGCCGCCCCCAAATTTTGCTGCCCTAGGCTGCGCTTATAGTGCCGGCGATAGCGACGTTGCGGCAAAACAAATGCATTGCCGCCATCTCGTGTACGCTTATAGTAAGCACGACGCGACGGAGCGACGTTTTGGTCGCGATCGCTGGAAGTCATCTCTATTTGATTTTTCCAGCGACCGTCGCTATAAGCGCAGCCCTAGACAGCAACCTTGTTTTCTAAGTTGTTAAACCACGCCTGAACACAAGTTCTGCGTTATCCTGTATATAACACCCAACTGCTGCGTTATCCTGTATATAACACCCGACTGCTGCGTTATCCTGTATATAACACATGACTGCTGTGTTATCCTGTATAAAACACCCGACTGCTGCGTTATCCTGTATATATTACACAAGACTGCTGCGTTAACCTGTATATAACACAAGACGGCTGCGTTATCCTGTATATAACACGACTGCTGCGTTAAGCTTTAGATAACACGCGACTGCTGCGTTATCCTGTATATAACACACGACTGCTGCGTTATCCAGTATATAACACACGACTGCTGCGTTATCCTGTATATAACACGATTGCTGCGTTGTCCTGCATATAACACCCGGCTGCTGCGTTATCCTGTATATAACAAACAACTGCTGCGTTATCCTGTATATAACACAAGACTGTGAGTTATGCAGCACAAATGCCAGCACACAGACTGCAAGCAGCTGTTTCAGGCTGTGTTTGCTTCCACGCCAGCTGCTTAGTATCATTATCACCAAGAACATTTTTCTAAACATACACATGGAAGGAGGACCCTCACAGTGACCAGCAATAAGACTCCTGATACTTTATTTACTTCGTGTTTAATAAAACATGTCATTACAATCTGAGTCTTGAAAAATTATATAGAAAGAAACATATAGAAAAGTGTTTGGGGCAAATATAAGTAGCAATGGGGTAAAACAGCATTAAAGGGACACCAGCACTTAAACTTGCAATATAAAGTGGATATTAACCCCCGAAAACACTTAGCAAGAGCTCTACTCACAAATCATTCAGCAGGCGATTTATTGGTGACACAGCACAGGATACGGACTCTGGTCCATCCAAGACCTTCCATCGTGCGATTTGTATCCCCTGCTGTTTCACCAATCGACCACATACCTTTAATGCCTGCATTATTATTCATGTTTATAAATATGCCTATTATTTATTAATAATTTGGCCCCGTAGTCTTCTGGAAGAAGACAATTCTGCAAAATAGGATAATACCAAATCCGCCAACAATTTAACAAGTAGAAAACGTGGTATTCTCACATATGTGAATACGATAGATATGGTACCATTCTGGGTAAAGAGATTAGGGCTACAAAAGGATTTGATAAATTGAGCCTTTATTTGAAAACGTTATCAGCAAAATTGTTGAAAGGAATATAATTTCTTTTTAGAGCTACAAGCACCGTTCTTACAAGCACCGTTCTTACAAGCACCGTTCTTACAAGCACCGTTCTTACAAGCACAGTTCTTACAAGCACCGTTCTTACAAGCACCGTTCTTACAAGCACCGTTCTTACAAGCACCGTTCTTACAAGCACAGTTCTTACAAGCACCGTTCTTACAAGCACCGTTCTTACAAGCACCGTTCTTACAAGCACCGTTCTTACAAGCACCGTTCTTACAAGCACAGTTCTTACAAGCACCGTTCTTACAAGCACCGTTCTTACAAGCACCGTTCTTACAAGCACCGTTCTTACAAGCACCGTTCTTACAAGCACCGTTGTTACAAGCACCGTTCTTACAAGCACCGTTCTTACAAGCACGGTTCTTACAAGCACCGTTCTTACAAGCACGGTTCTTACAAGCACGGTTCTTACAAGCACCGTTCTTACAAGCACCGTTCTTACAAGCACCGTTCTTACAAGCACAGTCCTTACACGCACAGTCCTTACACGCACAGTTCTTACACGCACAGTCCTTACACGCACAGTTCTTACACGCACAGTTCTTACAAGCACCGTTCTTACAAACACCGTTCTTACAAGCACCGTTCTTACACGCACAGTTCTGGCAGAAAATGGCAAATGTTGGAATGATGGCTTATATGCTATCATCCACTAACCGGTGCAGACCCGGCCTTGGCTTTAGCAAGCAGTGTTATACAAACACTTTACCAACAGAATCATTCACCTTTTTGATGTTGAAAAATGAGGGATAGGGGTATGAAAATCAAGGGAAGCTTAATATCAGAATGTAAACCTAGATAGAAGAGCAAAGGAGAACAGGGTGTTGTGCTTGGTCATGGAAGTCTGCGATGCTTAGAAATAAGAACTTCTGTGGAGGGAAGGGGTGCGGGGGGTAGAGAAAATATTACGAATGATTATATATCAGTGTATGTGTTTGGCAAATGTACATCTTGTTAAAGTGGTTTTGTTTGTTATCATTTGTCAAAAACATAATAAAATGTGTCATACAAAAATGAACGTTGAAGTCGATAATAATACTGTTGTATCTCAGAGGAAACATTTGTTTCTTTTTCTCTCCTGTGCAGCGTGAACCTCCTACATGGGCACATTATTTCCCCTTAATGTCAGAAATACAGATACAACCACACGGGAACTCAGTTCTTTGAAATTAGGAAGACCAGGCCTCTAAGTGGGTAGGAACCACCTTTAATGCTATCATTTGTTTCTCATTCATGTTTGACTTTAGGGTCACTTATCAAGGTCATCCTGCTGTGGAACTGGTGCAATATTAGTGCAATATACCAGGGGTGCTCCACTCCCGTCCTCAAGCCTTTCCAGGTCAGGTTTTCAGGATATCCCTGCTGCAGCACAGGTTGCTCAGTCGAAGACAGCCTCTGATTGAGCCACCTGTGCTGAAGCAGGGACTTATAGAGCCACCTGTGCTGAAGCTGGGAGATCCTGAAATCCTGACCTATTGGAGGGGTGGGGGAGGGGGAGCTTGAGGACCGGAGTTGCGCACCCCTGCAATATACTACTTCAGAGTTGAAAGCTGCTGCTTTCTTTTGCACCAGTGTTACACCTGTCATGATAATGTCATGAGGTATTATGTATTTTAATAAATCTGGTGCTTCAGGGGTTAATAATGAGTTACAGTTTGAAGTTAAAAATACAATATTGGGGTCTGGCTTGTCATGAATCTGTGGGAGCTTCAAAGGGGCTTGATTGAAGTTGGGTGTGGAAAGTACAAAGAGGTTTCATGGTAGGTAATCAGCTTTTGCAGGCCTAGTGGTAACAACTGATCTATAGATAAGGACATATGTTCTGCCAGACAGGGACTCTGACATAAACAAAAGGTTTTTCAAAGCATGCTCTGGAAAGGGTTTAAGGATTGCCTGGGGGTGGAACTATCCTACGCCATCCCAAGATATGTAACATGGCATCAGGGACTTGACAGCGATGCTGACGAATACAATTGTGATATTTGCATTCGTGACAGGGGGACGAGCGCAAGAGGTCCAGATATGGGAGGTCTACTTAAATTGCTTCAATTTAGGATGAAGACGTTCAGGTTCAGTCTCTTTGCGTACGCCATGGAAGCCTGAATTTATTGATGTGACTCACGTGTGTCTAAGTATTAGTTAAGGAAAGTTATAAATACATTTAGATAATGAAGATGAGTTTAATGTCGTTGGTAAAAGTTTTTTGTTTTTTTACTCTGACATAAAACTGTCAATCTAACAGCAGATTTACGACAGGGGTGGGATTAAGCTGGTTCCATGAGGAAAGAAGGTATTTAAGTCTGGGAAAAGATTATGAACATTAGATGTCTACAGAGGTGTATTTGGGACCAAATACGGGATATCTCATCTGCTCTTGCCAGTTATCTCTCTGGGAGGAAACATATGATATATGGTGATGTATAGCGTTTTTTTTTTTTTAATTAATGTTATATCCCTTTTATTTTGAGAAACTGTTCTGCATTGTATTTTAACTGTATGTTTATTGTAATCTTTTTTTCTGTAACCTAAGCGCTCTATTTTTAGATATATTAAAACATTTAATAAGTAATGCTTTGGGCTCTGAATGAACTGTTGCACGCTCTGGGGAGAGTATTTACGTTTTAGGACACATTTTGCTACAATTGATTTCTGTGTGTTAAAGTGCCTAGTTTTCCCTATAATAAACAGAGACCTGGGGTCCTCGCAAATATTAATTTCACATCTTATTTGCATATCCCAGGTTTATTTTTATTTATTTATAAAATATTTTACCAGGAAGTAATACATTGAGAGTTACCTCTCGTTTTCAAGTATGTCCTGGGCAGAGAGTAAAACAAATAATACATGGTTACATAAATGAACAAGGTATACATTATATACAAGACATTGCGTGCACAGTTAAAGAAAATATATATTATGAGCGTATGAAACAGTTACAGACCAGATTAAAGTGTGAGACAGCCTTAGATTTGAAAGAACTTAAGCTGGTGGTGGATATGAGAGTCTCTGGTAGGTTGTTCCAGTTTTGGGGTGCACGGAAGGAGAAGGAGGAACGGCTGGATACTTTGTTGAGCCTTGGGACCATGAATAGTCTTTTGGAGTCTGATCTCAGGTGATAGGTGCTGCATGTGGTAGGGGTGAGGAGCTTGTTCAGGTAGCTGGGTAGCTTGCCCAGAAAGTATTTGAGGGTGAGACAGGAAAGGTGAACTTTGCGCCTAGACTCTAGTGATGACCAATCAAGTTCTTTGAGCATTTCGTAGTGATGTGTGTTGTAGTTGCATTGGAGAACAAAACGACAAATTGAATTGTAGAGGGTGTCAAGTTTGCTAAGGTGGGTTTGAGGAGCCGAGCCATATACTATGTCTCCATAGTCAATAATTGGCATTAGCATCTGCTGTGCAATACGCTTTCTGACCAGGAGACTTAGGGAGGATTTGTTCCTGTAAAGTACCCCTAGTTTGGCATAGGTCTTGGTTGTCAGGGTATCAATGTGCATCCCGAATGTTAAGTGGGAGTCAAACCATAAGCCCAGGTATTTAAAACTAGTGACAGGTGTTAGGGTGGTGTTAGCGTTGGTTCTAATCAGGAGCTCAGTCACTGGAAGCTTTACAAATTTAGTCTTGGTCCCAAATACCATTGTTACAGTCTTGTCAGTGTTTAAAAACAGTTTGTTTTGGGAAATCCAGTTTTCGAGTCTCAAAAAGTCAGACTGAAGTATGTGTTGAAGATCATAGAGGCTATGGCTGTGTGCATATAGGACTGTGTCATCTGCATACATGTGTATTGAGGCTTCCTTACAAGCTGTGGGAAGATCATTAATGAACACTGAGAAGAGTAGGGGCCCCAGAACAGAGCCTTGCGGGACACCACAGGTGATATCCAGGGGGTTGGAGTTAGAGCCTGAGATGGACACATGTTGGGATCTTCCTGATAGGTAGGACTGAAACCAGTTTAAAGCATGTTTCCCTATTCCAGAGCTCTGGAGTTTGTTAAGCAGGATAACATGATCAACTGTGTCAAAAGCCTTTGCAAAATCTAGGAATACTGCACCAGTGAGTTGTCCCCGTTCCATTCCACACTGGATTTCATTGCAAACTTTTAGCAGGGTAGTTACGGTGGAGTGTTTGGGACGAAACCCAGACTGGAAATGGCTAGGGAAATTTGTCTTGGCGTAGAAATCGCTTAATTGGGAGTGGACACATTTTCCCATAACTTTGGATAGAATTGGGAGAAGTGAGATTGGCCTGTAGTTTGAGACAGTGTTTTTGTCCCCACTTTTGAAGATTGGGACAACTCTGGCAGTTTTCCAGGTCTTAGGGGTATGGCCTGCAGACAGGATAGAGTTGACTATGGACGCAATTGGTTTGGCAATGGCTGGGGCACCAAGTCGTAGGAACCTAGATTGTAGTAAGTCGGGTCCACATTGGCTGCTTAGTTTTAGTTTGAGGAGCGCTTGTGTAATCTCCTCTTCAGATACTGGGCTAAATTGAAAATTGTGGGCAGTGTTGGGAGGGGGTGGGACTGTAGGGATACTCCCAGGATGAGATTCATCTTTGGGGTTTGTGCTGCGTTTTTTGCTAATAAGTTAGTGGCACACGCCACAAAGTAATCATTGAATGCATTTGCAATGTCAGTGGGGTTTGTCAGAGTAATATCCCCCTTAGTGATATTACTTGGTTGTTGATGGTTAGGAGGCTGGAATATATTGTTGATAACCTTCCAGAAGTTAGCTGGGTTTGATGTATCTTGGTGGAGATTGTCAGAGTAATATTGTGCTTTTGCATGCCTTGTTTGCCTTGTGCACATGTTCCGCATGCATCTGTAGTGATTGAGATACTTGGTAGTGCCAGTTACTTTGTAGCTTTTCCACAAGGCATCCCTGAACTGGTAGAGTGCTATAAGGTCAGGTGTAACCCATGGAAGGTGGGCCCCCCGTACCCTTATTTTGCGTAGTGGAGCATGGGTATCGCAGAGTTTTAAGAACTCGGATTGGAAATAGTCGAGCGCAGAATCGGGGTCGGGAATTAAATCGATTCTGTGCCATGGGCAGTTGGTAAGGTCATCCAGAAACTGTTGTGGGTTAAAGTTTTTAAATGTTCTAGTGAGAAGAACTTTAGGGCTTGAATGGGGCGGTTTAATTTTCCTTACACAGTACACTATTGCATGGTCACTGAAAATATCAGGAAGGATGCCAGAGGATTGGATTCTGCTGGGGTTTGAGGAGAGAATCCAGTCTAGCAAGGAATGGTTATGCGATTTCAGGTTTATCCGTGTGGGTTGGGAAATGAGTTGTGATAGGTTAAGTGACTTGAGTTGTATCTGGATTTTGTGGTTTTTAGGGTCAAGCCAATTGAAGTTGAAATCCCCTAGAACTAGCAGCTCACTCTTCTCATTCAGAGAGGAAATGGAGCCAAGAAATTGGGTGATATCAGTCAGGGATTGTAGAGGGGCTTTAGGGGGGCGGTACATGCCAGCAAGCAAGATGGGCTTAGAAAAGGGGAGGCAGATTTTGCCAACTAGAGTTTCAAAAGAGGGTGGACTTGGTGGGCAATTTAACAGTGTAAATTGTAAGGTGTCTGCAATATAAAATAACACCCCTCCTCCTCTCTTTGACCTATCTTTCCTAAAAATGGAGTATCCCTGAATGGCAATATTTGCATCAGGGGTTTTAGGGGATAGCCATGTTTCTGTTAGAACGATGGCTTTGGGTTTATGCATAAGGCACCATGCCCTTAGTTCATCCAGTTTGGGCAGCAGGCTCCGGATGTTTATATGGGCGACAGATAGCCCTTTTTGGAATTTAAAGGTGGAATTCTCAGGGGCATGGGACAGAGCTGAAATGGGAGGACCTGGGTTAGTTTCAATATCACCTGCTAAAGAGAGTAATAGTATGAGTTGAAATTTGGGTAGTTGTTTGCAAGTTGTAAATTTGTGGTGTTTTCCATTAGAATGAGCAGTGGTTGGTGTGCTGGTTTTTAGAGTTCTCCACCAACATTCAGTAGACAGTGCAAGGCTTTTGAGTAGTCCAGGGTGTATGGTGATGTTGGGTGTGGGCCAGGATGGAGGAGTTTGTAGTGGATAGAGGGAGTAACATCTCCATGAGGCCAGGAGAAAGAAAAAAGTTAAAATACATAGCAGGCTCATGATGCCAGAGGTAGGCAGTGCTGCAAGGAGCTGTTGTGAGCAGAGTGAGTATGAGCAGACTAACAGCAGGTGTGTGCCTGTTCCTTGTCAAATGTTTAGCTGTATTGCAATGCTAGAGTCAGTTCAGGGTTTTAGTGTATTGTGCTGTCAGTTTTGGGAGAGACTGCAGTAAATAAGTTGTAAAGGGGTGGGGGGTTGAAATAGGCAGGTTAGCAAGCATGGGATCATAGTGTGATCTGAAAAGCTTTCCGTTTGTTGTCTTGAGTAAAAGAGTGTGCAGTAGATCCAGTCCCCAGTCACCTCTAGTCAAACTGTAGTCTAACTGTATTTATCACTTAAAAACCTCACTTTCAATGCCTCACTATCTAATGCCAATTGCAGTTCCTGCAGATTGCAGGAGAGGTGTTTGTTATATACAGCTAAAATAGTCACATGACCCTCCCCCTCCCCAATCAGTCAGCTTGTTCCATTTGGTCAATTAACAGCACAGAGTTAAGAGGAAAAATAAAAACTTTTTAAATTCAAACATACTAACATATCAATTCTACAAGGCCAGATTCAGTCTTTTACACAGGGTTTCAACATTAGGAACATACATATCAATTCTACAAGGCCAGGTGGTGGACATGTATAGATATGATTGCAATCGAGTAACGGGTTAATATTAACTCATTGGAGGTACCTTGCGCAGGCGAAATGTGAGTTAGCTCGAGTAGCCGTGTGCATTAACCCTGGTTGCATATCTAAGTCACGTGCTCACTTGTGTGCTGTTTGTGACGGTGGTATACTGGGACGGATTTAGGGGAGAGGTTAACTCATTTGAGGGACCTCTGCGGAGGTGAAAAGTGGGAGCGCTTGCGAGCGTGAGTATTAACCCATGTCCCGTATGCAGGTTGCGCGCTCACAGGGGTGCCGTACGTGACAGCACCACTTTTGATAAACGATGCCTTTTCATTCACAGCTAATCCTATATATTGATTGTAAACGATTGAAACAGACAGGGCTATGTATCATGTTTAAAAAAACTGGCACCTTGATGCATATCAAATATTTACCATTGCATTCTTTAGTGTCAGAATCAAATGTCAATCCTTTGTTTATTATACACAGATATGTTAATATGTTATCTTGAGAGCTAGAGGGTTTTGTATTAAAAACAAAGAGAAGTGAAACAATGCCAAGCGATGAAGCCATTGCTTTTTATTACAATATTGTAATGCATAACCCTCCCTTACATACTCCTCTGTGTATTGTAACCATTCCTCAAAATGAGTACTCGTTAATAAGCCCTTTAATACACTAAGGTTAAGGAACTTGTGCTCATAATTGACTTTCATAGCGTCAAGTTAAAGGAGTACTCCTGAAGAAGATTCTTTTTTCTGCACCTTTTAAAATAGGTTTGAAGCAGGGGGTCTCTGGAGCTGATCCGTGTTGATTTCAGTCCCCGGAGACCCCCAGCTTCTGAAGATACTTGCCTCCGTAGGGGGTTCCTGAATCATGTGGGCCAATAGGAAGCCACAAGGGATGAAGTACGGCTTCCTATTGGCCTGCGGGACGCGGCGCTTTAAAGCCGCTATTTTGATAGCCCCAAATAGCCTGATTTGGGCTGCTACCAGCACTCCCTTCTGAGGTAAGTATCTCGGGAAGCAATAGATCTCTCGTTTTCAAGTATGTCCTGGGCACAGAGTCTTGATGACAAATACATAGTTACAAATACATAGTTACATTAAGCAAGCAGGGTTATACATTATATACAAGACATAGCATGCACAGTAAGGCCTCGGGCATGGTGCCTCGGGCCGCACTGAGCCGTGCTCTGCCTTGCCTGCTCAAACTGGAGCTTTTTTGTGTCCTGCCAGACGAGGCAGTGAGCACGCTTTGGGGGCGGAGGCGTGGTGGGAGGCGGGGCTAGTCCTTCGCTCCCATTGGATGTGAGCGGTCACGTGACCGCTCCTCCCCCCCCCCCCCCCCTGAGCGGCAAATTTTAAACTTGCCTGTCTCCTCATAATTTCTCAGCCTCCGCACGCATGCGGAAGCAGCTGCTAAAGCCGCGCTGATCACAGATGAAGGGGGTAAGTTCATCTGCTCAGCGGGGTCTGTGGGACTATGTCCCAGGCCTAAGAGATAATACAGTATATGTTATATGCGTATGTAACAGTTACAGACCAGATTAAAATGTGAGACAGCTTTCGTTTTTAAAGAACTTAGACTGGTGGCGGTTGTGAGAGTCTCTGGTAGATTGTAGTAGCGGACGGATACTTTGTTGAGCCTTGGGACCATGAACAGTCTTTTGGAGTCAGATCTCAGATGATAAGTGCTGCATGTGGTAGGGGTGAGGAGCTTGTTCAGATAGACGGGTAGCTTGCCCAGAAAGTGTTTGAAGTCAAGAAAGGAAAGATGAACTTTGCGCCTAGACTCAAGTGATGACCAATCTAGTTCCTTGAGCATTTCGCAGTGATGTGTGTTGTAGTTGCATTGAAGGACAAAACGGCATATTGAATTTTAGAGGGTATCAAGTTGGCTAAGGTGGGTTTGAGATGCCGAGCCATATACTATGTCCCCGTAGTCTATAATTGGCATTAGCATCTGCTGTGCGATACGTTCCTTAGAGAGGATTTGTTCCTATAAAGTACACCTAGTTTGACATAGGTTTTGGATGTCAGGGTATCAATGTGCAACCCAAATGTTAAATGGGAGTCGAACCATATATCCAAGTATTTAAAACTAGTCACAGGGGCTAGGATGGTATTAGCATTGGTTCTGATCTGGAGCTCATTCATTGGAAGCTTTAAAAATGTTGCCTTGGTCCCAAATACCATTGTTACAGTCTTATCAGTGTTTAAAAACAGTTTTGTTTTGGGAAATCCAAGTTTCAAGTCTCAAAAAGTCAGACGGAAGTATGTCTTCAAGGTCGGAGAGGCTATGGCTGTGTGCATATAGATTGTGTAATCTGCATAATGTGTATTGAAACTCCCTTACAAGCTGGAGAAAGATCATTGATGAACACTGAGAAGAGTAGGGGCCCAGAACAGAGCCTTGCGGAACACCACAGGTGATATCCAAGGGGTTGGAGTTAGAGCCTGAGATAGACACATGTTGGGATCTACCCGATAAGCAGGAATGAAACCAGTTTGAAGCATGCTTCCCTATTCCAGAGCACTGGAGTTTGTTTAGCAAGATAACATGATCAACAGTATCAAAAACCTTTGCAAAATCTAGGAATATTGCACCAGTGAGTTGTCCCAGTTCCATTCCACACTGGATTTCATTGCCAACTTTTAGGAGGGTAGTTACCGTGGATTGTTTGGGGCGAAAGCCAGATTGGAATTGGCTAGGGAAATTTGTCTTGGTATAGTAATCGCTTAATTGGGAGTGAACACATTTTTCCATGACTTCGGATAGTATTGGGAGAAGAGAGATTGGCCTGTAGTTTGAGACAGTGTTTTTGTCCCCACTTTTGAAGATTGGGACAACTCTGGCAGTTTTCCAGGTCTTAGGGATATGGCCTGCAGACAGAATATAATAGAGTTGATTATGGAAGCAATTGGTTTGACAATGGCTGTGGCACCAGGTCATAGGAACATAGATTCCAGTTATTCATGTCCACATTGGCTGCTTAGTTTTTTATTTGAGGTTCTCTTGTGTAATCTCCTCTTCAGATACTAGGACAAATTGAAAATTGTGGACAGTGTTGGGAGAGGGTGGGGCTATAGGGGAACTCTCAGAATGAGGTTCCTGTTTGTAATTCGGGTTGCGTTTCACTAATAAGTTAGTAGCACACCCCACAAAGTAAATCATTGAATGCATTTGCAATGTCAGTGGGATTTGTCAGAGTAATATCCTCCTTAATGATATTACATAGTTGGTGATGGCTAGAAGCCTGGAATATATTGTTGACGACTTTCCAGAAGTTGGTTGTATTTGATGTATTCTGGCGAAGATTGTCAGAGTAATATTGTGCTTTTGCGTGCCTTGTTTGCCTTGTGCATATATTCCGCAGGCATCTGTAGTTATTAAGATCCTTGGTAGTGCCAGTTACTTTGTAGCTTTTCCACAAGGCATCCCTAATATGGTAGAGCGCTATAAAGCTGGTTGTAACCCACGGAAGTTGGGGCCCCGTACTCTTATTCTGCGTAGTGGAACATGGGTATCACAGAGTTTTAAGAACTCGGATTGGAAATAGTCGAGCGCAGAATCAGGGTCGGGAATTAAGTTGATTCTGTACCAAGGGCAGCTGGTAAGATCAGCCAGAAACTGTTGTGGATGAAAGTTTCTAAATGTTCTAGTGAGGAGAACTTTAGGGCTTGATTGGGGTAGTTTGATTTTCCTTACACAGTACACAATTGCATAGCCACTGAAAATGTCAGGAAGGATGCCAGAGGATTTGATTCTGCTGGGATTAGAGGAGAGAATCTAATCTAGCAAGGAATGGTTGTGAGATTTCAGGTTTGTCCGTGTGGGTTGGGAAATGAGTTGCGTTAAGTTAAGTGACTTGAGTTGTATCTGGATTTTGTTGTTTTTAGAGGCAAGCCAATTGTAGTTGAAATCCCCAAGAACTAGCAGCTCACTCTTCTCATTCAGAGATAGGGTTGCCAGGTGGCTTCACCAAAAATACTGGACATAATGGTGAAAAATTTGGCGCACTCAAAAAGTAGGTGGGCAGTCTTGTTATTTATAAATTCTCAGACCGATACGTAATTTTTTCTAAATTTCACTCCACGTATGCACCAATTTGCACTATTTAATATTCTATTTCGTAAGAATTTCTGGGAGAGGTTTACGGATTGAGCTCCCTCCCAGCATTTTTTTTACAAAAAAGAATATGAAATGGAGCAAATTGGTGCATACGTGGGGTGAAATTTAGAAACAAATGACATAACGGTCAGATAATTTATAAATAACATACCTGCAGTCATACATGGCGAGCTATACTGATCTTAATGCTTCTCTCCAACTACTTCCAAGATTGTTGCAACCCCCCTTATCCTCCCTCTCACCCCCCCTAATCCTCCCTCTCACCCCCCTCATCCTCTCACCCCCCCTCATCCTCCCTCTCACCCCCTCCTCATGCTCCTCTCACACCACCACCACCACCACTAATCTCCTCATCACCATCCCCTCACCCCTTCATCATCATCCTCATCATCTCATTCCCGCCCCATAATCATCATCTTCATCTCATTTCCCCCTCCCCCCAACAATATCATCATCATCTCCTCAACCCGAATTGTGTTTCTTCTTACCTTATCTCCTGGCAGACAACTCTGGGACCAGTCCCTGCAGGAGTCTCAGTCGCCGGGGTGTGGGTTCCGCCCCCGCCGTTCTCGGATTGGTCATCCTCTCCTCCACTCAGCACTCATCTCCTCACTGCTACGACCACAGTCCGCGGCCCGTCCCCACAGCAACCGCGCTTCCAGCGGGCCCCCGCCGCTGCACTCACGCTTCCCGCCACCACACTCGCTCTTCCCGCCGCTCTTGCGTGTCCGGTATTTCCTCAAATTTTTTACCGGACACACTGCACAATTACCGGCCTGTCCAGTTCAAAACCGGACACCTGGCAACCCTGTTCAGAGAAGAATTGGAGCCAAGAAACTGGGTGATATCAGTCAGGGACTGTAGTGGGGCTTAAGGGGGGCAGTAGATGCCAGCAATGAAGACGGGCTTAGAAAAGGGGAGGCAGGTTTTGCCAACCAGGATTTCAAAAGAGGGTGGGCTTGGGGGGCAATTCAGCAGCGTAAATTGTAAGGTGTATGCAATCTAAAAACAAACAAAAAAATAATATATATATATATATATATATATATATATATATATAAATAAGTGTTGCCAGGAGTGCCTCTTTAAGAAAGGCAAAACATATATTTGCGGGGTGCTTCTCCCCTGATACAATCGCCTCTTCAACCCAACAATGTGCTGCAGGGTAAATCGTGGTTCTACACGTACAGGTTTTATTTAGTGCCACGGGAAGAGCGCCATTGCCGAAAATGGTCTTCGCTTATGTAGTTATAGGGTGGTAACCATACAGCGTATCACTTCTCTTGTGGGGGGTCATATGTAGTTTTAAGAAAAACTGTGCAGATTCCGCACAAAAGTGAATTCTGTGTCCAGGTCCTTTCGGACTTATAGTCTTAGTGTACACGAAATATTAACTTTAAGCAGCACTCTCCTGGCTGACACCTTTTTCATAGGGTGCAGCTTTCCTCAACCCCGCAGGTTTAAAAGTTTTGTAAGGACAAATACAGTATGTATCATCCAGCCACATATTTAGCACCATGGATAATGGAAAGCAATCCCTGCCAAGCTTGCAGCTGTAGTGTGTCCCAAAAAAAATAACAAGAGTCAAATCGCTTCCAACAGAAACCCGTTCTTGTGACTGTACCAGAACACAGCCAGGAAGACAGCTGACAGCAGAGCAAAGCACACAAAGGTTTTCTTGTGGTGGGAAATATCCATGTGTAGTTAATTCCTTAAGGCAATTACTGACACATCTTGATACAATCTGCTTCTCTCCTCTGCTGATCCATGGATCAAATGGAGGCACTGTGCATATATATATATATATATATATATATATATATATATATATATTATATATACGCTGTACCTAAGTATTTTTTAATTTTTTTTTTTTATGGATGTGTTTCATTTCAGGTTAATGGAGACGGCGCGAGAGATGACCCGGGAATCATTGCCGATCAAATGCCTGGAAGCGGTTATCCTGGGAATGTATCCTTTAACGGCCTGATAAAGCAATGAGGAGGAAGTAATTATTAGATAGGGAGAAGGAGCGGCTGAGTGAGTAAAGACACTGACTGGCACAGAGTATTAAATTGGAGATTGGAGTTCCCATGGTACTTTCCAAGATCAGACGTCGTGAAAAGTAAATCTATTCACATGTATGTAACGTCTGGAGACGGGAGATATACTCACCCAACATTGAGAACCTGGTGAATTTTGGATATTCCTGTTTTTAAAAAAAAATGTAAAAAAAAAAAGCAGTGAAATGTTAGATTTTAACAGAAATTGCCAGACACCAGTATCATAGTCCAGGATCAAATTTGACACTTACATTTGCTAATGTTTTGGTGTTTTTTGAGACGTGTTGACTTTTGTGGTTTTGCGCAAGATTCTTGGCAAAATTCACTAATGCACCAAATGTTTATGCTAAAAATGTATTTTAAAAAAAAAACATGGGGGAAAGGGATTTAAAAAGGTACCGTTTATGCCAAACACAGGGCATCTGCGTCAATGTGCGAGGAGCGACGTGCGACCCTTTCACATCTTGCGTTGGCGCAGATTTCTTCTGAGCAGAAGCTGATATCGCCTAAACCTGGCGGATTTGTCGCAGAGAGAGGCAAACGGCACCAGTTATAGGCTCAATGCCTGACACATCTCATTATAATACTGTGCTAACTTTCTGTTCCTCTAAATCCTTCTAAAATGCGCAAGTGCAGCAAACTAAGGGACGAAATGGATACTTGATACTTTCCACGCAGAGTAAAAAATAATGCAATTTGGGACGGTTTTGGATCAATGCTCCAGTTTGTGGCACGTGAAACATTTCTCCGATGAAGTTCGCATCATTGGCTTTGTGAATGTCAAAAATATCCTTTTTTTGTGTGTGTTTGTTTTGCTGCTGTGCACATTTCTTTCTCGTGACATTTGCACAAACATTTGTGACCCAATGTGGGACAAAATTGCACATCGTTGAAAATGGCCAATATCTTAGATCAGCTGTCCCCAAGTCCGCTGCTTTCCCGTGACAAAAATAGAACATTTCTAAATGATTCCAAGCCAAACCCATTGCAGAAGAAAGGGTCATATTGTTAATTATTGTAGCGAGGTGGTTAGTTGGCTTCTAAACCCTTTGCTGGGATTATTTGTGTTATTTGAAGGACGATTTAAATGTCGTCTATGGGTTCTTCACTGTAATTTGTAACTGTTTTATGAACTCACAAGTGATGCACTCCCTCCCTAGAGAAATATGTGACATCTGTTTCTTAGAATAATGTTTCTGCAGCTGTATCTTGTATTACAATTAAGCCTTCTACATCCAGCTATCTGCAGTAGTCATTTAAGGCAGGGGGGCTCAACTGCAGTCCTCAAGCCCTTCCCCAACCCCCACCCCACTCCCAACAGGCCAGGGTTTCAGGATATTCCTGCTTCAGCACAGGTGGCTCAATCAGCGGCTAAGTCGTAGACAGATTGAGCCACCTATGCTGAAGCAAGGATATCCTGGTGGGAGGGGGCGGGGGAAGGGTTGAGTACCGGAGTTGAGTACCGCTGATTTACGGTAATCTGGAGCTTTCCTCTGGATTGAAGCCAGTTCAGAACTGGAGATGAAGCACAGATTGTTTCAGGAGTGGTCACCCATCCCTTATTTGGGAACAGGGTCCATCCTAAAGACCATGGCGTGGTTCTGTGCGCTACTTTCTGGTTCCAGGGAGGGATGAATAAGAAAAGTGAGGACCATGTGAGTCAACAGGGGCTGGTTTTTAAACAGGATATTTTATTAATAAAAAAATGAGCTCGCCACCTAAATGAGCGTGGCTACTGAACCCCATGTAGTGACATTATCTGAGAAGATTAAGCTCGTATCTGTTAAGATCCTTATGTGGTCTGCATGGAAAACCACTGTGCACTGCCTGGTGGAGTGAAGAAAGTGAGGATCAACAGCAGGAGTTGCCATGTGAACACTTTGCTGCAGGCTGTGGGCCTTTAAAAAAAACAAATAAAAATAAGGTTGTGATCGGCTTTGAAGGGCACCTGGAGGTCACTTTCCAAATGAGTCGAATTAGGGAACTGCTTTTTTTTTTTAAAGTAGCTTACTCGGTTTGAAACCTCTGTCACCTCTTTAACCACAACTGAGGACAACTCAGGAAACATATGGAAAAAACAATATTATCATTTTCTATAGCGTAGAGCAGCGGTGCGCAAAGTGGGGGGCGCGACCCCCAGGGGGGGCGGGAGATTGTGCTGGGGGGGCGCGGGCAGTTGCAGAGGCCCCGCGCTCTTCCCCCAGGCATTTAAATTAAATGCCGGGGGATCGCGTGAGGCCCCTGCAACTATTTACTTACTGGGATTCAGCCGTCTGTGTTGCGTCACACGCCCACGCAGCGTCATCTGACGCGAAAGAAGGTAGGCAGGGGGGCGCGAGAACCGGGGCAGAGTGACAGGGGGGCGCAGCACAAAAAGTTTGCGCTCCCCTGGCGTAGAGTGATGCCTTAATAAGGAATTAATTACAGTAACAATCAGTAATTTAATGGCAAATGGCGTATCCAATTGAGATTGTCTTTCCACCTGCATTTTTGTTGCTGGTGTACTGGCCCATCTAGATGTCCAAGTGTTAACTGTGAATATTAGATTCCGCATCATATTTAGATAATGTTACCTTAGTAACATAAGGATACATTGTAGCTGCTGAGTCACTGACTGAAGCAGGGATAAGGCACTGCAGGAGTTTCCTTCGGGTTTTCATGTGGGTGACCTTGTCCTAGAATATTATTATCATTAACATGGTGAAGGCATTTGTTTGCTGAAACGTTGACCTGTATAAGATGTTTGGCTGATAAATAGTTGAAGTTACATTGAGAGTGCCTGGAGGTATTTTCCTATATCTGCTAGATTTTGGATAAAAGGCTGCTTGTTCCCCCTGGAGCAGCCGGGTCAGTAACCTCAATCTTTCTTATTGAATGTTTTAAAGCTGTTGGTGTGCCTGATGTAGAATTGTGGTCTTATGCATAACCAGAAGGGGGTTATATTCTGTTTCGCTACCTTCTTCTTAAGTTAGTAATTGCCCTTTGAAAACATATATTGAGCTGTTTCTCAGAACGGATTTGAGGTCTGTGCAGCAAGAGCTACACCTTACCATAGGGGTCGTACTAAGTTACACAATAGAAATAAAAACAGAAAGGCCCAGCGCAACATACAAAGTGACACAACATATAGTACAATACTTCAGTGCTAATCTGCTCAGGAATAAGGGTCATTTAGTTAAACCCTTTAGCCAAAGCATTATAAGCCTGCAGCCAACACCAAGGCATGACCAATCTGCAGGTCCTAACACTACCTGGTAAAATTCTCATGTACCTCTCTTTTTTGCTGGAGAGAGAAAAACCATACTGGGTCTGTGATACACCTGAACAAAATAACAATTGCTTATTGGAAAGTGGGGCGGGGCGAGCTTTAACCCCTGGGGAGGAGGGTCCACACCTCCAAACAACAACAGCTGCATAACCCAGCAAGCTCCAGAACCCCAAAGTTCATTAGATTTTCTATCACCATTTTAAGGGTTGGGCTAAGTGGGTCGGATTTGCGCTTTTCATTTTCCGGTATCTTGGGAAACAAATGTCTGCATATCTTGGTTCTCAGGATGGCATATTGGTTGTATGGATTGATCCTTTTGAAAATGTCCCTGAAGGAGCAGCTCAGGGGTAATGTCATTGCCTTGAAACGGATGAACCCAGTTAAACTCCCAGTGTCCCCTCTCCTCGGGACTTTGACTTAAGCTGCTCCATCTTCCTGTGCCTTGGGCTCCACAATTAGACTCAGTGTTCTGAGGCGCGGGGGGACGTGGCCAAAATGGGTTGTGTGGGCGTGGCCATGACGAGGGGGCGGGGCCACGACGCCAAGCAAACTAAAAAAAAACAACCTATGCCCTCCCCACACACACACACACACACACACACACACACACACACACACACACACACACACACACACACACACACACACACACACACACACACACACACACCTCAGCAGACTTCTCCCTCACCCCCCCACCTCTCACTCTCCCCCGCCTCTCTGATTGGCTCCCTGCCACACCACGTGACGCGTCGCCACTCGGGAACACAAACGCGCTGCCGGCTGCACTGGGGACCTAGCCTTAGAAATACATGTTTGTACTATTATTATATCTTTACACCACACCCCTCTGTGTTCCAGAATATTCTGTTGGGCGCCATGCTCTTTATTTCTGCTTTTTCTTTGTAAATCGTGCAGTTCAAGCCATGTGTAGAAAGCTTTGCAGTTACTAGGATACCAACCGGCGACGCCGGCAGTGACCATCGAACCAGTCACCTGAGATGAGGGGATTAGAGGGATGTCATTTTAATCAGGTCACTTGCTAGATTGTGTCACTGGCATTTACGGTGTGATTGTAACGAGGGTCGTCGTATTTCTGGTTTCATTTATCATACAGTGTGGACAGGACGGTGTGCACTGCAAATTCAGTCTGCCATGGGTTTTATTTCTGTTCATAACCAAACCTTTTTCAGGGTTTTCATGCAAACCTTATTTCAGAAACGTGTGCTCTCCCCATATCTGTGAGCGGGTTGTACACGCCCTTTGTTTGGGACTTTTCTGCAGATAGCTCCACTTCTTAGCATTGTTTATATTTTTACAGTGGTGTCTCTAAATTAAAAGCTGAGATTTAAATACAGTGCCACACATTGCAGACCCCCTGGATGCAAAAGGGTTAAGGCTCTGTAGACATATGTTGCATGTCCATTTTTCTTTCCTTTAAGTAAAATCATAGGGGTCTCTGTATCAAGGCAAATGTGATTCAATAATGGGGCGACATATAAGCGCCATATGCATCAACGAAACAAGCCCCATTAAAATCAGTAGGATTTTTTTTCTGTGATACATATAGTGCAGTTTCTTTGCCCAGAATGACTCTGCTTTTGCCTTGATACATAAACCACGTCAGTGTTTCCCGAGCGGGGTTCAGCGGCACTCTGGGGTTCCATGAGAGGATCGAAAGGGTGCGGGGGATTTCTCTGTTCTTGCAGGGCAGTTGCTAGGGGGCTGGGCAGTTTCCTCGATCCTGATTGGCTGCTGCTGGGTAATACAGCCAATCAGGTGGAGGTGTCCAGAGCCAACAGGGTGTGGCCAAGCAGAGGATGCCGCATGTACCGGAGAGAGGTGAGGCGATCTGTCCTGTCTTGTGTGTATTTGTTCTATTGGTGTGTGTGTGTGTGCGTTCGTTTGTTCTGTTGGTGTGTGTTTGTTCTGTCCTGTTTGGTGTGTGGGTGTGGGTGTGTTTGTTCTGTCCTGTTGGTGTGTGTGTGTTTGTGTTTGTTCTGTCCTGTTGGGGTGTGTGTGTGTGTATTCTGTCTTGTTGGTGTGTGTATTTGTTCTGTCCTGTTGGTGTGTGTGTGTGTGTATTTGTTCTGTCCTGTTGGTGTGTGTGTGTGTGTGTGTGTGTGTGTGTGTGTGTGTGTGTGTATTTGTTCTGTCCTGTTGGGGTGTGTGTGTGTGTGTGTGTTTCTGTGACTCCCTGCCCCCTCTGACTCTCTGTCCTGTTATTATGTGACCCTGTCCTGTTGTAAGGGTGCCTCAGCAACTCAGCACTCTAATTAGGGGCACCCCAAGAGAAATAAGATTGAAAACCACTGCTCTACAATATGATCTATGGCAATTATTTCACCCTTCCTACACTGTAAGGTCTATTGCAACTATTTTGGATTCTTGTGCCTGGACACTATCTACCCCTACCACTCCTACCGGAAGGCTGTTCCCTGCCTCTGCTACTCTCGTGAAAAAGTACTTCACATGTCCTTTACCAACTTCCAGCTCTAAAGTTTGAACCCAAGTCCTGCTGCACCTTATTTATACGTTTGAGATATTTTAAAGTATCTATCTTGTCCACTTTCTCTCCTTTTCCCAGTGTAACACATGTTGGGGGCGTTTAGGTTACATGGCTGGAGATGTGAACTCAGTGTCGGTGGATTTAATCTACTTATCTTTTATTTTCTCCAAGGATGCAAAGATTTAGGCCCAAAGCCACAGAGTCCTGCTAAATCACTTAATGTGGCATTATTCTAACTTAAAGAACCAGTCCAAGCGGCACTTATTTATTTAAAATGTATTTTTTTTTTTTTTTTTTTAAATATCTGCAGCCTTTGATTACCTTTATTGAAAACTAGGTACCTAGTTCGATTAGTTCTCCCGTGATCGATCTGCAAAGATCCTGCTTCCCAGGGTTCACTTAATGGCTGCCTTTCAGTTTCAATCAAGCCCTCAGTCAATGTAACTCAGCAGCTACAATGTATTCTTCTATTACTAAAGAAACATTATTGTTACAGTTTGCAGCTCAAACTGCTGGGAATATTGACAACAAATGATCACAAACAGGAAAGTGTTGCAAATATCTTACACTGCTGGGGAGGTGGGCTAAAGCCTGCTATAGAAATCAAAAGATGCTCATGATATTAAAACTGGGATTGAGTTGAATTTAAAAAAAAAAAAAAGGTCATAAATATTATCTAACGCTACAGAACTGATTTTTTTTTTTTTTTTTTTAAACACACGTACGAAATTGCTTCGACTGCTCCTTTCAATGACAAAAACAAAGTTTAACCATAAGTCATATCTATACCAGGGGTTACTCCCATCCAAACCCTATTATACAGTGTAGATGGGTGTAACACCTCAGTTACAGTAGTTCCTGGTGTTATTTCCTTCTCCCAAATTGAGCAAATGACCTATTTCAGGAGTAACGCTGAGACATGCGTAACACAATGTTATTGGAGAGTCACACAACGCTGTGCTACAATAATGTGACGTTAAGTCTATTCAAACGTGATGTAGTTTGGCCGTTGGTTTTGCATGTGATTAGCTTTGAGGATACAATGTTAAATCGGTGGGCATCGTGTGCGCTCCTTGTGAAGCCAACGTTGTGTTATGAGCCTTGAGTTCCCTGGGCTTTGTGGATCTGGGCCTCACACCGGGGGAAGGACTAGCACAGATAACATTCCAAGAGACACTGTTTTTAAGTACACCTTTTGCTTGCTTCATTCATTGTAACATCGCCGGAAGAAGAGATCAGTGTATCTCGAAAGCTCGCACAAATAAAAGCATTTCGTTAGCCACAGAACGGTATCATCTATTTATTTTTTGATTATTGAAGCTCGGCTAACACGGTACTGATACCTATATATATATATATATATATATATATATATATATATATATATATATATATATATATATATATATATATATATATATAATTAAAGTTAAAGTTAGTTTTGAACTCTTTCACTACCCATTATCCTTCACTGGTTATGAATGCACCTAAATGGGGCTTTTTATTTATTTTCTCTCACATTATATATGTAATTACCTTTAGTGCACCTTACAGACCTCATTGTAGCGATCACTTCATTAGTTTGGTACTGAAAGCTCATTCCCCAGTATTTGTAGTGATATTGCACTGAGAGGCGTCCGCCCGCCTTACTGTTCTCTTCTGGTTCATGCTATTCCCCCAAGATGACATTGGCAGTAGAGTAGGAGGGTTATTCGTGGGTCGTGACTGAAGCCTTTTGTGTTGTGCTCATAGATGGGTATTCAGGAGAAGCAAAAATGTTCTAGTATAGGCAGGGTTTCCAAAGGACAATTGCTGTGAATAAGCACATTATGTGAACTCCTGCTACGGGGGCACAGAAACACTTAAATCCACATGTAAGCCATTCAGAGAGGTTTTTTTGGGGAATGACAGGAAAATACTCAAGAAAACAGCTTTTTCTTTTTAGTTTCTCACATATTTTTACCCATTGAAAAATTAGGCTGACGAACATACATTTCCTGTGATGGAAATGGCAGCAACTTGTTTGAAATGGCCACAAGTTACCGTTAACAGTGCATCAACAGGCGCCCGCTCGGAGTAAAGGGAATGTATTGTTAACTTTGCATTACTCTATCCCTCACCATGTGTGTTTCTGGCCGTATGTGGTGTGACTGTCTGGTGATGTTTACCGCAGTGGGCAGAGACAAGCAGGAAGAACAATTACAGTGGACCCTCGATTTCAGTTAATGTGAATTCGCACGTATGCGGTTTAATTAGTAATACCAAAATGTAAAATGCGCGAGGGGCGTGTCGCTTGTACATGAGTTGGCGTGCGTGACATGTGGTGGTGCGCAGCACACGAGAGATGTTGTGGAGGTGTGTGGCACGGCACGCAAGACGTCTTGTGGTGGTGCGCGGCACGCGAGACGTCTTGTGGTGGCGCACGTCTCACGTGCCGCACGCCACAACCACACGTCTTGTGGTGGTGCGTGGCATGCGAGACGTGGTGCGCGGCACGCGAGACGTGTGGTGGTGGCGCGTGGCATGCGAGCCGTGTGGTGGTGGCGCGTGGCACGCGAGACGTGTGGTGGCGGCGCGCGAGATGTGTGGTGGTGGCGCGCGAGACGTGTGGTGGTGGCGCGTGGCATGCGAGACGTGGTGGTGCGCGGCACGCGAGACGTGTGGTGGTGGCGCGTGGCATGCGAGACGTGTGGTGGTGGCGCGTGGCACGCGAGACGTGTGGTGGTGGCGCGCGGCACGCGAGACGTGTGGTGGCGGCGCGCGAGACGTGTGGTGGTGGCGGCGGAGCGCGGCACGCGAGACGTGTGGTGGTGGTGGCGCGCGGCACGTGAGACATTTTGTGGCGGCACGCGAGACGTGTTGTGGTGTTGCGCGGCATGCGAGATGTTTTGTGGGAAGGGGGAAAAGGGACTTTTGGAGGTCTCGGGAACGGATCCCGATTTTCCCATATAAACTTCAGTTCAATTTGCACGAGGTTTTCCAGGAATGCGCCCCTCGCACAAGTTGAGGGTTTGCCCTATAGGGATTTTGCAGTAATGGTTTTTGGTGCAATTATTGGGCAATGCCTTGCAGGCCCCGATGGCAAGAAAAGGGTTACAAAAATCCTGTTATGCTTTCTGCACTGATGCTTTTCTTTTGATGTTGTATCCTGGAGATTTATGCTGGTATTTGTTAGTATTTTACGTTGTACGCCCTTCTATCACTGAAGGTGTTAAATGTGCTTAATTTCATGTCTGAAGAAGAAATGAGAAAGTAAATACATGTTGCTGAAAATATTTAAAGTTTGAGGACAAATATCCTGTTTACAGTTTGTGTTGAATCCTCCTGCAGAACATTGGTGATATATCGGCACGCAGAGTAATCACTGTATCGTCACGCAGAACTCTGACATATCGTCACGCAGAACTCTGATATATCTGCACGCAGAGTAATCACTGTATCGTCACGCAGAACTCTGATATATCTGCATGCAGAGTAATCACTGTATCGTCACGCAGAACTCTGACATATCGTCACGCAGAGTAATCACTGTATCGTCACGCATAACTCTGACATATCGGCACGCAGAGTAATCACTGTATCGTCACGCAGAACTCTGACATATCGTCACGCAGAGTAATCACTGTATCGTCACGCATAACTCTGATATATCTGCACGCAGAGTAATCACTGTATTGTCACGCATAACTCTGACACATCGGCACGCAGAGTAATCAATATATTCTCCTGCATAACTCTGACACATCGGCATGCAGAGTAATCAGTATATTCTCCCGCAGAACTCTGACACATCGGCACGCAGAGTAATCAATATATTCTCCTGCATAACCCTGACACATCGGCATGCAGAGTAATCAGTATATTCTCCCGCAGAACTCTGACATATCGGCACGCAGAGTAATCACTGTATCGTCACGCAGAACTCTGACATATCGTCACGCAGAACTCTGATATATCTGCACGCAGAGTAATCACTGTATTGTCACGCATAACTCTGACATATCGGCACGCAGAGTAATCACTGTATCGTCACGCATAACTCTGATATATCGGCACGCAGAGTAATCACTGTATCGTCACGCATAACTCTGATATATCGGCACGCAGAGTAATCACTGTATCGTCACGCATAACTCTGACATATCGGCACGCAGAGTAATCAGTATATTCTCCCGCAGAACTCTGACACATCGGCACACCGAGTAATCAGTATATTCTCCCGCAGAACTCTGACACATCGGCACGCAGAGTAATCAGTATATTCTCCCGCAGAACTCTGACATATCGGCACGCAGAGTAATCAGTGTATTCTCCCGCAGAACTCTGACATATCGGCACGCAGAGTAATCAGTATATTCTCCCGCAGAACTCTGACATATCGGCATGCAGAGTAATCAGTATATTCTCCCGCAGAACTCTGACATATCGGCACGCAGAGTAATTACTGCAGCTTCATGCTGGTTTAGAGATAGACTTTCATTAGTCGCTGGGTGCGACTGTCAAATATCTGCATGTCTTTGTTTGTACAGCAGATTAAACCAAGACCCCACCTATAAACCTCTCATCCACACAGTACATTTCCCTACATGTTAGCTTGTCTGCATACTAAGAAAAATAGTCCCAGAAACGTTGTGCTCAGTCTGATGTGGTGCGAGCTGTTTGACGGCACTAGGAAGGAGATAATTGGGGGGGCCGGTCACCTCTCCAGCACATTTTACCTTGCCACATAAAGTGTATGCTCACAAAAGCAGTTGGACTGTTACATTTTGGACTTGTTTTGGGCTGATTATTATAAGTATCCCCCTTTCTCTCACATGGAGAGTAAGATCATTACATGGGACCCTACAGCTATCAAGATCCATGGGTCCAAATGAGTGTCCATTAAGGGTTTTGAATCTAGGCTAAACAACAATGACATGTTAATGTAATATTCATTTCAGTGCCTTAGTCTGAATATGGGCCATGCTAAGCAGTTGCTCAGTTTAGTTATGCTCTAGTGCCACCTACATCCTTAGTAATGCTGCTGCTGCTGCTATACAAGCTGTAACTAGACAGGAGGACTTGCAGAAACGGACGTGTGGGGCCTCAGCCAGTGAACTGCATTAAGGCCCAAAGTTATGAAATGGTGAGAAACTTTACACACCTAATACATGTATTTTCTACGTTTCGGTGCAGTTGCACCTTTTTCAAGATACCTGTAACCTACCAGAGATTCTCAGCTGGCTCACATTTTAATCTTGTCTGTAACGGTAACGTACACCCATAATCATATCTCTAACTGCCCGCGAAATGTCTGTAACGGTAACGTACACCCATAATCATATCTCTAACTGCCCGCGAAATGTCTGTAACGGTAACGTACACCCATAATCATATCTCTAACTGCCCGCGAAATGTCTGTAACGGTAACGTACACCCATAATCATATCTCTAACTGCCCGCGAAATGTCTGTAACGGTAACGTACACCCATAATCATATCTCTAACTGCCCGCGAAATGTCTGTAACGGTAACGTACACCCATAATCATATCTCTAACTGCCCGCGAAATGTCTGTAACGGTAACGTACACCCATAATCATATCTCTTACTGCCCGCGAAATGTCTGTAACGGTAACGTACACCCATAATCATATCTCTAACTGCCCGCGAAATGTCTGTAACGGTAACGTACACCCATAATCATATCTCTTACTGCCCGCGAAATGTCTGTAACGGTAACGTACACCCATAATCATATCTCTAACTGCCCGCGAAATGTCTGTAAACTGAATGTATAACCTCTGCTCATTTAATGTAACCATGTATTGTCAATGTCAGGGCCGGCTAACCTCGCACTTAGAGGCCCTGCGCCCTTCCCCACAACATTTAACCTGATTGTCGGGGGAAGGCAGGGCCGGCGTGATGGCGGTTACCGAGGCCCTGTGCTCTTCCCCACGACAATGAAGTGGCTTGCTGGGGGGTGGGGGGGGGGGAGGGAGAACGCAGGGCCTCTGTAACTTTTACTTTCTCCGGCGACATCTCCTCCTGCATGGTCCCGTCATCATGGCTCCGCTATGTCCAATGGCGTCGCGTTGTCATGACAACGGGACACATGGTGACACCACGTGACGTCCCATTGTCATGGCAACTTGACGTTGCGGAGCCATGATGACCGGACTATGCAGGGGGAGATGTTGCCGGAGACGGTAAGAGCCGAGGCCCCACACATGTCCCTGCACTGAGCTCCGCAAACATCACAGCCGGCCCTGCGGGGTCTCTGGAAGTGCATCTCCTCCTGCTATCATGGTGATGACGCCCATGACATCGCGATGTAGCAGGAGGAGATGCCGGCTCTGGAGCAGGTAAGGCCCTGCGATACTCCCACTGCACCGGGCCCTGCCGAACTCCCCGCCGGGCCCAAATTGCCATCATAAAGCTATGCCCAGGACATACAGTACTTGCAAACGAGAGGTAACTCTCAAAGTATTATTTCCTGGTAAAACATTTTATTAATAAATAAAATAATATACACCAATCTTGCATAAGGTGCGTCTTCATCGAAACGTTGACCATAAGTTTGTTACTTTAATAATTGAGGAGTCGCCCAACATCAACATTTCTTGGATGTACAATATAAAAACCGACTTGCAAACAAGAATACTTGAGTTGACAATTCTCCCTGGCTCCAGCCACTCTTCCGTGTGCACCTAATTGGACCCGCTGAAGGCTCAACAATGACCTTTTCAGACCAAATGTAAGAGGTGGCCCAGTTTTTGATAAGGAGCGTAGTTTATTATATCTTTAGCAGGATACACATGCTGGAGGGGGCTACATGAGCCAAAACAAACCTCCACTGACACGTTCCGTGACCTCAGTTACTTCCTACGAGGGGAACGGACAGGACACCAAACTATCATACTAATAACCGTGCATGCAATGTATTGTATATAATATATACTCAGTTCATTTATGTAACTGTATTTGTAACCATGTATTATTTGTCATATTAACTATGCCCAGGACATACTTGAAAACGAGAGGTAACTCTCAATGTATTACTTCCTGGTAAAACATTTTATAAATAAAAATCAATGAATAAAAAAAATAACCTGTGAATATATTGTACTGGGAAATGTTTGACAGTTTACTTACACCTCACACTTACCGTCAGATAAATGGATATGTAATATCATTGGGTAACTGTAAGGATATGAAGACATACCAAGGAAGGTATGCCAGCTTAACTTTTTTTATTATGCAGATTGTAAAACTACACAAATCGCCATTTGTCAGACAAACAACAACTTAAACACTAATTTGCTTGTAATTTAACCTATGATTTAAAAAAAATGTCCTATTGACCTTTCTATACATCTGGTTAAATCTATGTGTTTTTAGCTATCTGGATTCTGGAATAGAAGGCAATGGGTTTACTGAGATTAACTAGAATAAACATTTTACTGTAAGACTTTGAGAAAGGTCGGGCACAGCCCATGGACATGTTCTTACAAAGCTTGCTTGTTATGAACCGGTGATTTGGAAAGAATTCTGGTTATTTTCCTATGTAGAGATGTTAAATGTGGGAGCCTAACACGGGAGTTGAAAAAACAAAAAAACCCTTAACATTAGTACAGTACTGTGCAAATAACATGTTTTATTTTAGCAGTAATTACATTTGTGCTGCAGTGGAAGCGATGTATGCTAGGAGATAATGGTGAGAAACAGGGTTGCAGACCTGTCGAGACGTGAATGTGTTCACAAGTGATATTTTCATTTGGTGAATACTGCAGAAATTGTACCTGTGCTTTTTTTTTCTTTGCGTTGATGGGGGACCGTGTTACCAAGGTGTAGCAATGTCTGAGGGACTTGGAACACCTCATCCTGCTCTTGCTATTACTGTTATACCTTCTTAACCCAGTGTGTGCAGATATCTTACGAACGGACAGGCGGCCGTGGAACGGTTTCCCATCAGCTTTAAAACTCAGTTCTCAGGGATCTACTTTCACCACGTTGTACTTGGCATTCACTGTAACGGACGCTATGGCACTCTGGGCATGAGCAGAAGACCTGACCTCATGGACAAACCATTGTCCTTTCGGACTCTTAGCGAACTCATCTTCGAGTTTGAGGACTCTTACAAGAAGTATTTACACACCGTGAAGAAGGTTAAAATTGGCTTATACGTGCCGCACGATCCTCACACCTTTCAGCCTATCGAGTGGCGGTATCTAGTAATCAATATGGGAAAGATGATGCGCGCAGACATAAAGAAAGAGCTGGAGAAACATGCCCGGGACATGAGAATGAAGGTACGTGCATATTATCAAAGTCATTCTTAACTCTTTCAGTGTATTTCCACCTCCGCGGTTCCTTGTAGGGTGCTTTCAATAGAGAAAAATGAAATGTGTTGAAAGGCAAACACAGGAATCCTAGGATGTCTTTTTCTTTGAGTCCCAAAAGTAACTACCGACATTGCCATGTTGTTTAAAGCAAAGCTTGTTTGTGGGTTGAGATTAGAGATCCAAATTGTTTGAGTTTAATTTCGTAGAAATACGGGGGTGTCTATGAAGCATAACCCCACATGTATGAGAGTAATAATATGCCCGTGCAATTGAAGCGTTACAAATGTACGGACAAATGTAGCTGTGTCACTGGAGGACATGAACAGGAGAGGAGGGTCCCATCTCGTCAGATCTTGTTCACTGCTCTGAGCCAATGGGCAAAAGGCCCCATGACTTGGCTATTGTGTCATGGGGACCCTGGCATGCTAGACCTCAAGGCTACGTAATGGGGCACCCAAAGGGTTAAACTATTTCGGCTAATTTGGCCTGTTTTTCTGTTTTATATCTATGTAGAGGAAGAAAGAAATGACATAATACCTGTTCAGCTCTGAAGGAAAGTCCCGTATTGGTCCGTATATAGTGCTATGTTTTTTTTCTCATAAAAATGTCCTTCTGAAAACTGTACTCGTATCACATGCGCAGCCTAACACCTCTTATTTTTCGTGAGCTTTAGGGTCGTGTTATGTGCGAGGCCGTACTATATTCGGGCCAATACGGTAAATAGAAATCTAGTCATTGAAAACCTGTTGCTGTCATTTTTTTTTATACCTTGATCTGGATTTCAGTATTGGGATCTGTCAGTCGTTCTTTCCATGTTCCCACAAATGTGGAGACCCTGGAAAATTCAGGCCGTCTTGTGTTTTCTCCTAGATACGTTGACTTTCAGAAGGTCTGTAATGGGTTTGTAAGTGTACAAGAAGACCGGTTGTGCTGTTATGAGAGATTATATTAACATTTACATGTACAACATGTACATGTACAACATGTACAACATGTACAATGTGGCCCATACCCTTTCCGAACCACTTGTCTTGGTCTTCTTTGTACTCCTAAATGTCCTTCATTTTGCTAGGTTAGAGTAGGGGTGTGCAAACTGGGGGGGGGGCACGGGATTTTGTTAGGGGGGGGGGGGCGCGGTTGTTGCAGCGGCCCCGTGCTCTTCCCCGAGGCATTTAAGTAAAATGCCGGGGGTCCGCGCAAGACCTCTGCAACCTCAACTTACCGGGGGTTCTCTAGTTTTCTGGACGCGTCGCCATGGCAACGCGACATCAACTGACACTGAGGGGTCACGTGACATGACTTCACATGACCCGCAGCGTCATTTGACGCCGGGTCACAGACTAGGGAGGGCGCGAGCGCTGGGGCTGTCACACAGGGGGGCGGGGCGCAGCTCCAAAACTTTGCCCACTCCTGGGTAAGAGTTATCCTGTGTGGATCTGTTACATTTACTGCCGTTTCAGTTAACCTCTTCCAACATCTCACGGTAAAGACAGTAGACTCTTCTTGTGCCTTGATCATTCAGAACACGGCGATTTATCTAGGAGTTTTCATCTTTCCTCCCTTAGATCCTGAAGTCCTCAAGTGCCCAGTCTCCGGTGAAAGAAAGAAGAGGGAAGTCACTGTCCCCTCCCAGGGGACGTACCAGCCCTCAGAGACGTTTCTGCAGGAGAGACAAATCGTGAGTGCTCCAACTTAGCAACATCACTTCTAAGCAATCATAAGGCGTATACCTCTTACAGGTGGAAGAATTGCCCAGCCAGGCTGGTTAGAACATCAATTGCCTCATTTCACTCATTTTATTTTGGGGGAGTCTTATGACAGACCTTCACTTGCAGCTCTCTAAATCTGTTTTACATTGGTATTTGGCAGAACCATGGAAGCTTTTAACTTTTTTAAGCCGTTCATCTTGTTTGCTGCCAGAGGAGCATGATCTGTGGCAGACCTTATGGCAGCCAGGACCTTGAAGTAGATTTATACAAAGGAGCTTTAACTAAACACTGCAGACAATCACTGGGGAGCTAGCAATGCAGACCAGGCTTGTAGAGAAGCTGTCAGAGCAGCAATCCCTCTTGAAATGTGTAGGTTTTTGTTTAACCTCGTCTGAACTAGGTTGTCCCCCGGAGCTAATCTATGGTCCCCCTTTCTCCAGGGACGTCCCTGTTTGGAGCAAAACAGTTTTTAAATGTTTTGTTGTTTCTTAAAAAAAATAAAAAAAAGATGGCTGACAGTATAGATCCAGGGTTTGAAGGGAACGAAATTTCAGCAACACCCCAAAACAGAAAAGATAAAATAATGGTGCAGTAGAATCACAGATGACTTGGCTCGTATAAAATGCCTACTTACAAACAGTAAGTGGAGAATCAGCATGTAACGGGGGACAGAATATGCAGGAACTCAGGAGGGCTCTTTCTCACGGTATGGCATTTTTATAGTCATGTTGATCTTTACAATGACAGTAGGTGGAAACACCAGGAAATTGAGTGGACAAGCCGAGGGTGAAATACAGCTTTTTTTTTTTTTCAAATGAGCACTGAGGCCTGAGTGTGTTATTCTGTTCCCCCGTTACATGCTGATTCTCCACTTACTGTTTGTAAGTAGGCATTTTATTTGAGCCAAGTCTTGTTATACCAGTCATCTGTGATTCTACTGCACCATCATTTTATCTTTTCTGTTTTGGGGTGTTCCTGAAATTTCACTCCCTTCAAACCCTGGATATATACTGTAACCATAGGGATTGTGTACATTTCCCTCTGAAGGTCGCAAATTTTTCTAATTCACCTTACAATTTATTTTATTATTCACATCACCATATTCATTATGAATTTTGCACATTGTGTTGTTTAGCGCCGTTCTTAATCACTTGGGTTACTTTGACAGTCTCCAGTGACATTGCGGCTTTCTATTGACCTCTGAAACAAGCTCTGGCCCCGCGGCCATTTTGTGTCTGGTGGGCAAATATTTATGCCTCGTGCTGGCACTACATGAATTGGGGGGTGTCTCTGGATGTTGGGGGACCATAGAGCAGTCTTGGGGGAACCCCCGGGTTCAGGTACATTTGAAAGAAAAAAAAATGAAGATCTGTAGCACTTTGCAACTGAGCCATCAGCTTTTATTTTAATAGATAATTATTTGCTCAGTCACTAAATTGCACCAGCTAAAGCAGTGGAGGCTAACTCCACTCCTCAAGGGCCACCAATAGGTCAGGTTTCCAGTATATCCCTGCTTCAGCACAGGTGGATCAGTCAATGGCTGAGCCAATGATTAAGCCACCTGAAAGTGAAATGAAAGTGTCCCTGTCTTTAAGCTTTTCAATTCTAAGGGGGTTATTCATCAAGCAGCATTAGTGCCGATCCTTGCTCTGTCTACCACACGGAAACTCCTTTATACTTTAATCGTCACTATTACAGTTTAACATATTATCCCCTACATGTCTGTAGCCAGAACATATGGCGTTAAGCCCCTGGTTGCCAGAGGGGCCTCCCCGCATTGTTTTTGGCAGCCAGAGGTTAAGGGTCAGAGGTTAAAGGTTAGACTGTCAGCTGCTAGAGTGCTGTGGTCCCATCACAAATATGAGGAAAGCTTAGTGAGTGTTAAAGCAGCAATCCCCCCCCCCCTTAAATGTACTTTACTTGAACTAGAGGGTCACCCGGAGCTCATCTGTGGTCCCCTGGCCCGTGGGGATCCCTCCTCCCCGTTTCCACGTAGAAACAAATGTAAACGTTTTGTAGTTTCCTTAATGGACTACAAACATGGCTGCCGGGGTCACCAGCGCCATTCAGGGCCCTGCCCCACACACCAATGTTGTGCCTGGCTGGCAAATATTTTTGACTGGTGTCACCACTACAGGAACGGCGGTGTCTCTGGGTGTCGGGGCACCATGGCGCTGCTCGGGAAGACACCCCGGGTTTGGTAAGTTCATTAGAAACAGAGTAAATCATGAGCAGCGTGGACTCTTTTTTTACTAATATCTGTAACTGAGCTTCTCTTGTTCATTGGTTAACCTTTTTCACTTAAGTCATTACTACATGTATGAGTGTATATGTATATATGGTTCACAGCATTGACTGCAGCTTGTGGTGGTTAATGCTAGGTGTGCTGGTAATGCGTGATGCGAGGGTTACGTTACATTTAAACTTGACTGGATGAGTCAACTTGTAATTTAAGCATCTGCAGCATCATGCAACACCCCCCCCCCTCTGATACACCAACCCATGCTATTTACTAAGTTGAGCCTAATTATTTTCTTCTGTAAATACTACCCGTTGTTAAGCGCTTGTCAAAGGCCAAAGGAAGAAGAAGCCCTCATTGTTCTAAATATACTCGGCATTAAATGGAGCAGCTGGAGGGAGTTAGGAGCGGGTTTATATTCTAAGCATGAATTCATACTGCAGACACATCCCATCTTTTCTTAGCAGTGTGAACTCCTGTCCCATTTAGTGGGTGGATAATTATAGCAGTTACGGCACCCTTGTCACTAGAGCAGTCTTCCCCCATACACCCGCTATCCAGAAATATCTACAGCGTGGGAATTAGCACTCGGCTTCCGCAGTCTTCCGCGACGCCACAAGAGTTTATTCTGACACACTGCCTCACGGTGTCCTGTTTTACGCACGGTCAGAAGGGCGGCGGACCCCCAGCTGCCAGCATCAGCTGTCTGCGTGTCGTGTTGACATACGTAGGCTGTGTTTGATTCTCACAGGATTTCAGTACGTTGTAATGTGGAGGCTGATATATGAGTGATCTAACCATGTCCTAATTGTCCTTCTTTAGGCCTGCGATGATGGACAAGAAACCAGCCAACCTCAGCACCCTGAATGACGTGGGCTACCAAATTCGGATTTAATAAAGCAAGCGTTCCCTGGTGCTTCCCTGTGCACTTTACCCTGTCGCACGTTCTTTTCTATGGATTTGTGACTATTTATTACAACGTTTTTATTTATGCTTTCAATTAGGAGTTTGCATTTTAGACTTTTTTAATACCAGGCTCTCCAGCTTTGAGAAACATCCCGTACCTTTAATACTGAGCACCATGACTGGTTTATCTGTGGACCTTCTGGTGTTACCCTGGCTCCAGCGGTATTCAGAGAAGTGGAAGTCGCCTTCATCTGGAAGGATTTGTAAGCAGCGTTTGTGTGTTGAGATATAGCATTAGAGTGGCCAGCTTCATTAGTCAGTGGGGGGATATTTAATAACCAGAATACTGATAACAGAACTCATTAGTCTTTGATGCGATTTTGGCAGGAACGCCCTTCCCTGTACACCTCTCCACCCTTCCCTCTTTATGTAAAGTAATGTAAGAGATGAGTACTTTGGTGCTCTCTGCATCCATGTCCCACCCTTCCCACATAGAGTAAGAGCTGTTATGGTGAAAATACTGGTCCCACAGCTATGTACTACCCCTCCCAGTACTAAGCAATGTGTATATACTGATCTGTGCCGTCTGCCACACAACATGGAGACAAGAGGTCTCAATTGTACATCTAGTAGTTATTGGAGCCTGTAAAACATTATTGAGCAACTAAGCCTGTCCTCAGAAAAGTGACGTAAGCTTCAATAAGTAATTTAAATGGATTGTGCCCCTTTGTCCATGTTGTGTATTGTGCATTGATTTCTAAATGCATGTAGACGCGGTAGATGAGAATACGGTTTATCAGCCGGCACAGAGCTTAATTTGGCATCATGGCCCATATTGACGAAGTCTCGCTCTTCCCTACGACACTTTTCACACTACGGTGCCTCTCAGCACCAGAAGGTGTTCTATGTAAGCGCAGTGCTTAGTAAACATGGGCCTATATCTAAGAAGACAGGGAGTGCAATGCACCTGTGATTTTCTGACATGTTCAGAGTAATGCAGCAAAAGTGACTTGCACTAATTGTAGTGCCAGCTCCAACACGCAAAAGTATCTCCACCTGATACCGTTTCTTGGCTGCCCCCCTAATGTGCTGTAATGGTATTACAATGAAGTGACTGGATTAGGCAAGAAAACTATGCAAAGACTGCATTTCAAGCGTATGCAAGAGACCATGCTTTTTTTTTTAAATTAGTTGACACCCACTCCCAGTGCTGCTTTAAATGACACGTTGCTCAGCAATAAAAGGAGCCTTGTGGATCAGAACCTTAGAACCACCAATGTCGCCGATTTACCTCAGCATTGTACCATCCGATGGGCAAATGAGTCTATAGTGGTGATGTAACCGCGTTGTGGCAGTCCTCTGCCTGTGTTTCTTACAGTACTATGTAGTTATAACTGTGGTTTTCAGGAAACCCCAGGCAGGTTGTTCCTAAAATCTGGTGTTGCGGTTCCCCAGGGAGAAGGTTGAACACCACTGTTCTGTGGCAGTGGGGAGAATCGGTTTAATCCAGATGTTCGTGTACAGTTTGAAAATGTAAATCCTGTTAGGACACTGAAAAACAATTTAACAATTTTAAGAATTAACAAAGTAATCTGACTTTTTCAAAAAAACAGAATGAGGTCATTTTAAAACAGAATTTTTTTTGCCTCATTGCCTTTCTCGATCAGAAAAGCCTGAAGAAGGGACTTTAGGGATCCCTGTTTGAGACATTTTTGGCAGAATATCTTCATAGATGTCATCAAGGCCTATCATTACCCTAAATTTGTTTTTATCATTTAATGATAAATAGTCGGCATTGGATGGACTGAGAGCAAAATCTGCAATAATCACACACGATTGTTATTCTGGAACTGTTTCTTCCAGGAGTACTACTATATAATTACTCCATTAACTTGTGTTACAACAACTTCCCTGCGAGCGAGCCGGTAGTTGACAGTGATATCGTAGAGACATACCATTAGGTAGTAGGGACCTTCTTCCTACCTGCCATTGTGTTTAGGTTTCGAGGATGACGCGTACATGTGGTGACCAGTGAAGTGATGGATGGGTCATTTTCCCGTTCTAAGATTAGAGGACTGTGGCTTCAATTACAGCTCCGATACTGTTCCTTCAGGGTTTCTCAACTCCAGTCCTGCAGACTGCCCTAAATGGTCAGGTTTTAAGGATATCGGAGCTTCTGCACAGGTGGCCCCAACCAGTGACTGAGCTCCTGGTAGAGCCACTTGTGCTGAAGCTGGGATATCCTTAATACCTGACAGGGTGGGAGGTGGGAGGTCTTGAGGACTGGATTTGAGCACCCCTGTGTTAGTTGACTGCCTATTATGTGACAGAGCTTAAATACATTAAAATATTCCAGCCATTTAAGATTTATGGGTGTTATTCACGAAACTCCGATACAGCCTATCGCACCGCGATCCCATGTTAGCCGCCATACAAGTTAATGTTAGTCATTGCGGGATCGCTGTACCATACCCCGTATTGGAGCTTATGGAGACCCACCAGAAATGAAGTAGGCAGCATCCTAGTTTTTATCTAACCATTTTTTTTTTTTTGTATTTTATGTGTGTTTGTTTTACGGTTCAATATTTTTATTTATATTCTTAACTGTTCATTCTTCAATAATGTTCAAAGTTAGATGCTATTCGTATATTGCTAAAAACATCAAATATTTTTTTTTTTTAGAATTTATTTTAATGTTTCACATTTTTATGATTTTTAGATATAGGTGAATTGAGTTTACATTGCCTTTGTTTTTGTTATTCCTGCTACTGCTTTTAAAAATGTGTGTGGTAATATCATTAACCAATATTTATGTCAATAACTCGAGCAATTACCAAGTATCCACCCTGGTTTTAACTCATTCAGTGCTGTTGTGGTCTGCAACATATTTCTTTTAAGATACTGCTCCACAGTCACTATACAGTATGTTGTAGGCTCCTTCAGCATTGGAGGAGTTTAATATATATATATATATATATATATATATATATATATATATATATATATATATATATATAATTAAATCAACAATGCTGCAAAAAAATTATAATAATTTGAATATTATCAAAACTGTGACTTCTCTGATGCAGAACGACGTCAATCTATCGCTGGCTCTAAAACTCCCTGACCCAGGAGATTGAGTTGAATGTTTTCCAATCCCTCATGTGGAGCCAACATGGCTACTGACCAACAAGTCAGATCAGATGTAGACAATGTTGGAAAACGTGCGTTCTGCTATTATCCCCATCATTGATTTGGACACTAGCCGATTCCTTGCTAGACAGTCCGTTTTCCCCATCCTTTAAAACCGACTGGGATGATCTGGAGAAACGTTAATATCAAATACCTAACGACCCCGATGGGTTTTCCTATCTTGGACTGATGTTTGGCCATGGAAGATCCGTAGGTCCATATTATTATATTTTAAAATTAAATAATAGATTACTGCTTCAAGGAGACACGGTGTGCTAATTTGCATGTCATTTCCCAGAATCCCTGGCTGCAGTGGAAGCACTGTATGCTAAGAGATAATGGTGACATGCAGGGTTACAGACCTGCCTGAGACGTGAATGTGCTTACAAGTGGTATTTTTTTATTGGCTTCAAGGTAAACCCCAAAGAAAGGTTGGATAAACATCTTAAAGTGACAAAATGAGTAAATGTAGCAGGCTGGGTGCTCCTCAATTAGGTTGCATGGATAGAAACAGACTATAATGGGTGGTAAATCCCTGCTCTTGATTAGACGCCAAATATACAAGATTTACAACTGCAAATATGCCATATTCTGAGACCATACACAAGTGCAAAACGAAAGTACTTTTCTTTTATATTAATGGAAAACCATCATAAGAATAAACTTTCTGTCATTTCAGATTTGTCCATTAAGGGTGTTTTTTGTTTTTTTAACCTATTTTTTTCAAGGTTATATTATGTCATTTTCTTGACTTTCCCGAGTGTTATATTTTGCTACTTTTTAGAAAATAAAAATTTGCTTTTAAATTTTTTCCTTTTGATGCCTCAAAAGCTTGTTGTGTAAAAGACCATAATATCTCCTGCTTTGCATCTATTACCCTTTTTTTTCTTTTATTATAAAGCTAACACTACTTTGAAACAGAAGAACAAGGAAATAATGCTTTTCTATGATTCTAAATACAGCAGAATAAGTCCAGCTCAGAGCTGCACCAGAGAGGTGTATGCTCAGTTCAATGGCTTGGGAGCACATCTAGATTAAATTGGATCAACCCATCGACTAAACAAGCATTAGGTCTATGGTTCTATGCAGAAGACCTCAATCCTTTCAAACAAGATGGCGTGGCTCTATTACACTCTCTGGGGTAGGGGTAGCACACTCCAGTCCTTAAGAGCTACCAACAGATCAGGTTTTCAGGATATCCCTGCTTCAGCACAAGTGGCTCAATTGAAGACTGCACCATCTGTGCTGAAGCAGGGATATCCTTAAAACTTGACCTGTGGGTAGCTATTGAGGACTGGAGTTGGCTACCCCTGCTCTGGGGGTTATTCATTAAATTCTGATGGTGCTGATCAGGGCACTATCGGACAGAAACTTACGTTGATTTCAATTGACATGAACAGGCGTTTGTGCGATCATTCCCCCAGCAGCACTATAACAGTTTAATGACGAACTCCCAATTTCTGAAACAATTGGGCTCTAGTTATTACATAAAGATGCAGTGAGCAACACACGGAAGGTTTACGTGTCTAGTTGTTGTACAGTACGTATATGGAAGGCTTTAAGAGATAATAGTTTAAAACTAAACCCTCTGGTGTGTTGGTCATCTGTTCATATTAATTGTTTGCATCATTTAGATACACAGGGGTGAGGCCAGAAACCAGAAATATGAGTCAATCATTGTGTACAAACAAGTTTTTTTTTTTAATAATGATTTTTCTCTGGTAATATAATTACATTTGTTAGAGTAAATGATGGGTTCTCTGGTGGGGCCTGTTTTTAATCCAAAAGAACATATTAGTGTACATGTTGCACAGGCACATGCAGTATTGCTGCCGCTAGGAGGACACATACAGGCATGGTCTACCCATCCAATATGCAATACCAGGGCACATCTCAGCAACCAGGCTTTATTTATTAAGTTAACAATGTTAATACAGAGAAGACAGGAGTCCCAATGCTACATCCAATATGACAAATTATTTAGTACATTACTATGTATTTTATCTGTATTCTTCATGAATATGGGTATTTATGAAGAATAGTTCAAATACATCGTAATGAATTAAATTGTTTGTCATATTGGATGTAGCATTGAGGCTCTTGTCTTTTGTTGTGGGCATTAGGCTGGGGCCATGGTACCGCAGAACTGAGCGAATAGTCTGCCAGTGTTCGCGCCCATGTGTTGTGCGGGAGGTAGCGCGCGGTGCGCAAGACATCCGTTCAAACGGATGTCTTGGCGCGACAGGCCGGTCACGTGAGCGGTTCGCCCAATGAGGCCGAACCAGCTCCGTGACGCCCCTAGGAACGTCCCCCATGGTCCGTCCACCATGGCCAGGGAAAGCACCCGCTGTCCTCACAGCCTCCGCGCAGGCGAATGCACCATGGCCCCAGCCTTAGGTGACTAAACCCAGTAGCGCTCCAAATCACACATATGTATACAATGTAGTGGGTTTGGGGTTTGCGCTTGCTAAGGCTGTTAATACAGATACAACATTTCAATCAGTAAATTGGACTTTAGATAAAGCTCTTGCATTCTAACTGCTTTGTTGTGAGTCAGTGGGTTTAGAGGTACTGTAAAGAGGATGCATGAGGATCTGTATCTTGGTGATCGTCAAATGTTCAATATAGATGCAGTGAATACTTTCTGTGGCAGGGGACATTGCAACAAATTGCTCTGCAGTGTAGTAATAACCTGCTCAGTATGGAAGGGGGAGGAGGAGGGCGGGGAGGATACACAGAGGCGGGAAGTAGGGAT